>NC_057862.1:271607202-271920059 GCF_019393635.1 Dromiciops gliroides
TCCCTCCCTTCCAGGTAAATTCACATTATTATAAAAATCACTTTACATAGGAGTCTGTGAAATAATGCACTTAAGTAAAACAAGAAGGTGTCTGTAAGCTGAAATTCAGCGATCCAAATATATTTTCAAAAAGCCCTGGAACCCTAGGTTAAGAACTCTTGCTCTAAAGAATTGAGAAAAGACTTTACAGGTCTTGGAGTATCAGGTATTATGAGTTACCACCATCCCCTCCCCCCTCCCCTTTTATACCCACACATACACATGCGCGCACACACACACACACACACACACACACACACACGCAATATTTGTGCTTTCCCTGGATATTGTGTATATTTTTTGGAAGAATACACCTGACCTTTTGGGGGAAATGTTTTTTGTTTTTGTTTTCACCTATTATCATTACAGTCTTATTAAATGCCTTTGCTAAAGGAAAGCCGGGCTAGGGAACTCCAATAGTAGTAGCCACCCATAAGGCTCCCTCTAGGGATCCAGACTACAAATTCAAATGCAAATGCCAGTTTGGAAAGCATCTTAAAAAAGGGCATCAAACATAACTAACTGCAAAAGAGTATATTTTACTCACCTATAAATTAGCAAATAAATACATTGGTATAGTATAGTTATTATGAAAGAATACATGGGTAAAATGTGGTATGTAAGACATGACTTCTCTTAGACTTTCTAATCAAAACAAGGTGAAAACCAGTAACTTTAAAAAATACATTTTTAGGTCAAAAGTTCTTAATGTGGTGTCCATGAACTTGTTTTTAAGGAAATGTTGATAACTTTTTAAGTAGAATTGATTCCTTTTGTAATCTTATATATTTTATTGCATTTTAAAATAGTTATTCTGAAAAGGGGTTCATGACAACAAAAATGATTAAGAACTTTGGTCTCTAAATAGATTAAGCTTAAAAATTAATGTCTCCTTTTAAAAGAAACTCCTTAGTATGCAGCAAGAATGAGTACATGTAGGTCAGGGTGAAGCAAGAAGAAAGAGCTCTCAAAGATGGAAGACTAAAACAGGATACTGTTTTCTCTTAGAACATATCACTTCAAATAATTAACAGACTAGTTATATTGATATTAAGAGGTCAGCAAAAAAATAAAGATGTTGGGAAATACCTCTCCCAGATGTAAAACCTTTCTAATTTGAAGTAGCAGTGCTAGGCTGAGTTGTGAATTTATACTTTTTCCACTGCTGGTCCTGTGCCATACTTTGTATGTCAGGTGGAAATAATAGCCTGAACCCTCATTCCTATGTGTTTGGTTAGTCTTTCCTTAAAAGGTATGGAGATCACCCTTAATTGGCTTTGATTATCACTTCCTATTTGCCTGAGTATAAAACATCAAGGAGGAGCTCCATGTTTTCTTTGATGTTTGGCTGGCAGACCACCATGGACGACACCAAGGCAGGGGAACTTAGCTCAGCTGAATCAATTTAAAGTGTTCTTCATGCATATCCTTTCCTTGCCATATGTAAGTACATCTTTTGGCAACTGCTTTTTTTTTTAACATTCACTTTTTAATAAAATTTTGAATTCCAAATTTTCTTTTTCCCTCCCTTCCTTTCCTGCCCCAAAGACAGTAAGCAGTTTGAGATAGGCTGTATATATCTGCAATCATATAAAACATTTCTATATTTGTCATGTTATAAAAGAAGAAACAAAACAAAGGAAGAAAACCATGAAAAAATAATGTGAAAATAGTATGCTTCAATCTGCATTCAGATTCCATAAGTTCTTTCTCTGGGAATGGATAGCATTTTTTATCATAAGTCCTTCAGAGTTATCTTGGATCATTATATTGCTGATAATAGCTAAGTCATTCACAGCTGATCAACTTACAATATAGTTGTTACTTTGTGGACTGTATATTCACTTTGCCTCTCAGCTCATGTAAGTCTTTTCAGGATTTTCTGAGAATATCCTGCTTTATCATTTCTTATGGCACAATAGTATTCCATCATAATCACATAGCACAATTTGTTCAGCCATTCCCCAATTGATGGGCATCCCCTCAATTTACAATTCTTTGCAACCAGAAAAGAGCTGCTATAAATATTTTTGTACATATAGGTCCTTTTCCTTTCTGTTTTTGTTTTTTTGGTTTTTTTTGGGGGGGGATTCAGACCCAGTGATGGTATTGCTGGATCAAAGGATGGTTTTATAGCCCTTTGGGCATAGTTCCAAATTGCTCTACAGAATGATTGAATCAGTTTACAATTCCACCAAACAGTTCATTAATGTCTCATTTTCCCAACATCCCCCCCAAGATATGTCATTTTCCTTTTCTGTCCTATTACTCAATTTAATAGATATATAGTACCCCAGAATTGTTTTTATTTGCATCTCTCCAATCAATATTGAATTAAGCATTTTCTTTCATATGGCTATAGGTAGCTTTGATTACTTCATCTGAAAATTGTTCATATCTTTTGATCATTTATCAAATTTTTATAAATTTAATTCAGTTTTTTATATGTTTGAGAAATGAGGCCTTTATCAGAGAAACTTGCTTCAAATTTTTTTCAGTTTCTATTTCTTACTCTCTTTCCCTCCATCCTATCCCCTGTCCCTGTTTATTCTGTTCTTTCTCTATTTTCACTCTGTCCCTCCTCAATTTTGCTTCTGATTACCCGCTTTTCCAGTCTGCCCTTCCAACACCTCCCCCTTCTCTTATCCCCTTCCTCTCCTACTATCCTTTGGGGTAAGATAGAAATCTATTGGGTATTTCTATACCCAATTGAGTGTCTATGTTATTCCCTCTTTGAGTCAATTCTGATGGGAGAAAGGTTCACTCACTCCCCCTTACTTCCCCCCTCTTCCCCTCCACTGTAATTTTGGTAACTGTTGAATGACCTCTCTGAACATAAACTACTAGTGGGCTGTCCTGAGTCAGACTCTGCCCAGAACAGTATGCCTTCACTAGCAATGGGGAGGAGGGGGGATTCTTTCACTCCAGTGAGCTAGCATGACTTCCCCAAGAGCAGAGAGAGTAGTGTTAAGGGTCAGGAGCTGATCCAGATTAAATGTGATCATGGATGGTATAGGTGCTTCCTCAAACAGAGCTTGTGAAAAGGAACTCACTAATTAAAAGATGAGGCTATAGAACTGGAAACATCTCTAGTAAGAGAAGGCTGCTGGAGTCTACTTAGAAAACTAGTTTGGAGAGTTATGAGTTGAGTGGTTCAGTGTGAATGAATCAAGTCCCCAGTGAAAAAGGAAAAGAAATAATGAACAAATAGCAAGAAACTCTAGAATGCTTCAAGAGCATTAGGAAAAAGGTTAAGAGGAAAAAAGGATAGAAATTAAGTCTGAAATTAGGATGGAAATTGAAGCTTTCAAAGAATTCCGTAAACAAGAGAGTAGCCAGTTTAGAATGAGAGAATGGGGTCGGCTAGGTGGCGCAGTGGATAAAGCACCAGCCTTGGATTCAGGAGTACCTGAGTTCAAATCCGGCCTCAGACACTTGACTTACTAGCTGTGTGACCCTGGGCAAGTCACTTAACCCCCATTGCCCAGCCAAAAAAAAAAAAAAAAGAATGAGAGAATGACAGTTTTTCTAAGATAGTAAAGGCTACAAAAAAGAAATTAGGGACCTTAAAAATACAGATTTTAAAGGAAAATTGACAAATCAGAACCAAAATACTAAAGCAATGAAAGTACATGAGTTCTTATCAAATCAAAGGGGACAAACCTTGAGGACAGAATGTGCAGAGATAACAGGAGTACCATAAATCTCCTAGTAAAATATGAAAAATCTGTATATTATGCTACAGAAAAATTTTTAAATTGCCTGGAATTATTGAATACAGAACATGATATTGATTGATAGACTCAATGGATTAAGAGGAACTTCAAACTTCAAAAACCTAGGAAGTGGTGCGAAATGCAACCAAGTGGAAACATTTCAAAGTTTAAAGTCAAACAAATTTTTCCGGTAGCTAAGAGAAACACATTTAACTCTCATTGAAACTTAAATTACCCAGTATTACTATGAAAAAACAAAGACTATTATGATATCTTGAAAAGCAAAGTTGACCATGATCTACCCTCAAAGTAACATGCTCTGCAAAGCTAAATGAAAATAAAAAGGAACTTTGACCACGATGGAGGTGGGTAGGGAGGGGACAAACATTTGAGACATTCCTCCAAGTGAATTCTGGATTGGCATGCAAACTGCAATCAGACAACAAAAATGATAAATAAGTATAATTAATATGAAAAGCCTGGATGAAGAATTCATTGTGATTCTAGGGCTAGATAAGGATATTTTCTGAAGGAAATATTCTTATAGTGATATATGTACAAAGAGAGGACATCTAAGGAGTTAAGGATGTAAGAAGAAATAAAAGTCAAGCCTAATATAGTGCTGGATGACCCGAGTCTTTGCATCTTTCACCTTCTTATTAGCTGTGTGAACATGGAAAAGTCACTTAATCTCTCAGTGTCCAAGGTAACTCTAAGAAGTATATGTTTCAGTTTTGTATCTGTATCGGTAGTGAAAGTTTCCTTGCCGGGACATTGCTAATTATGAAATCACATTCTTTTGAGGGGAAAGTCAGGAGGAGGGAAGGAGAAAGAATTGAATTTCCAATACTTGCTTGATCATTGCTCAAGCTCCTTTGCTGGATCATTCTCCAAATCAAATCCCAGCTAACCCTGGGTATGCCCAAAGGCTTTGTACTATGTCCTCTCTTCTTTCTATACTCTCTTACTTGATGACTGCCATAAATTCCCATGAGTTTAATTATCATATCTATATAGATGACTCCTTGATCTATATATCCAACCATAATCTCCCATGTTCCAATATCTGTCACTAACTGCTTAGTAGATATTTGAAACTGGTTGTGCTATGAACCTGTCAGATTCAACATGTCCAAAAAAGTACTCATTATTTTCCACCCAAACCTAATCTTCTTTCAAATGAACATTAATTGTAGATACCATTGTCCTCCCAGTCACCTAGTTTTGCAACTTCAGTGTCCTCTTTAACTTCTCATTCATGTTCACTTAGTATTTCCATTTGCTAAATCTTGTTGTCTTCTTCTTTTTACCTCCAAAATGTATCTCCACTCATCATCTCTACTCTGATTTAAACTCTCATTACTTTTTACCTATACTAATTGCGATAGCCACCTAATTCGTCCACCTTTCTCAAATCTCTCCCCATTTTAGTTCATCTCCCGTATGGCAAATCTAAAAATGATTCAGTAATCACCAGTGGCACCCTATTGCTTTTAGGGAAAAAAAAAAACCAAAGTTCTCTGGCAAAAGGAACTTTCACAAACTAGACTCATTATGCCCTTCTAGCCTAATTAAGCATGACTTCTCTTTATGCACTTTAAAGTTCATCTAACCTGGCCATGTTGTTCCTCACACACTTTGTCTCTTTGCATAAGCTATTTCTCTTTCTTCCTCACCTCTACCTTAATCTCTGGTTTCCTTCAGTGTTGTCCTTTAGTAATATCTTCTTCATGAGGCCTTTCCTGGTTCATCCAACTACTAATGCAGAGAGGTGATAGAGTCAGGGTACCTTTTGAGACATTTATGGACATGGCCAACACAGAAATTTGTTTTGCTTGACTGCTTATTTGTTACAGGGTTTGTTTGTTTGTTTGTTTTCCTTCTGGTGGGTTAGAAGGTGGGGAGAGAGATAATTTTTTTTTTTATTAATTGGAAAAAAACATTAATTAAAAAAAAAAGAAATTATGAATCTAAAGAATGCCCAGAAACACAGAAAGATTGACATGACTTGATGCAACATGAAAGATAGGGAAACCATAAACAAAATGACTATAGAAATTTAAATGGAAAGAACCACCAACATAAAGCTATAAAAAATTTAGAGATATGAGGAGATAACTCCCTTTAACTATGTCAGAGGTGAGAGAGTGTGCAAAAGGAATATTGTGTGTAATAGTAGATTTTGGTTTTTTTTGATGTATTGAATGGTTTTACTGATTTTTTTCTTTTTCTGTTTCCTTTCTTTGATTTTGTTTTGTTTTTCTTTCTTTTTTTTGTTTTGTTTTGTTTTGTAAATTCTTAGTTATAAGGAATGACTCTCTGGTAGGGGAGAGGAAAGAATACAAGGGTAAACATAAAAAAAAGAGATCAATAAAACATCTTAAAATATATAAGCTTCTTTATGGCAGGGATTGTTTTTCATTTTTCTTTATGTTCCTGGAACGCAGCACATCACCTGGCCCATTGTAAATGCTTATTAAATTCTTATCAGTTTATTGATTGATTTGTTCTTCAGTGTTATGGCAATAAAGTACACACTTTGGTAGATCATATGAAGGTGGAAACATTTCAAATATAGATCCACTGATGACAGTAAAATGATATACCTGTTTTTTGATGGCCAATTCAGATAAGCTCATTGTCATGTTAGCCACAGGTTCATGAATATTTCTCTATAACAGTTCTAAAAAGCTATGCCATGGAAGTGTTGTGATCTTTGTTACTGTAGGAGATATTGAAACTGCTTTTGAGTATTGAATTAAAGGTTATTTTGTTAGCTTCAGTCCTGCTGTTCTTGCCTGGAAAATAACTTTTGGATCCTATTTTTCTAATCCATTTTCTCAGGCATTCCACTCCAAAATCAGATACTTTTCTTACCCACATTTAGTATTCAAAATGGGGAAAGAAAAGGAATTGAAATAGTCTCACTTTCTTTGCTACTTGTATGTGTATATGTGTGTGTGTGTGTGTGTATATATATATATATATATATTAACGATTCTTTTTTATTATTATGGGTTTGACAAACATCAACAGCTAGCACTTATTTGTTGACCTGATCAGCAAACCGAGGAGTGATCAGGAAGTCCAGGGATAAACCACTGTGAGTCATTTTTTAAAAAATTCTGGTTTAGCTTAAGGTGACTACCAGAAGTATGTGGACACTTCCTTTAAGGTCCAACCAGGAAATCTTATATGGGGGAGTGGGCTGAAACCCAAGGCTATCTACCAAGGCAAAGAGTAGTCCTGGATCCATTGCAGAAAACGAAGGATAGAAAGCAGCTGTGTTGCTCTGATTTTGGAGCAGGGTTGCAGATCCAGTTTGAATTAAGGCTGGAGATTCCAGTGTGTTTGGGACCTTAGACTGTACAAAACAGGGACTAGGAATATCAACAGGTTGTTATCTGTGTTGTTCTTACTGCAGAAGGCAGTTCAAGGAACCATATTAACAGTCTGGGCCCTATGACTGTGTACCACAGTGAAGAGTGCTTGCAGATTTGGGGCCTGAGTTTCATACCATGTAAGAAGCATTCTGTTGGCTGTCATTTTAATCCTGGAGTGGAGTTACAGATCCAACGTGGACTGATGTTGGAGTCTCTGGCTCTTTACAAATGTAATGAAGAAGGTCTGAGATCCAGAATGGCCAGTGCCAAAAATTACATACAAGAAGAAGGTAGCAGCTATATCGCTCTGGTTTCAGAGTAAGTTCTCAGATTCAGTCCATAGACCTAAACTGGGACCTGTACCTGAGTAACCATGACAGGGAGTTCAGACTAAGGAAAAGCCTGCAATTTTATCACTCTGAATGTCTACTAAAACCTTCTGGCTACCTGATAGGTTGGGGATAATACCCGTATTGTCAGCAAAACTGAGCTCCAAGCAGAAGTAAGCCTACAGATGTCCAGACCAAAACTAGGGTCAGAACCTTGCAAAATTGAGGGTATAAATCAGACATTATTCTAGACAAATGGCTTAGGGCATGTCAAAAGTTTGCACTCCCTGGCCAGAGATGCCCTTGAGATTCTTGAAGAATAAACACTTAATACCTGGAAAAAGGACACCAGAGAATACACATCAGGATCAAACAAGGCTCAAAAATTCCTTCCTCTAAATGTACTGATCCTAGGCCTAACACAGAGTTCCAATTCAAGAAGTAAGGCTGGAAAAAAATGAGTAAACAAAAAAGACATCCACACTAAAGAAACATTACAGAGCAAGGGATTTTCAAGACAGCACCAGAAAAACAGAATAACTCCACAGCATCTACAAATAAAGCCTGTAAGAAAACCTAGTTTGGCCACAAGATCAGTTTAGATTTCTGGAAAAAATCAGACAATAGTTTAATAATCACATTTAAATAAGAGCTCCAAAGGAAAGATTTAGGAGAATTAGTAGCTTAGTACAAGAGGTGCAAAGCCTAACCCAAGTAAAAACTCCACAAAAATTAGAATAGACCAAACAAATTAATTCTACGTGAGACAAGAAGAAATACTAAGAGTCAAAAGGCTGAAAAAAAGCCCAACCAGATGAAAATATAACATATCATATAAAAAATGTGTGACCTGGAAAACATCAAAGCAAAGTAATTTAAGAATTTGAATGAAAGGGGGCAACTAGGTGGTGCAGTAGATAAAGCACTGGCCCTCGATTCAGGAGGGCCTGAGTTCAAATCCAGTCTCAGACACTTGACACTTACTAGCTGTGTGACCTTGGGCAAGTAACTTAACCCTCAATGCCCTGCCAAAAAAAAAACAACAAACAAAAAACCACCAATCTGAATGAAAACTGTCCATGAGGGAATGGGAATGAAGTATAGGCATTAGAACAGTGCTCCTGCCACCCTCCATTTCCTGGGGGTAAGGTCCTTAAGGTTTTCCAGGGAATCTTTCATCACTGAACAACTTTAAGGTTGTTACTGGTCAACCCTGAACTCTAGTGTTCAAAAAGCACTAAAGATGTAAGAAAAAACTAAAAGAAACAACCAAAGCAAAATAAAATAAATGAAGGAGTGATTGAATCTGGAAAAATCCTAAAAAGGATAAAGTCCCCGAGTATAAAAATAGTGGATGATTCCCAAGAAGGAATTAAATATAATACTATAGCCTAGGAGTTTTTTTTTTTTAATGTTTTGATTATTTCAATGAAAAGGAAGGGAAAAAAGTAATACAATAGGTAAGAAAAGGATGGTGTGGGACTTAGTATCTTACATCACTGGGATATGTAAGAAGAAGACTACAAGCAAGGAGGAATTGGGCAACTCTTGAATCTCACTTTCATCTGAACCTGTCAAAGGAAGTTAGGACACACAAATTCATAAAGACTGGGTGTAAAAAGATATTCACCTAAACAAGGGAATAGGAAGAAATAGGGAGAAATAAGGAGGGCAGTTTCAAGGAGCGATTAGTCATAAGGAAAACAAATCCAGCCTCTGAGGATATATCTGAAATAGAAATTTAAAAGGAAAAAAAGGAAAGTTATCTATGACTGTCATTTATCTGTTCAAGGAGAAGAGAAAATGGGAAGTGGAAGTAGATTTTATGAAGCATGGATCACTTATCCTGAGCTTCTTTCAACACACTTTTTTTCCTTTGGGTAGAGGAGGGAAGGTGATAGAGAGGATAAAATATTCCAGAACAGAATGGAATGAAAATACCCAATTATTATAACTGTGAACATGAATGGGATTAACACCTATAAAATAGAAGGTAGCCAAGTGGATTAGAAAGCAGAATCCTACAATGAGTTATTTACAAGAAACACATTTGAAATTTAAAAATTATCATAGAATTACAATAAGGGTGGAGAAAATTCCTTTATGCTTCAGCTAAATGTTTAGGAAGAGGATTAGTAATAATGACCCCAGATAAGACAAGATCAAAAATGGACTTTTTTTTTTGTCAAAAAAAGATAAATTATCAAACTTCATTAAGCTTAAAGGCACCATAGATAATCTATCTACCTATCTACCTATCTACCTATCTACCTATCTACCTATCTACCTATCTACCTATCTATCTATCTATCTATCTATCTATCTATCTATCTATCTATCTATCTATCTATCTGTCTGTCTGTCTGTCTGTCTGTCTGTCTGTCTGTCTGTCTGTCTGTCTGTCTATTTATACAGAGTTCCAAAAACATTTATGTATCATGTGTCTGCACCAAATCTATACAGGTAAAACAGAAATATATATTAAAACCTACATCGTGAGGTTTTGCGTACCAGGGCAAGGAGTGGTCATAGGTCTGGCTCAGACTTGGCCTGAAGCTGTTTTGGGCAAGGATCAGGTACAGAAACAAGTAGCAGCTTTACTGTCCCTGACCCTGGAGCAAGATCATAGATTCATCCTTTGCCCTACTTTGTCTCAGCCTACACTAGAGTAACATAAGGGGAAGGTGTTTAGGGTTAGGGTAAACCCTAAAGTTCTGCCATTATGAATTTATAAATCCTTTCAGGTAGCTGAGAATTGGGTACAGTGGGTATATATTGGACTTTCAGCCAGGAGTAAATGTATTATTTTGTTACAAAGACCAAAACCTGGGTTAAGAGCTTTAAAACTCAGACCAGAATCAGATTTAATCCTAGATCATCCTGTTTAGGGAGCGCTGCAAGTAGATACCTCTCTAAATTCAACTATACCTGAGTTTCCTGAAGAACAAAGTACTCAAATCTTGGAGAAAGTAGCAGGACCCCAGAGAATACAAAGGACCAAAATAGGCCTCAGAATTCTGTTCTTCACTTCTCCGAATTTGATCTTAGCATAAAATATTAATTCAGAAGGTAAGGCTGGAAGAATGAATGAACAAAGAAACAAAAAATTACCATAAATAGAAAGAGCCACTATGGTGCCAGGGACTCCCAAGACACAAATCCAGAAGAAGAGAAAAACTCCAAATCATCCAAAAGCAAAACTTCAAAATAAAAGCAAAGCTTGGCCTACAAAATCGACAAGTGAAATGAGAGCTCTAGAGGAAAGAATTGGATGGCAAAGTTATAGGAAGCAGTACAGCCAGTCTTAGCTACACAAACTTACCTCATTAGAAAGACAACTGACCTGGAAAATAGATCCAGGAGAGACAATTTGAGAATTATTGGACTGCCTGAAAGCCATGATCAGAAAAAGAGTCTAGACACCATATTCCAGGAAATTATCAAGGAGAACTGCCCTGATTATAGAATCAGAGGATAAAATCATCATTGAAAGAATCCACTGATCACCTCCTGAAAGAGACCTCAAAAGAAAAATTCCAAGGAATATTGTAGCCAAATTCCAGAATTATCAGGTGAAGGAGAAAATACTCGAAGCAGCCAGAAAGAAGCAATTTAAATATCATGGAGCCACAGTCAGAATTTCTCAGGACCTCACAGGTTCAACATTAAAGGATCGCAAGGCTTGGAATATGATATTCCAGAAGCCAAAGGAGCTTGGATTGCAGCCAAGAATCTATAACCCAGCAAAACTGAGTTTTCTCTTTCAAGGGAAAAGATGGACATTCAATGAAATAGGGAACTTTCAAGGTTTCCTGATGAAAAGACCAAAACTGAATAGAAAATTTGATCTTAACATACAAGACTCAAGAGAAGTTTGAAAAGGTAAACAGAGGGGAAAAAAGTTACTCAATAAGCTTAAACTGTTTACATCCCTACACAGGAAAATAATACTTATAACTCTTGAGAACTGTATATGTATTTGGTCAGACAGAAGGATTATACACAGAGGGTATAAATATAAATTGTCTTTGATGTGATGATATAAAGAAAATTAAGGGGTTAAAAAGGGAGTTTATGAGGAGAAGAAGAAAGGGGAGGTGGAATGGGGTGAATTACATCATAAGAAGACGTGCAAAAAGCCCATTACAATAGAGGTAAAGAAGGGAGAGGTGAATATTGTTTGAACCTTACTCTCACTAGATTTGATTCAAAGAGGGAATAACATATACGTTCATTTAGCTTATTTGTTAGGGAAGTAAAAGGGTAAGGGGAAGAGAGGGGGACTGATAGAAGGGAGAGCAGAATTGGGGAGAAAAAGGTAAAGAAAAGGGAGGGGAGCTGATAAAAGGGAGGGCAGATTGGGGGAGGCAAGGGTAAGAAGCAAAATGTTGGTGAGGAGGAATAGGATGAAAGAATGGGGAAAAGCACAAAGTGGGTAAATAGAATGGAGGGGAATAGATAGTAATAATAACTGTGAATGTGAATGGGATGAACTCTGCCATAAAATGGAAGTGAATAGCAGAGTGGATTAAAAACCAGAATCCTACAATATGCTGTTTACAAGAAACGCATTTGAAGCAGAGAGATACACACAGAGTAAAGGTAAAAGGTTGGAGCAGAATTTATTATGTTTCAGCTGAAGTAAAAAAAGCAGGGTTAGCAATCCTTATCTCAGACAAAACAAAGGCAAAAATAGATCTAATTAAAAGAGATAAGGAAGGGGGGCAGCTAGATGGCGCAGTGGATAGAGCACCGGCCCTGGAGTCGGGAGTGCCCGAGTTCAAGTCCAGCCTCAGACACTTAACACTTGCTAGCTGTGTGACCCTGGGCAGGGCACTTGGCCCCAATTGCCTCACTTAAAAAAAAAAACACAAACAAACAAAAACAAAAACAAAACAATAAAAGAGATAAGGAAGGAAACTTCATCTTGCTAAAAGGTACTATAGATAATGAAGTAATATCAATATTAAATATGTATATGCCAAGTGGTATAGCATCCAGATTCTTAGAGGAGAAGTTAAATGAGTTACAAGAGGAATTAGACAGTAATACTATACTAGTGGGGGACCTGAATCTTCCCCTCTCAGAATTAGATAAATCTAGCCACAAAATGAATAAGAAAGAAGTTAAAGAGGTGAATAGAATGCTAGAAAAGTTAGATATGATAGATGTCTAGAGAAAATTGAATGGGAATAGGAAGGAATATACCTTTTTCTCAGCAGTACATGGCACATTTTCAAAAATTGACCATGTTTTAGGGCTCAAAAACCTCATATTCAAATGTAGAAAGGCAGAAATAGTAAATGCATCCTTCTCAGATCATGATGCAATAAAAATTACATGTAATAAAGAGCCATGGAAAGGTAGATTGAAAATTAGTTGGAAACTAAATAATTTCATTCTAAAGAATAAGTGGGTCAAACAACAAATCATAGAAACAATCAATAACTTCATCCAAGAGAATGACAATAATGAGACAACATACCAAAATCTATGGGATGCAGCCAAAGAAGTGCTTAGGGGAAGTTTTATATCTCTAAATGCTTCCATTAATAAAAAAGAGAAAGAGGAGATCAATGAATTGGGCAAGCAACTTAAAAAACTAGAAAAAAGAACAAATTAAAAACCCCCAATTAAATACTAGATTAGGAATCCTGAAAATTAAAGGAGAAATTAATAAAATTGAAAGCAAGAAAACTATAGAATTAATAAAACTAAGAGCTGTTTTTATGAAAAAACCAATAAAATAGATAAACCATTGATTAATTTGATTAAACAAAAGAAAGAAGAAAAACAAATTACCAGTATCAAAAATGAAAGGGGTGATTTTACCACCAATGAAGTGGAAATCAAAGCAACTGTATGACAACAAATTTGACAACCTAAAAGGGATAGATAAATATTTACAGAAATACAAACTGCCCAGATTAACTGAAGAAGAAATGAAATCCTTAAATAAGCCCATGTTAGAAAACAAAATTTAACAAGCCATTTATGAACTCCCTAAGAAAAAATCCCCAGGGCCAGGTGGGTTTACGGGTGAATTCTACCAAACATTTGAAGAGCAATTAATTGCAATATTATACAAATTATTTGGGAAAATAGGTAAAGAAGGAGTTTTACCAAATTCCTTTTGTGACACAAATATGGTGTTGATACCAAAACCCAGCAGAGCCAAAACAGAGAAAGAAAATTATAGACCAATTTCCCTAATGAATATTTATGCAAAAAATCTTAAATAAGATATTAGCAAGGAGATTACAGCAAGTGATCACCAGAATAATACACTATGACCAGGTGGGAATAATACACTATACCAGGAATGCTGGGCTGGTTCAACATTAGGAAAACTATTAACATAATCAACCACATCAATAAGAAAACTAACCAAAATCATATGATTATCTCAATAGATGCAGAGAGAGCTTTTGACAGCACCCATTCCTAATGAAAACACTAGAGAGTTTAGGAATAGGTGGAGCTTTCCTTAAAATAATAAGCAGTATCTACCTAAAGCCATCATTGCATTATGTGCAATGGAGATAAATTAGAGGCCTTCCCAGTGAGATCAGGGGTGAAACAGGGATATCCATTATCACCTCTATTATTTAATATTGTACTAGAAATGTTAGCTTTAGCAATCAGAGAAGAAAAAGGAATTAAAGGAATTAGAATAGGCAAGGAGGAAACAAAACTATCACTCTTTGCAGGTGATATGATGGTATACTTAAAGAATCCTAGAGAATCAACTCAAAAATTACTTGAAACAAAGTTCAAAGGCTCTCCAAATTCAGGAAAAAAAAAAAAAGAACTGTGGAATCTGGATGCAGATTGAACCATACTATTTCTTTTGTTTTTGGTGCTGTTGTTTTTCTTTTTTGAGGTTTTCCTTTTTTGTTCTGATTCTTCTCTTATAACATCACTAATGCAGAAATATGTTTAATGTTATTGTACATATGTATTGTACTTACTGTCTTTGGGATGGGGGTAGGGAGGGGAGGGAGAAAAATTTGAAACTAGAAATCTTATAAAAACAAATGTTGAAAACTATCTCTACATGTAACTGGAAAATAATAAAATACTTTTATAATTTAAAAACCGCATCTAATCACTAATAATTAGAGAAATGCAAATTATAGAAACTCTGAGATTCAAAATTATACATAAAAGGGGCAGCCAGGTGGTGCAGTGGATAAAGCACCGGCCCTGGATTTAGGAGTTCCTGAGTTCAAATCCAGCCTCAGACACTTGTCACTTATTAGCTGTGTGACCTTGGGCAAGTCACTTAAGCCCCATTGCTCTGCCAAAAAAAAAAATTACATAAAAAATTTCTAAAGATAACAAAATGAAAATGAAAAATGTTGGACACTGTAAGGAAACAGTCACATTAATTCATTGTTGATGAAGCTATGAATAGGTCTATGTATTCTGGAAACCATCCCTTTGATCATTTTTTGGCAGAATTGCTTACCAATAACTAGCAATTCTAAAATCTTACCAAATAATAGTGAAGGAGGGATTCTTGTTTTACTCCTATGCTTTGAAAAGGTGTCTATTTTTTCTACTTCTCAATTAGCTCTTGGTTTTAGCTGTAAACTTTTGCTTATATATGGATGATTATCATTATATATTTCAATATTAACGTGATATTTCATGGCATCATATTGGGCACATGGTACATATTAAATAATTAAATAATGTTTGTTCGTTGATTCATTGCAATTAAACATGTAATTATGGTGTTTTTCCTATTGAATCTTTGCATAGCTGTCACAAATTTATAAGTAATTTTTTTTGTTAAATAAAAGTATTTTATTATTTTCCAGTTACATGTAGAAATAGTTTAACATTTGTTTATATAAGATTTCCAATTTTAAATTTTTCTCCCTCCCTCCCCCCCTCCCCCCCCTCCCCTAGACAGCAGGCAATCCGATACAGGTTCTATATACATCATAATATTAAACATATTTCTGTATTAGTCATGCTATACAAGAAGGATCAGAGAACAAAGGAAAAACCTCAAATGAGAAAACCAACAGCACCAAAAACAAGAAATAGTATGATCTAATCAGCATCCATTTTCCACATTTCCTTTCTTTTTTCCCCCTGGATTTGGAGAGCCTTTTTCATCATGAGTCCTATGGAACTTTCTTGTTCTGTTCAATTAGTGAGAAGAATCTAGTCTATCACAGTTGATGAACACATAATGTTGATTATACTGTGTATAATGTTCTTCTGGTTCTGCTCATCTCACTCATCATCAGTTCATGCAAGTCCTTCCAGGTTTCTCTGAACTCCACCTGCTCATTGTTGATGTCCAATTGATGGACTTCCCCTCAATTTCCAATTCCTTGCCACTACAAAAAGAACAGCTTTAAATATTTTTGGACATGTGGGTCCTTTTCCCTTTTTAATGATCTCTTTGGGAAAAAGACCCAAGAGTGGTATTGCTGGGTCAAAGGGTATGCACATCTTTTATAGCCCTTTGAGCATAATTCCAAATTGCTCTCCAGAATGGTTGGATCAGTTCACAGCTCCACTAACAATGCATTAGTGTTCCAATTATTCCCCAGCTTCTCCAACATTTATTATTTTCCTTTTTTTCATATTAGCTAATCTGATAGGTGTCAGGTGCTACCTTAGAGTTGTTTTAATTTGCATCTCTCTAATCAATAGTGATTTAGAGCATTTTTTCAATAGCTTTGATTTCTTCATCAGAAAACTGCCCGTTCATATCCTTTGACCATTTCTCAATTGGTGAATGACTTGGATTCATATAAATTTGATTATAAGTAATTCTGAAGATATAATTCTGTGTTCTCTTTCCTAAGCATTTATTTGCATTTTTAGCAATATTTGTTAATGGAATTCATGTATAGTTCTTTTTATCTGCACAATTTCTCCTTTGTGTATCCGGAACATATTAATTTTTGCAGAAGAGTTTGGTAGACTATCCTTCTTAGTTGAGAATGATTTTTTTTTAACATAGGAATTGCTTTTGAAATAATCTATAGGAATTACTTTTTACATCAGTACTTTTCAGTGGAGAGGAATGATGTTGCTTTGATGGGTTGTTTATGACGTTTTCCCCCCAGAAATTTTGAAGAAGTCTTTATGTCCTGTTTTGTTTCTTGAGTTACTTTAAATCAAGGTACTCAACCTTTTTCTTTCTTTTTCATTTTTGGTGAGGCAATTGGGGTTAAGTGACTTGCCCAGGGTCACACAGCTAGTAAGTGTTAAGTGTCTGAGGGCAGATTTGAACTCAGGTCCTCCTGAACCCAGGGCCGGTACTCTATCCACTGCACCACCTAGCTACCCCTCTTGAGTTACTTTATGTTTTTATAAACAATTATTCATTTCCTTTAAGTTCTCAATTTAAATTTTTTTTTTCTTTAGTGAGGCAATTAAGGTTAAGTGACTTGTCCAGGGTCACACAGCTAGTAAGTGTCAAGTGTCTGAGGGCAGATTTGAACTCAGGTGCTCCTGACTCTAGGGTCAGTGCTCTATCCACTGTGTCACCTAGCTGCCCCCAAGTTCTCAATTTTGATATCATATAATTGTCTATTTGTTATGATTCTCCTCTTTTAATTATGAATTCAGTTGGTTAATTTAGGGAAATACATTTATAAGGTTGCTATTTTTCTTTTTCTGTTTTTTGTTCAAATTATTTTTAAATTATGTTAGTATTTTCCCCAAAAGCTCTTAGGGCTGATGGTGCAGTGTATAGAGCACTTGGGCCTGGAGTCAGGAAAACCTTAGTTCAAATCTGACATCAAATACTTTGTAGTTGTGTGATCTTGGGGGGGTCACTTAACCCTGTTTCCCTCAATTTCCTTATTTATAAAATGAGCTGAAGAAGGAAATGGCAAACTACTCCAGAATTTTTGCCAAGAAAACTCCAGCAGGGTCACAAAACATAGATACAGCTGCAACAACTGAACAACAATGAAAAATTAGTCTTTTTTTTTTATCACTTTTGTCTATTATTTCTCTTATTTTCTTGATATTTTTGTGTTTCCTTTGAACTTTTTAATTTGATATTTTCTGTTTAGTCTTAGTTGCATAGTCTGTTCATTTGTCCCTTCAATTTTTTTTTTTTATATATACTGTTTTAGGTACATTCTCCAAATTTAGGTATATTCATCCTTGTTATTCTTTTTATCATATTTATTTTTCTATGATTTATTTGCTTGTTTATTTTAATTAAAATCTTTATTTTCAGTTCCAAATTCTCTTCCTTCTACCACCTGTCCCAACCATTGAAGAGACAAGAAATACCATACCTATTATACATATGAAATCATACAAATTTAATTTGTTTCACTTGAGTGTAGTGTTTACATATCAAAATTTTCATTCAGTTCTATTCTTTTGATCAGGAGTGCTTGGAAGACAGCTAAGTGGCACAGTGGATAAAGCACTGGCCCTGGATTCAGGAGGACCTGAGTTCAAATCCAGCCTCAGACACTTGACACTTAGTAGCTGTGTGACCCTGGGGAAGGCATTTAACCCTCATTGCCCCACCAAGAAAAGAAAAAAAGGCATGCTTGAAAGTCCTCTGTTTCATCAAATATCTATTTTTCCCCTTGTAGCATTATACTCAGTTTTAGTGGGTAGATTATTCTTGATTCTACTACTAGCTCCTTTTTTTTTTTTTTGTAATATATTACAAGTCCTCTACTCCTTTTTTGTGGTAGCTGCTAAATATTGTGTGATACTGATTCTGGTTCTACATTATTTGAATTTTTAAAAATGTATTTCAGAAATATTTCTATAGTTCAATGATATCTGGGCATTTTCCTTGTATTATTCCTTCGACATACTGTGATTAGGCTATGTTTTAAAACATGTCTTTCAAATATTCCAATAATTCTAAAGTTATCTCCCTTTGATCCATTTTCCAGGTCAGTTGTTTTTCCTATGAGATATTTCACATTTTCTTCTATTTTTTCAGTCTTTTGACTTTTTTTTATCATTTTCTTGATGTCTCCTGGAGTCATTAGCTCCACTTGACCAATTTTAATTTTTAGGAAGTTATTTTCTTTATTCGGGCTTTCTACCTTTTTTGCCATTTGGCCCATTCTGATTTTTTTTTTTTGTGAGGCAATTGGGGTTAAGTGACTTTCCCAGGGTCACACAGCTAGTGTTAAGTGTCTGAGGCTGGATTTGAACTCAGGTACTCCTGACTCCAGGGCCAGTGCTCTATCCACTGTGCCACCTAGCTGCCCCTTCCATTCTGATTTTTAAGGAGTTGTTTTCATCAGAATTTTTTTGTTGCCTCTTTTACTGAGCTGTTACTTCTCTTTTAATTTTCTTGCATTTTTTATTTAGAATTTTTTCCCAAATTACATGTAAAAATGAATGTTAACATTGATTTTTAGAATTTTGTGTTCCAGATTCTCTTTCTCCCTCCCTCCCCACCCCCCTCTTAAGCACTCAAGCAATTCAATATAAGTTATACATGTGTAGTCATGGAAAACATTTCCTCATTAATCAGGTCACGAAAGAAAACAGACAAAAAAACCTTTAGAAAAAGGAACTAAAATAATTATGCTGCAGCCTGTATTCAGACACCATCAATTCTTTCTCTGGAGATATATTGCCTTTTTCATAAGTCTTTCAGAGTTGTCTTGGATCATTGTATTGCTGAAAATAACTAAGTCATTCACAGGAGATCATCTTACAATATTGCTGTTATTTTTTCTACAGTGCATTTCACTTTCTATCATCTCATGTAAGTCTCTCCAGGTTTTTCTGCTTGCATACTGCTCATCATTTCTTAAATTCCATCATATTCTTGTCCCACAGTTTGTTCAATTTTGAATTCTTATCTCTTTTTTGGATACCAACCTAGTAGTGGTATTACTAGGTCAAAGAGTATGCATGGTTTTGTAGCCCTTTGGCCATAGTTAGAAATTACTCTACAGAATGTTTGAATCAGTTTACAACTTTACCAAGAGTGTATTAATGATTCATTTTCCCCATATACTGTACTACATTTGTTATTTTCCTCTGCTGTCTTATTATCCAGTAGTTATAAAATAGTACCCCAGAATTGTCTTGACCTTCATCTCTCCATTAGTATATAATATTCCTGGAAGTTTTCATTTTAGGATCTCTTTCAGGAGGTGAACAGTGGATTTTTTCAATTTCTATTTTATCTTCTGCTTCTAGAATATCTAGGCAATTTTCCTGAAAATTTCTTGGAAGATGATGTCTAAGGTATTTATTTATTTATCTATCTATCTATCTATCTATCTATCTATCTATCTATCTATCTATCTATCTATCTATCTATTTTTTAGTGAAGCAGTTGGGGTTAAGTGACTTGCCCAGGGTCACACAGCTAGTAAGTGTTAAGTGACTGAGGCCAGATTTGAACTCAGGTACTCCTGACTCCAGGGCCGTGCTCTATCCACTGTGTCACCTAGCTGCCCCTAAGCTCTTTTTTTGATCATGACTTTCAGGTAGTCTAATAATTTTCAAATTGTCTCTCCTGGATCCAGGTTTGTTGTTTTTCCAATGAAATATTTCACATTGCATTCTATTTTTTCATTCTTTTAGTTTTGCTTTATTGTTTCTTGATTTCTCATAAACATCATTAGTTTCCATATCCTAAATCCTAATTTTTAAGGAATTATTTTCTTCAGAGAACTTTTGTACCTCCTTTTCCATTTGGCCAATTTGGCTTTTCAAACTGTTGGCTTTTTTTCCCTTGATTTTCTTGCATCACTCTCATTTCTCTTTCCATTTTTTTCTACTTTTCTTTATTTCCAAAGTCCTTTTTGAGCCCTTCTATGGCTTAAGACCAATTCATCTTTTTCTTGGAAGCTTTGGATGTAGGAGCTTTGACTTTGTTATCTTCTGAGGGTGTATTTTGATCTTCCTTGTCACCACAGAAACTTTCTAGGGTCAGCATTGGTTCCTTTTCCCCCTCCTGGCTACCCTATTATTTAGGATGTTATTACTTAGTATTCATTTAGTTGACTTTCTTTTGCTAATGTTCCTTGTATTGATTGATGTTTTATCATATTAACATATGTAAAGGACATTTAAAATATTTCTCTATTTTTATTTTTAGTAATAATTTCTTGGTGTCCTAGCACATGATATTTGTAAATGCCCTGTATGATGTTTAGAAGATGTGTATATTTAAAATATTTCCATTGAGAAGATGATTTGGTCTTTCTTCCTCTAATTTTTCCTATTGTATGTTCAGCTCTGTGGGGTTTTTTGTTGTTCAGTCATTCAGTCATGTCTGCCTCTTCATATGGAGTTTCTTTGGAAAAGATATTGGAGTGGTTTCTCATTTCCTTTTCCAGTGGATTAAGACAAACATAGGTTAAGTGACTTGTCCAGGGTCATAGAGCTAGTATGTGTCTGAAGCTGGATTTGAACTCAGGTCCTCCTGACTGCAGGCCCAGTGCTCTATCCTCTGAGTCATCTAGCTGCCTCTCTCTGTTCTATGTATCTACCACTATGTTTTGCTTTTAGTTTATTTTTCTTTTGAATATATCCAGCTCTGAAAGAACTACATAAAGTCTCTAATACTTATTTTATTATCCTTGTCTTTTGATGGCTATATATTTTATGGTAACCTTTCTCTCCCTTCCAGTGTTGTCTAAGTTCCAGTCTAAGTACTATCTATTTTTCTTGTCTCTCTTAACACTTTAGAATTTCATTGTTTCCATCTTTGAAATCATATTTAATTCCTCCTTTTGGTGGGACTCTCTTGATGTAAGGCAAATGTTGTACCAGCATCTTTTCCCACTCCTTATTCTGTTTTTATTTTGAAAATATTTCCTATATGGAAGTTGTTCCTTTTTGCTTTTGTATTCATCCCTTTTTCATTTCTCTTGTGTCATCAATTAGTTTAATCTGTTCATATTTAAGGTCATAATTGTTACATTTGCATTTGTTTCCTTTCTTCTATACTAATTTTACTTCTGTTTATCCTCTCTTTTAATTACCACATTGTCCCTGGAAATATATTTAATTTCACTAATTTGACCCCAGTTAGACTCTGCTTGCTTTATCCTATTGCTCTTTTCTATCCTGTTTGTTATGTTTATTTTTATTATCATGCTTTAAAAATTATTTTTTCTCTTCTTTGTAGCTTTCTCTTTCCCAGTGACAAAAAAGTAGAGTTCAAAATCCTTTATTCTGTTTTCCCTGCCCTACCCATTCTTTTATTTTTTTTCTTTTTTAAAAAATATTTTTTATTTTGAGTTTATTTTCTATTTCTCTCATGTCCCTCTTGTTCTCCTCCCTCAGTAAAAAAGGAAAAAAAAGTCCCTTGTAATAAATATTCATAGTCCAGCAAATCATATTTCCATATCAACAATGTCTATTTCAGTTTTTACCCCGTTTCTGTCTGAAGGTTGATAGCTTTTTTTTTATCATTGATCTACTGGTTCATGGTCGGTCATTTCACTGATAAGAGTTCTTAAGTCTTTGAAAGGTATTTGACTTTGGAATATTATTGTATAATTTTTTTCTCCTGATTTTACTTACTGTACTCTTTCTTTGACTAATGCTTATTTATAACACTTTTTTGAGAAGTGTTAATTTGCTTTTTTGCCTGCCTCAACTTTCTTATTCTTTTCCATTTAAACAATATAATGAAATCTAATCCCCCATTATTTTATTCTTGCATAATACTTTTCTATCTTTCTGATAGCTCCTTATACAGAATATGACTTGTGGAAGATAAAAGCTTTGTTTCTTCTTCTGATAATCATTTGTTAGTTCAATTGCTAATCTTTCCCACTATTATTGTTTAAAAATTTGTTTTTAATTTTTTCGAAGGACCTTTTTCTGGGGATCATTGCTTTGAGAAATATTAAATCACAAAGAATGCTGTATCCCTCTATCCCATTTCACTGAACAAGGCCCTGATCCATACATGCCCTTATAATCTACATCTACCCATTCTCAGCCCAGTTTATCCTACTTCTTAAATGGTATTTTCTCCTTCCCTCTTCCTTTGATTCTAGATATTTCTCAGATTCCCTGGGATAGGATACAATCTTGATTCCCTGAAATGTGTAACGATTGGAATAATGCCACCTGCTGGAGACTTACTGTAGAAGAGTTCTGCCCGTGAAGCGAAGGTCTTTGAGGGCAAGACCAGGAGTCTTGTCTTTGGCGTCAGGAAGTGACGCGGACTAGTGGGAGGAGGAAGGAAGAGACTGGCGCTCAGTCTCTTTTCCTGAGGACGCTGGCAGAGAAGGGAGCTAAAAATGTGCTCTCCCTTTAATAGATAGAAATCTAGGTCTTTCTCTCTCTCTTTACCAAATTCTTATTCTCCTTAATAAATGCTTAAAAGTCTAACTCTTGCTAAAGCTTATAATTTATTGGCGACCACTCATTAGATATTTTAGACAGACTAGCTAGAATTTTAGCCCTTAACAAATGTAATGCAATTCTGGGAAGAATAATCCTTGCTTTGTTGAGGTGTCCATTCTCTTGAATGAAGCCTGTTATAGTCCTTTATCACTACTATTTCACCATTTCTCCACCCCAACCTCCATGTGAATTTTCCTAACTCCTTCAATTGCTTACTACCCTAGAATAGGATCTGACTACTATTGATTTCAATTAAGTCCTTTTTCTTCAACTATTCCATCCCAATTTTTATATAGATTCCCCAGTCAGAATCAGAGGCCAAAGAAATTATTTCCCCCTCTACTCTTGAAATAAGGCTTAAAATATAATTCTACCTTTTGACTATATCTTTCTTGTCCATTTTTGGTCTGAATTACTTCCCTCTCTATTATTCCCTCAGTTGCAAGTACAATAATAACAGTAACAAGAACCATTTAATTATGAGGGATTTTAGTGCATGGAATATAAATTAAGTTCTTCCTTTTTGCAATCTCTTTTAAGTCTCTGAAATCTTGGGTCCTTTTTATCTCTAGATATTCTAATATTCTCTTTTTTGGCCTTCAGTGTCAATTAAACAACAACAAAAACATCCATTTCATTGCTTAGTCTTTTCGACCTTACTTGTTTAATACACTTCTCTTGTGAGAAATGGTTGTTAAATACACTGTTATATTCTGACTTCTTTTGAAAGAATGATGTGAATTCCACTCATTTTATTGAAAGTCATGTTTTATCATTCATGATTACACACAGCTTTAGGAGTTATAATATGGTCTCTGATTTTCAGAATATCATGTTCTAGTATCTTTGATTTCTCATTGGTGAGGAGTAGTCAAAGTATTCTGCTTATCATAATTCATATAATGTGGCTTTGATCTTGGCAGCCTGTAATATATTTTATTTGATAATAATATTCTGAAGTTTAACCACTACTTTTCTTAGATATTTAAAATCAGGGTTTTTCTGTCAGCAATCTATAGATTATATAATTCTTTGCCTTCAATTTTAAGTAATTCCAGACATTTGTTTTTATTCCAAAAATATAATATTTAGTCTGCTTAATTCATATTTTTTTCCTAGGAAATCTCTTCTACTCCAATAACTCATGTATCAGATCAGTCTGTTTTATATGATATTCATATGATTTGCTAGTGACATTTTCTTTTGATTCTGTTGTCAGATTTTCTAATTTTGTATAATTGAGTTTCAAATATGACATTATAATTCATAGACCCTTACTGTTTTAGAGACATTCTTTATCAAACAATGCCATGTGTGAGTGAATCATAGAGTTTGGGAAAACAAATGGTTTGCAATAAGGTAGAAAGAAAGGGACAAAGTTTTGAAAGTCATTAAAAAACAAGCACAGAAGTTTGTATTTTATCCTAGACATAAAAGGGAATTACTGGAGTTTATTTTTGAGTAGGAGAGTGATAAAGTCAGATCTGCACTTGAAGGAAACAATTTGAGGATTTGTTATTGAAGAGACTTGAGGCAGGACACTGGTCAGGAGGCCATTGCAATGGTTTGGATGAGAGATCATAATAGCTTCAATTATGATGTTTGTTTTGTGAGTAGAGAAAGGGTCAAAGATGTTATAGATGAAGAAAATATAATATCTGGCAAATGATTGAAAAAATAGAGTGATCCAGACTATGGTATTGAGGATAATTCCAAGGTTATGAACCTGAGACTGGAAGAATATGGTGTCCTTAACAAAAATAGGGAAGTTTGGAAGTGGGGAGTAGCTGAGGGGAGGGAATGAGTTTCTGTTTTGGTCATGTTGATTTTCAAATGTCTCCTGGACATTTAGTTTGAAAAATCCAAGAAGCACTTATATGATGCAGAACTGGGGTTCTGCATAGAGATAGTCATGGGAGCTGATGAGGTACCAAGAGAGATAGTAAAGAGAGAAAAAAAGACTTCAGACAGATCTTTGGAAGTATGATGGGAATGAATGCTCAGCAAAGGTAGTTTCTTAATTCTTCTAGGCCTCAGTTTTGTGATTTGTAAAATGAGTGAGTTGGATAAAATGATCTCTAAAGTTTCATCTAGCTCTAAGTTCTATGAAAAGATGTTTTTAGTTAAATAAAATTGCAACGTGAGTATAGGCCATTTTTTTATATTACTTTGTTAGGCATACATATTTCATAGATGATTCTATAGTAGCTTTTTTTTTTTTTTGGCGGGGCAATGAGGGTCAAGTGACTTGCCCAAGGTTACACAGCTAGTAAGTGTGAAGTGTCTGATGCCAGATTTGAACTAAGGTCCTCTTGAATCCAGGGCCGGTGCTTTATCCACTGTGCCACCTAGCTGTCCCTGTAGTAGCTTTTTGTATAAAGGAACTATAGAGCTATATTTCAATGATAAATTATTTGCTTTGTTAAGAATACAGTAAACTTTGGGGCAGCTAGGTGGTGCAGTGGATAAAGCACTGGCCCTGGATTCAGGAGTACCTGAGTTCAAATCTGGCCTCAGACACTTCACACTTACTAGCTGTGTGACCCTGGGCAAGTCACTTAACCTCAATTGCCTCACTTAAAAAAAAAAGAATATAGTAAACTTCAAATTTCTTTTAGAATTTTATTTTCTAAATTACATGTAAAAGCAAATTTTGACATCAACTTTTTAAAAAACCTTTGTGTTCCAACTCCTCTTCTTCCCTCCCTTCCCACCCCCACTCCAAGAACTTAAGCAATTCAATATAAATTATACATGAGTAGTCATGGAAAACAACTCTGTTAGCTAGGTTGTGAGAGAAAACAGATAAAAACAAAGCTTCAGATTAAGGAATTGTAAAAAAAAAAATGTGTTTCATTCTGTTTTCAGATACCATCAGTTCTTTCTCTGTAGATGGATTGCAATTTTCATAAGTTCTTCAGTTATATTGGATCACCCAATCTGCACTGCACCCTTCCCCGCTCTACCCTCCCTTCATTCACCCTTCCCTCCTTATCCTCTTCTCCTCCTACTTTCCTGTAGGGTTAAATAGATTACTCTTCCCAATTGTGTATGTGTGTGTGTGTGTGTGTGTGTGTGTGTGTGTGTGTGTGTGTGTGTGTGCGTGCGTGCGTGTGGTGTTCACTCTGATGAGCTTAAGGTCTTTGAGCTAATTCTGTTTTCTAAATTTTTCTTCCTCCCTCCCTCCTCAACTCTCCCTATGAAATCAAGCAATTCAATATATGTCATACATGTTCTGTTATGCAGAACATCTTCATCTTCCTCAAAAGTGTTTTGCTTTGGGGCAACTAGGTGGCTCAGTGGATAGAACACCGGCCCTGGAGTCAGGAGTACCTGAGTTCAAATCCGGCCTCAGACACTTAACACTTACTAGCTGTGTGACCCTGGGCAAGTCACTTAATCCCAATTGCCTCACCAAAAACAAAAAACAAAACAAAAACAAACAAACAAAAAAAGTGTTTTGCTTTTTACAGCTCTCTCCCCCAAACTTCCCTTTCCTCCTTCCCCTCTTCTCTGCCCCACCCCCCCATCTCCTTCTCCTCCCACTTTTCCTCAGGGCAAAAATATATTACTATACCTGCTTGAGTATGTATGTTAGTTCTTCTTTGAGCCAATTCTGATGAAATAAGATTCACTCACTCCCCCTCTGGTCCCCCCTCTTCTCCTCCCCCCTCTTCCCCTCCCCTCCATAAGCTTTTTTATTGTTTCCTTCATGTGAGCTACCTCTCCCCAGTTCACCTCTCCCCTTCCCCATCCCCCAGTCTATTCCTCCTACCCCTCATAGGTTAGCTAGGTGGCACAGTGGATAAAGCACCAGCCCTGGGCCCAGGAGGCCCAGAGCCCAAATCTGGCCCCAGACGTTAATAACCCACCCTGTTTGCTCCATAAAGAACAAGGATACACAAAAAATAAATGCTTTATAAATACCATCCCTTCATATTCAGTTCAGACCTGTGTCCTCTGTGTATTCCTTACTGAAAAAGTTCTTATGAGTTGAAGTATTATTTTCCCATGTATGAATGTAAACAGTTTAACCTTTTAATGTCCCTCATGATTTCCTTTCCCTGTTTACCTTTTTATGATTCTCCAGGGACTTGTATTTGAAAGTCAAATTTTCTATTCAGTTCAGGTCTTTTCATCACAAATGCCTGAAAGTTCTCTTTTCATTGAAGTCCCATTTTTTCCTCTGAAAGAGGAACGTGCTGGGTACGTGATTTTTGGCTGTAGTTCCAGTTCCTTTGCCCTCTGGAATATCATATTCCATGCCCTTCGGTCCTTTTATGTAGATTCTGCTAGATCTTGTTTTATCCTTACTGTAGCTCAACAGTATTTGTATTCCTTTTTTCTAGCTGCTTGCAATATTTTCTCCTTACCCTGGGAGTTCTGGAATTTGGCTATAATATTCCTGGAGGTTTTCCTTTTGGGATCTCTTTCAGGAGGTGATCAGTGGATTCTTTCAATTTCTATTTTACCCTCTGCTTCTAGAATATCAGGGCAATTTTCCCTGATGATTTCTTGGAGGATGGCGTCTAAGCTCTTGTTTGGGTCATGGTTTTCAGGTAGTCCAATGATTTTCAAATTATCTCTCCTGGATTTATTTTCCAGGTCAGCCATTTTTCCAAGGAGATATTTTACATTGCCCTCTATTTTTTCATTCAATTGGATTTACTTTACCATGTCTTGGTTTCTCATTAGGTCATTAGCTTCCATTTGTTCAATCCTAATTTTTAGGCAATTATTTTCATCAGAGAGCTTTTCCATTTGGTTTTTCAAGCTATTGACTTTTTCCTCATGACTGCTGCATCGCTATCATTTCTCTTTCCATTCTTTCCTCCCTCTCTCTACATCTTCCTTCTGTCTCTCCTACTTTCTCTTCAAAGTCTTTTTGAGAGAGAGCTTCCATGGCCTGAGACCAGTTCATATTTTTCTTGGAAGCTTTGAATGTAGGGGCCCTGTGGTTGATTTCCTCTTTTGAGGGTGCACCTTGATCTTCCTTGTCACTGAAAAAACTTTCTATAGTTCTGAACTTTCTTTGCTTGCTCATCTTTTACTTGACACCAAACTCGCCACTCGGGGACCCTGCTTCTCAGCTATACTACTGCTCCCAGCTTCAGAGGGTCCCAGGTGGTTTTTTTTTTTTTGGGGGGGGGCAGGTTTTTCTCTTGCCTGGCCTGTTCTCTGGTCCCAAGATAACCTCAAGCCAATTTGCTAGTTAACCAGCCAGGAGAGCGCTGTGGTGGTTTTTAGCTTCCATGAGCCTGAACCTCTCCCCAACCTGGACCTCCCGCTGCTCAGGATTTCTTCCTAGTTCCCTGCTGGGGTGGGATAGCTGAATTCCTCCCGAGGTCGCACTGATACCCCTGTACTTCCCCCTCTCTCCCCGGCCAGCCATTCAGCCCTTTTACCTGACCACATTCCTGAAGACGCTGGTGCTGTAGCTGATTCAGAGGCTCTGGGGTAAATTCCTCCAGTGTGGCATCCCTGGGGTCTCTGTCAGTGCAATCACAGGGTTGGACTTTACTCATAGCCCAGCATGGCCCCTTTAATCTATCTATAGCTGGAAAATAATCTCAGCCTATATTTTTGTGGGTTTTTCTGCTCCAGGGGTTCTTTTATTGCTGTTTTTGGGGTAATTGTATCAGGATTTCTGTGTGTTTAATGTCTTTCCTCTGCCATCTTGGCTCCGCCCTGTAAACTTCAATTTTAAAAACAATCCTCTAGTGACATACACTCTAATTATTGCTACCTTTGTCAACTTGTGTGGGAAATAGAAGATGAAAATCTAATAAGATAGTAGTTTGGTGCTCTCACAAAAGACTAAAAATCAATCTTCAGATTTATGATTTCTTGAATCAGAGTTTATAGCAGATTTTGATACACATATGTCATAGCATTTAATTAGTGATGAAATACTATTTCCCTTCCACTTAATTACACTGAAATAAAAAGTAATTAAAAAAATTTCTCTTGTCTTTTATCTTTTTACTTCCAACTAAAACATACATTTCAAAAGCCTAGACCATCCTATACTAGCTTTCTTTGATCCTTCTTATACATAAAGTTTCTTTACTGAGGAAAACATTTTTCTTATTATTCTCTTAAAAATTATTTGTATTGTTGTTTTGGTATTTGTATCTACAAGATTTCTAATAAGCTCCTTGAGGGTAATGTCAATTATCTTTGTTTTATCTATTGTTCCTTCTGGTGCTTTATAATGTTGAATAGTATTGAACACATGAAAATTATGATGTTAGCTTTTATTTATTTCTGTATGTCTTTTTTGGGAGATTCCCCAGTGAGGAATATTATTCTTCATATAGAAGATTGGAATCCTATTTACAAGTTCTACTCAACCTCCTTTTATCCCACAGCTCTGCTATCACAGGAATTAGGAAAGTTTTAGTCACCATTTGAAAGCCAAGAATCATTTGTATTAGAATCACATAAGCTATCACTGCAGTCAGCACTTATGCATGTTTATTTGATTTACTGATGGAAATGTTTACTTTTTGAATTTTATATTTATAGTGAACTTTCTTCCAAGAATTTAACATTAAATCCTTAGAAAATGCTTATTATATCGTTAGTATCTACTAGGTAGCTAGGGGAAAAAATAAGACACCTTCCTTAATATAAAACAAGGAGCAAAGTTCACACTTCCTGACATATAATCCAGTGCTTACTAGTCCTTATGTTTGTGAATAAGAATGATTGTGTATTCCTTGTATTCTATTCATCTGACCAACAAAAGGATAAACTGGGCAAGAAATCTTCCTAACCATTTATTAATGGAATTAAACATTAGTTGCAACTATTACAGGAAAGACTTGCCTACTTAATAGCAGTATCATCATAAGCTAGCATTGTATGTAAAGGTGAGAGTTTCTCTAAAAATCAAATGTATTCATTTTTTATTCAGAATTTAAAATCAAATTGTATTATTAATTTAAGTATTTTTAACATATAGACATAGTTCAACATTACCATGAACAAGATACTATATTGAAAAAGAAAAATTCACAACCAGATGACCAACTTGTTGGCAGTTCTGCTGGATGCATGCAACATGAATGTAATGAACTTGTAAAACAGACCACGTTCGAGGAGACAAAACTTCCGATGGATAACCCAAGGAGCTCTCAGGTCATTGACTTCTACCCAAATGATGATGATACTACATACTGCACTACTGAAGAAACTGAGTGAGTATTAAATGCTTTACATTTAAGATCAATTTGGGTAATACTCTGTTCAATTTGGGTCATATTTCGACTATTGTGATTTTTATTTATATAATCGAATTTGGTGTCTCTGGAATGGTATTCTATCATTTCTGTTCCATGCTTTTGAATGTTAGTAAGGCATAATGGGTTGCAAGTCCTTGGTGTCAAGAATGCCTATGTTTACATCCTGTTTCAGATACTTCCTAGTAATGTGACTATGAGGATGTTTGATCCTCAGTCTTTTAATTTGTAAAGTGAAGATACTTGTAGACCCTTACCATATAGGACTGAGGATCAATTGAGACAATACTCATAAAATCCTTTGCAAACATTAAAAAACTGTATACATATGAGACCACATTAGTTATTTTCCATAGAAGAATTCACTATGAATCAAGATTTATATCCATTGAATGGGTTCTATCCCCCTCAGAAGCATCTGTATAATTTGGACAAATGGTTCAAGTGCCCCCTTAATTTTGTCTTAAATTGGCAAGTTTTCTTTCCCCGGATGGTTTGAAGGACAAAGAAGTAGATTTGTTGGGAAAGGCTTTGCTTTTTAATGATATAGTGATGATAAAATTGCCTTTTATTACAATTGTTGTAATGGGGTGTTTACTTGAAGGAAAGGGGATTCTTTGACCTATTTAGTAGTGAATTTAGGCTCCTAGATGAAGGTGAAGGGGCACTTTTTTCCAATCCCTGTTAAAGAAGATTGTAGGCCTTCATTAGAGGTCTCTAAAGAGGTTAAAATTTAGTATTTATCTCCATGATGGGGCTCCTAGAGAGGAGGGATTTTTAGCTGGTGGAACTGAAAACAATTTCTCATGCTATCAGTTGAGTCCTGGAGTAGACTGAATAATAAGAGTCCTCTGAAGTCTTAGTTATTTTTATTCTCATGGTCCAGACTTATGACTAATTGACAATGAAATTGATATTCTTGGTACTACTCCTGGCCTTCACAATTACCTTATTCAGAATTTTTTTGCGTGTTAATTTCTCATGAAATTATTTTCCAACCATTTAAAAATGATTGCTTACATTGTTATATATTTTGTTTTACGATCCTTCCTTTTTTTAAAAGGGCTATTTTGAGATTATTTTGAGTGGTCCTCCAGAAAATTTTTGGGAACTTGTTACCAAGGTATGGGATATAGTAGTTTTGACAGACTCCTATGACTATTGCAGCTTTTGTGGCCACAGCCCATCCTCTGTCCCATCCCTTGGTTTAGTCCCACCTGGCAGGCAAGCCTGTTTATTTGAATCATAAAAGGATTGGTCTGGAACCAGTATATTGTCATAAATATTTTCCTGAGATGGAACTGCTTATAGGATACTGCCTTCATTTTCTAACTTAGTGATTTATGTCCTTTTCCTTCTTGTATTATGCATTTTAAATTTCAGTTATTAAAGTCATTTTAATTTGATTTTTATGGTTCCTAGTGCATTTTAATCAACAACAACTAAAATCTCCTGCATCAAGCCAAATTTACACCTAGTCCACAATAAATATCTACAAGAGAAGTTCATAGCTAATATCAATTTATTAGAAAGCTTTATATATCTTTATAATTTTTCATTAAATGTTTTCAGCATTAGAAAAGTTGACATTTCTATTATATCCTTTATGATGATAACAATTTATATCTTTTGACTTTTTGTTTTCTTTACTGCAGTACTACAGAGCATAGAAACAGCAGTGATGTACTCTGTGATCTTGTGCCACCTTGGCAAATTACAGAAAATGTAGATAAAGACAAGACTATATCACTCCTTCTAAAAGAATTGAACATTCTCAGGACAAGCAATAAAAAGGTACATTATAGGTAGTTTGATACCTGTATAACATGCTTTTCACTGTTAACTTACTGTCTTTTCACCCCTTACAACTTAGTTTTATTGTTTGTTTTATTTTAACACTTTAACAATAGCTCTATAGCTTTACTTTTTGGTCTGTTAGAATATGTTTAAGTTCAAGGATTGGCTAATAGGAATTTTTTTTATATATCCATTGTATCTTTACAGCCATTAATGTCACATCCATCGTAAAATATAAAGTATTCTGAAAATGTAACAAAAAAATCATTGATATGTTACTATGTTTCTTTTAGAGCTGTGCAATGTGAAAGATACAAAAAGTAGTTTCAAATTACTTTTTATAAAGAATATTTTTCTTTTTTATTAGTTTCTGTCCTATATTTTACATCTCCAGTATTTGTTTTAATGTATTGAGATTTAGCATGTTTTTTTCCCCTTTTCTTTGTTTTTCCTTAGGCAGTTTCATTGTTTGTTCCTTAACTAAAGAAAATTATCATGTTGTTTCACCACCTTCTTTGAATCTTATGCCAATTTTATCCCTTTGATAATTTGATAAATGGATTTCTCTATCGTATTTACTGCTCCTACACAATCATTGTGTTCTAATATTTCTTTCTGTTGTACTTGATTATTTTTACCTTGTTGTATCATTTATATCTTTATCAGGGCAATGGCATCTCAGATCTATTTCCTTGCATAGAGCCCACTTATAAAATACTATGACAAGGAAAATTTTCAATTTATATAATTTTTCTACAATTAGCATCATTTTTTAAATGGACCTATGATTTTATTCATATAGAGGGCATCTAGTGAGGAATCCTTTCTACCAATGCAAACCTATAATTACTTTGAAACTTACAGTCTTAGAAAATTACATAGGGCCACTAAGAAGCCAAGTGACTTGCTCAGGGTCATACAGCCATTATATATCACAAGTGGGATTTCAAGTTTGATCTTCCTGACTCTGATGATAGGTCCTTATCTGCTACTCCATGCTACCTCTCAGCATGCTTAGAATTAGTCATGCATGTTTTAGAATACTGTATTCTGTTTATGTTTTTATAACTGAAGCATATTGTGGGGAAATTTGAGACTTTCTGTAAGAATTGGGTTTCATAACCTGAGAAACATGGATAGATTTCAGGGAGTCCATGAACTATATCACACTTTTAAAAATAATTATTTTGGTTACTATATTTTAATATAATTGATTTCCTTTGTAATTCTATGTATTTCATTTTATGCATTTAAAAAGATAATTCTGAGGGGTCTGTAGGCTTCAGTTGACTGCCAGAGGGATCCATGACATGAAAAAGCTTAAGTGCCCCTGTTATAAGAGAACAATAGAACTGACGAAAGCCTGGAAAATAAAATTAAAAAAGAGTAAATTCTAAAGGAGAATTCAATAAGAATCTTGAAATACATGGAGTAATTTTATATAAGGGAGAGAGAGAAAAGCAGCTCATTCTTTGAGTCAGTCTATAAATATTTATTGTATGTCTGCTATGTAGCAGGCATTGTGCTAGTATTTCCACTTGGGATAGGACAAGAAGATCCTGGAATAGCAGCAGTAAAGATTTAGATTAGACTTCAGGATTAACTTTCTAACTTTAGGAGTTATGAGATATTGGAATGAACTAATAAGTGAGACTGTCAAAGAGTCACTTTCTCATTGTTTAAAGTACCATAATTAGTGGATAGTCTTATAAAGCAGGAAAATGACCTAGATTAGTTCCAGAGGTATCTTCAGTTCAATTAAATAAAACATTTTTAAGTACTATTATGTTCATGATTCCTTTTGGTTCTTTAGCCAACATGATTTTAGTGGTATTTATTCATTTTACTGTTATTTTTTGCCTTGACAAAACATTTCAAAAGGTTTTGTTCAGACTTTCTATCTTAAATATAAAGAACTTTTGATTAGAATGAAATATGATAGAATCTTCATGATATTTCATTTGATCATATTTATAAACAACATGCATGATTAAATAATACATTTGAGAGAAAATATAAAGTTTTTCTTTGGATTTGATTATCTATGTCCTGGAAGCCAATCAGATAAGAAACTTAATTTCAACATGTTTTCAGCTTCAAGAAAAACTGGCTCAAGAAAGTAAAGAACTGAAGACTTTAAAGCTTGAACTGGAACTCCTGGAGAGAGCGACAGAAGCTAAAATTGCTGAAAAGACAGCAGGTATAGTAGATAAGTATTTGACAGTTGGCCATATGGATCATACTTGAGGATGTTATATGACGTGGCTCAGTGAGTGTTAGCTTATTTGCTGAAGGAGGGGAGATTTGACGATGGGCCTTTTTTTTTTTTTTTTGGCTGTTTAGAGTTGCTTAGAAAATAGGTGGCTTTAACATCCTGGTACTGGTATTAGTGAGAGCTTTACCTGTATTCATACTGATTTGGGCATTAAATGCATTGTTAACACCATGTCAATCCAATCACAAAAAGGTTGTTTGTTTTGTTGGAAAAGCCTGAACAAACAAGGCGAAATAATGATTACCAGTGCCTCTACCTTTCAACCAGCAGTTCAAATACCATTTATTGTTTTAGCTTGTTCAGAGAAATATTTCTCCTTTGTATGAAGATAGTCATGTTCATTGCCAAATGAAAGCCTTTAGTTGATCAAAAATTTGTATTCTGTAGTTAATGAATTTTCATCTGATGAGAAGTATATGTATGATAAGGAAGGAGATAATGTTTTTCTAAAAGATGATTAAAATGGGATTTTTAAAATGAAATGTTATAATTGGAAATTATTTCTCTAAAGGAGCTGGTTCATGATTTCATTAAGTAGGTCCATACAAGGAGATATTTTCTTTAAAAAGATATATAAGTATAAAGGGAATTTTTTTTACATGCTATAACATTTAGATAATTCTACAAAGTTATAAAGCTTTTTCATACAAGTATATAAATTCACAGACTTTGAGTACTGGAAAGCAAATTAGATATAGTTTAGTTTAACCTTCTCATTTTAATTAAATATCTGTAAAAGTGATTAGAAAAGAAACACAAGAATGTAATTTTGAGTATTGTAGGAAATTCTCAGGCATCCTTAATATAATTTGGGCACATAATGTGGGGTTGCATTACTTAGTATCATTTTATAAGTAAGAGGAATATCTTGCCTATAAGATATTGCTAGAAAGGAAATATCACTAGGAAAATAAAACAAAGAAGACTATAAGTAAATTCTCCAGCTGAATACCAGATGGTTGGCTTTTCCCTTAATGTCAAACTCCCATGAATTTGATTTTTCATCTTATGATGGGAATATGGGAATTAAACATATAAAAAAACCAATGTTATTGTGAAAATGAGGGATTTAAAAATATGGTTACAAGCTAATTTCTTGGCACTCTGGCCCCAATCATTTATGCAAATATTTTTTATTTTATTCCAAGCCATATGTTTATTTTGAGATGTTGTTTATCACTGTGTATGGGTTATGGAAGTAACAAAAACAACTCACATTTATATAGTGCTTTAACATTTACAAAATACTTTCCTCACAACAATCCTCATGATCCCCCTTTTGACAGATGAGGAAATTAAATCCAATACAGGTTAAATAATTTGCCATGGTTTACATAATTATTATGGAGCTACAACTTGAATCTAAGTTTTCTGCCTACAAAACTAGTATTCTTTCTATTATACCATTCTAACTGAAAATTATGGAAAATTGCTGTCCCTACCTAGTACTTGGTAGAACTAAAAGCCAATATTCCACATATAGAGCAAAAACTCAACAGGTGTTAATTACCTGATGTGCCATTTAACTGAGACTGGGTGTTTTGTCCAAATGATTAATGCACAATTATTTATATGAGAAAACAGGGCTAAGTTAAAAACTAAATAAATTGTTTTGTCTGTTCTAAAAAAGTTGAAATATCTAGAATTGGTTTTGAGTTAGTGTGTGATTTATACAAATCATCTTGAATATAAAAATTAAATAATAATTTATATGAATAAAATTAAATTATTTAAAATATTTCTTTCATACATTCTATGACTCTCAATTGATTTTGTATAAATAAAATAACCTCCTAAAGAAAAATTGTACAGTTCAACTAATTTTTAATTGCTCCCTTTTTAACAAAGTGAAGGGAAAAACAACTTTTTAAACATGAAAAACACTTCTAACGTATACATACGTAAATTTTTTTCATGCATATAGCTTCTCTCAGTCTGACACAAATGAGAATGTACTACTTAAAATGTAAGAGAGTGTTGTCTACCCGAAGTAGAGAGTAATAAAATCCTCAAGAAAGCCTTGAGGCTTTCTTCAATGGCTCAAGAAGTTCAATAAAACTGATCCTCAAATGAACTTTTGAACCTTTACATGTTGTCCAATTACAAACTACCTTATACTAGTTCTGTCATTTGCCTGTGTGCAAAATTATTGCATTTTTGTGTGTGCCAGGATTTTGAAAAAGAAAGGAAAAAAATACTGCAAGATGGGGATTGAATTATAATTCATATTTTATTTCACTAGTACATATGAGAAGCAAAGTAAATCTAAAGATGGATGTTTATGTTCTAATTGCTTAATTTTTTGGCCAACATAAGAAAGTAACCTCAGAAAAACACGTTTTAAACACATATATACAAATTTATAAAATAAAAATGTTATTGTATATTTTCAGAGTGTATTTAAATACATTATAAACTAACCTACCTCACCAGGAAAGGAAAACATGTTAAAATAAAATCTCAATTAAATGCAAGAAAGAGCAAGAATTATAAAACTCAGACTTCTTTGGCTGTTCATTCCTCGATCCTTGCAAGTATCTTAATTGTTGAAATTTTAAAAATAATGATGAAAATATGAAATATTTATTATACGTCTAGTTATTTTTTGCCTGTGTTCTGGTGGTAAAGTAACCTAGCCCTATAATAGCCATATATAGCAATTAAAAATTAGTTGAACTGTACAATTTTTCCTTAGGAGGTTATTTTATTTATACAAAATCAATTGAGATTAGTATGAAAGAATGGTTTTTAAATAATTTAATTTTATTAATATAAATTAATTTGTAATTTTTATATTCAAGATGATTTGTATAAATCATACACTAACTCAAAACCAATTATAGATATTTCAACTTTTTAGAGCAGACAAAAACAAAACAAAAAATTGTCCAAAAACAAAGGTCTGATTATGTCACTCCCAAACTCAAAATTTTTCAATGACTCCCTATTGCTTCTAGTATAAAAACTTGGCATTTAGAACCCTTTATGATGTGGCACTATCCTAATGTCCACATTTCAATGTGAGAGCTCCTAAATGGGCAAGAATACAATCCAGTGTTATATAACTGCTCGAGGACAAGAAGTATTGTTTGTATTTTTGTCTTTGTTCCATGCAACAGAGTTCCTTGCACATAGGAGGTGCTTAATAAATGTCTATTGAGTATTACCACCATGATACAAATAAATACAAAGATTATATATAAAGTGTTTAATCTGAGAACTCTTTCACAGGAAAACAAGGCAAGTTTTGGCAATGTCAACATTACAAATTTCATAAAGTTGTAACATTTCTTGTTCATATATGTGTGTAGGTATATATGTGTGTGTGTATGTATGTGTATACACACACACACATATATATATACATATACATATATAGATATAGATCTCTCTATAGATATATATGGTTCTTCCATCAGTGCTGAGCAGCATGAAGTTATAGGGGAAGGTAGATAATGAGGCAGTTGAACTTGTTATTTATGGGGTCAACTTTAGGAAGGGCTGAAAGTAAAACCAGAGTTGCAATAATGGACTGGAATGATCATATAACCATATATATATATGGACAAGAAAGAAGCAATAGGGAGCCATTGAAGAATTTTGAGTTAGGGAGTGACATAATCAGACCATTGTTTTTGGACAATTTTTTGTTTTGTTTTGTTTTTGGAGGATAGATTCAAGAGAAGAGAGACTAGAAGCAAGGAGAGCAATTCTAAGTCTATTTCAATGGTCCAGTTGAGCAGTGATATGAATGAAGAGAAAGGAAAGGATGTGAGCAATGTTATGAGAATTGACAAGACATAGATAATGGAGAGAGAGACAGAGATAGAGACAGAGACATTTAATACAACAATGTCTGTTAACCACTTTTATACATAAGGCATTCTGCTAGATTCTAGCAGTAGAAGGCAAGGCAAAAAATAGTCCCTGACCTTGTAGCAAACCCAAGTAACTGGGAGAATGGTGGCACTCACAGGAGAAACAATTTGGAATGAAAAGCAGAATTTGAGAACAGTATAATGAATTCCATTTTGAATGAATTTGATGACAGTGGTGAATTTGAGATGTCCATTGGACTTCTAGGTCAAGATACTGGCAATACAGAACTGAAATTTACAAGAAGTAATAAGTCTGTACATATAGATCTTGGAATCAGCCCCATAGAGATGATAACCAACCTTGTGAGATCTTATGAAACCATAGTTACAGCATATATATAAAATAATAAAGAGCAAGGACAAACCCTTGGGGGACACTCCCAGTTAGTATGTTGGAGATTGGTGATGATCCAGGAAAAGAGGACTCAATAGAAAAGATGTGTGGTTGGACATGTAGAAGACAAATAAAGGAGAGAGTCCTCTGGCAGTATCAGAAACCTGTCTAGAGGGCAAGAAGGCTGAGGATTAGAAAAAGACTTTGGGTTTATAATTGTAAAATTCTTGGTAACCTTGGAGAGAATAATTTCAGTCAGGTAGCCAGGCTGTATTATGAGGGTTTGAGAAGTAATTGGGAGGTGAGAGTACAGACAATGTGACTCGTGTGAAGGAGAGGGGGACAGGAGGGAGTGGGGAGAGAGGGGCAAGAGGAAGGGAGATGGGGAAGGAGGAAGGGAAAAAATGGGGAGGTAGAGGGAGAGAGAAATGGAAGGAGGAAGGGGACGAGAGAGCTTGGAATCAGAGATTTGATCAGAGGGTTGGCTTGAGCAAAGAAAATGGCCACCTCTTTCTCTGAGACTAAAGGAAGGGAATAGAGAATGAATAAATAATGTTGGGTTGTGGGGCATGGGGAAATGGAAGCTCAGGAGAAATGGTCTAAATATTTTTCAGTAAAATAAGAGGTGAAGACTGATAAGAGAGATGTTGGAGTAGTAATAAAGACGTGAATTGGTGAAGAATAACAGGATTAACATACATCAATGAGGACTTCTTCCATAAGTGCTGAGCAGCATGAAGTTATAGGGGAAGGTAGATAATGAGGCAGTTGAACTTGTTATTTATGGGGTCAACATTAGGAAGGGCTGAAAGTAAAACCAGAGCTGCAGTAATGGACTGGGATGGCAGAATAAGGAAAAGTAGAGTGATCAGTTTTGCCAGTGAGAATAATAGGGGAGATATAAAACATGTATATAAATAATTATAATACAAAGTATCAAGTTGAGTAGCAGAGATAGTTCAGGACAGGGTTTCTTAAACTTTTTCCACTCACGACCCCTTATCTCCTGAGAAAATTTTCCACCACCTTGGGTATATAGGTATACATAACCTTGCCAAATTTTTCATGACCCCAACATTCAGTTACAAGATGGGGTCGTGATCTACAGTTTAGGAGGCCAAGGTTCAGAGGAGACAGACTGAACAGGTTTTCTATAAATGCTAACATTTCTGCATTTTAATCCTGGCTGATACAGATTATTCTTCAATCCTGATTTCTGCTCATCTCATTGATTTTTACCAATGTAAACTAGTTGGTGTTATTTCATATTGCCTTTCTTTGCTCATTGGCTCTCAGTATTACCATAAGAATTTAGAGTGATCAAAATAATTTGTTCATTTTTATCAGTTTGTCTGCCAGTAAAAGTGATATATACTATGAGTCCTGGAAAGAGATTATCTAGTGCAGCAGCTTGCTTCCTCTAATTAGAGAGGTGAATTGACTAGTCCAAGGTCACAAGTTAATTCCAATACTAATTTGTTCTTAGATCTGAAACAGGTATTTTGATTCCTCTCACAGGATTCTTTCTACTATAGATATTCCTGTATTGTTGCAGTATATGATTTTACGAAGTTGGAAATGGAGTAGATGCCCCCTGATACATGATCCTAAATTTTGCAGTAATGCTTTGTGTACATGTGTGTCAGGAGTAGGAAATGGGTGGGTGTAAATATTACATCTTCCTTTTCCTTTCTTTTCTAGTTTGATATATGGAAGAGGAAACAGTAATTAGAATAGTTAGGAAGTATTTAACCTTGTGCCTTGTTCCATAAATATGGCTTGCTTTGAGTTCTTGTTATTTTCCTCTTCACTTCAAACATTGCTAGTATTTGATTAATATAGTCATAGCATATCTTTGAGCCATCCTGTCATTTAGTTAAAAAAATTATCTTTGTCTAGGTCAATTTGAAATTTCTTTAATTGTTGATTTCTTTAATCTTTTTCTCTTTTAGCTTCAAATTTCAAAATCATTGTAGTGTCATCATTTGTATTGCCATCAGAATAAGTGGTGGAATATACACTTTTTATTTCCAACATGAAATAAGTGTAATAGAAGTGCCATTGCACTGTTAATGATTCCCATCATTGCAGAGCTAACTTTTAGGGAATATAAATATAATAGAAAACATAACAAATGAGAGACTGATCAACGTGATATTTATTCCCTAATTGGAAAACAGCTTGAGCCCACAAATGTAAATAACCTGAAATTATAAAAAAGAATTTACAAAATAATAATTCAATTTTCATTAATTTTTTAGGGTATATAAAGCAAAATAGCATCCTAGAAGTATGAAGTATATAGTACTTCCCTGGCTCAAAATATGTGCTAGATATTATAATCTGAATAGACAATCTAAGTATGAAATTATGAATAAATATTTCAAGGAGAAAATGCACAATGAATATTACATTATGATTCTTATTTTTCTTCCAATATCAAAATGTAATGAAGTTGTAAGTTAAAATAAGACTTTTCAAGGTGTTATTGAAAGCAAAAGAAAAAAAAAAGAAAAAGAAGTGTCAGTTTATGTCAGGTTCTTCTAGGACCAGCATTATTTGATAATTACTATCTTTTTTTAGGGTTTCAGGATACTATTTGATAGATTACTATTTCCCTATACTAAAAATGTATTCGTGTTCTAAAAAGAGTTAATGGAGCTTCTAAAAGTGCCTAAGTGCCTCCTAGTGTCTATAACAGGACTTATAGCTTAATTTATCAGTGCAAAAGGCATTAGTTATGCATTGACTCATAAATTATAGAGATGAACAATTTTTGGCAACTTATTACATAAGCTGTGGTAGATAAAATTGTGGCATTTTTATGCTTTGAATCGCTATATCTTTTCCCAAAAATAAAATGATCAAGTGTGAAGCACAAACATGTCTATATTTCTTTATAGTTAAATTGAAGCATCTTTGTGGTCACTTGCAACTCTAAAATTTTGTTAATTATCCAGAACTATGAATATAAGAATAGTGTAACATTACTACAAAGCTTGATGTGTGTTCTTTTTGTTTCAGAACATTGTACTCATATACATTTATATGTATACACAAAACATCATTCTCTCTATAAATATATACATATATATGTACACACATTTGTTTAAGTGGAAATTTTGGAGATTTTAGATATTCAAATGTTACTTGCTTTCACTCTTTAATGCTACATTTTATCTTCATCATAGTAATAAGAAATTGAAGTAATGCTTTAAGGTTTACAAAATACTTTACATGCCTTCACTTTTGACAATTGATTGGGGTTCTGTTTATGTGTATGCATGCACATTACACACATATACATCCTTAGGTAATTATTTCATTTTTTCTGAACAGCCTTAGTGCCATAAATTACAACTCATTTAAAGGTCAGTTCATTTTAATTTTCATTATTTTATTATGTAAAAGTACTTAGCACAATGCTTGACACATAGTAGGTATAATATTAATGTTTATTCCCTCCTCTGGGTCCCTTCCCTGCATTTCCCTCTGATGCAGGTACTATTTAGATTTCATATAATAATATTTATTGATTAAAGAGTCACTTTTATACCTAATGTGGTGCTCAGCTGTATTTCAGTTTTTTAAAAAAGCTCACTTTTCCATTTCCTGAAAAGCTCACTTCAGAGTCCCTGCTCTAGATGTTAGTTATTTTTCCTCCTTCCATGTCATCCATTAAAGATTAGCTGAGGAAGGTTGAAGCATGAAGAGATTATGAATGACAGAACAACTCCTGTGGAATAATAATCAGTTTTTGGTATTTAATGCTGTTTGACTTTTGCAGACACATTTCTTATTAACCTTTGGTACAAAGAGAAATCCAGGTTCCTGATATCTCATGGAGAAGATGAATTTGAGATCCTCTTCCAATTAAACTGAAATAAGGCCAATATTGGGCTTTAGCCAAAATAACTTCATAGTCCTCAACTCTTGTTTACAAACTACACACACACACAGACACACACACATACACATACACACAAAATATATATGAACATATTTATAAACCATACATATGCATACATATATATATATAAATTTTATGTATGTATAAACATTTAATTGGTAGTATAAATACAGAAATCTTATATACATAGTATATATCATCCTAAATTTTAAGTAGCATTAATTGTTATATATTCACTAATTAATATTCTTATTGTATGTTGTTCATTATGAATTCCACTATTTCTCGATTTCTTCAGAGATCCAGTTTTAAACCCTTGATATTCAATGTTACTTCTAAAAAAATTAAATATTCAAACAGTTATTAATTTGTAGAGGATTGATATAAACAGACAGGAATATTTTGAATAATATCTATGATACAATCATACATGTATAACCCATGTCTGATTGCTTTCCCCTTAGGGAGAGGGGAGGTGAAGGAGAGGAGGAGGGATAAAAATTGGAACCCAAAAGTATAAATAAAAATGTTACATTTTTAAAAGTTGCCTTTATAGGATTATAAATTTAAAACTAGAAGTGTCATTTAGACCAGAGATATCAAGCTAGCTTTCCAAACTGCAAGTATTGACAAAACTCTCTACATTGATCAGAAATAGATTAAAATGTAATTGGGAAATGTTTAACAAAACAATTCAAAATACAATTAAATTTTTAAAAAAATAATATCTATGATAAAAAAGAGCAAGGGGAAATCTTCCTCAAATATGTGGCTTAAGTTTATATATTTCAATTTAAGTAAATGTTGAAAGAATGAGCATATAGTTTATGTTAAATCAACATCAAGACCGTTTAGAATATAAGCATTGGACAAATTAAGAGTTTTATAGTGGAAGTCTAAATTTTTCTTATAGCAAAATGTTGGTTTTTACTATTCACTCTGTTTCAAATAATAATTATCAACAATAAACTGACCCTAAATGCAATCCATTTTTTTTTAGAAAAAATGCATGCTGAACTGTATTTATTATTTTATAATCATTTGAATTGATTTAATAAGCCAAAATAAAAAGCTTAGACTGATCATATATATATATATATATATATATATATATTTTAGTTAACTAAATATAATGATTTTAAAAAATGAAAATAAAAATATTGTGCCTGTGATGAGGTTAAAAGAAGTGACTAGCTTTGGAGAAAAAAAATCATCTGTTTGAATTTCAACATATTGAAATAGCTGATTATTAGAATGTTGTCATTACAGTACTACCTCAATTCTTGAAATCTGTGAACTTGAATTTGTGTTAATTGTGGTGAGTGCCATGTCACGGAATGCCTGAAGGGCAACTGGGCAATCCTTTAACCAAAGGGGGAAAGAATTTTTTTTTTTTCTGGATGAAACTTGAACATTCGGTGAATTCATTATGTACATATATGTTCAAATCTTAGAAGCTAAACAGTTTTGCTTTTGAATTTAGGCTAATATCAAATGGTCCTAAGTAATTCATGTAATTACTGTATTTGAAATTTCAAAGATATACTTCCACCTAAATATTTCACAAAAAAAATTTGCCATTTTGAATATATTTTTCAAGAACCCAGCCCTTAAAATCTTAGTAAGGATCTAAAGTTTGAGTGTACTTCTATGTTGTTATTTGTCAAGTAAAATATGATCCAAAAAATTTCTGTACAAAGTGATATATATGTATATATATTTGTATTTTTAAAACATGGATTTTTCATTCTGATGCCTATTTCAAAATTTCCAAATAGTTTAGCTCAAATGGTTTATAAAACTGAAATAAAGACTTTAAATGCCTAAATTTAAAATCTATATACAAACTACTATTTTACATGAGTCTGTAATGGATACAAATTAATGTCACTCAAATGATTTTTAAAATTTCTCTTTTTTTCCATTTTAAATTGTGAAACCTATTCTTTATGTGTAGCTCATAAAATAGCCTGATCCATCTCTATTTTTTATTAGTGATCTAACTGTTGAAAAAGAAGAACCTGGATTTCTGGGAAACAGCATATTTTATATTTTTTAAAAATAATATACAATCGTAATAACCTTTTCTGTATCATTATTTTATTAAACTATAGAAAGAGTGGCATAAAGCATCTTGGTTCATATCTATTTTGCTGCTTATCTTTTTTAAAAAAGGAAAAAAATATGAATAGGAAAATTACTTAATAAATATATTTTGAATATTTACTTTTTTTAAAAAAGAAGAAAAATCTCTACAACTTGGTTGGTTTCATCAAATCACAACTTCTAGATCCTTCCTTGGAAAAACTATTAAATGGGGAACCAAATAAAATACAAAAACAGTGCTCAATATATTGATTCCTCCACTTCTGTTACTTGAGTGAAGGGCTGAAAGACAATTTCAAATTACATTATTGTCTTAGGTTTTCAAAGAAGAAAAATTACAGAAATATTACACTAAAATGAAATGTAAATACAATAACCACTTTTATTTTTGGAATTAATTTTTAGCTAAGAATCCTTTTTTATGTTCTAATTTGATTCTTTCTCTTCTTAACCCCATGTGAATCAAACTGAAATCTCCCTCCCGCCAAAAAACCCATACCTCCCCACCTGGGCAGCCCAGGGAGGGATGGGTTTTTTGGGGGGTGAAATCTTAGATCACAAGAGGTTCAAAAAACCAGTAATCTTGAAGTTTAAATTTACATGAAAAGAATGTTCATGCTATTGACACGAGTCAAATAACAAATTTTAGAGTTGAAATAATTGTTTAAGAAAAAAAATTGTAAAAAAAAATACAAACCATGCATTGTTTGGTATATACTGACTAGGATTTCACTGGAAAGTTTGGGGAAAATGTTATATCATTTCCTCTTTATAGGGAAAATATTCAACATTATGAAAGATATAATTTGGTAAAAAAAATTTTTGTTTCATTTGTTCATTTTTGTTGAAAAGCATTGGATTTGGAGAAATAGCAAATGCAAAAGTGGTTCTGTGAATTCTGACGGTTCTGTTTATTTAAAAAAAAACCTTTATTATTTGTATTTGTTTAGAATATTGTAGTACTGAGGTATTGGGCATGATGACATAGGTGTTTCAAATCCTAATTATTTCTTTCCTTTCCTCTTCCATTTGGCTTTATTTCTATTTACTCAGGCAACATTTAGGTTGTCAGCAAATAGATTCTTATTCCCAGGGAATGCCCCTCCCTCTTTGAAAGTTGCGTTGTCTGGAGAATCATAAACCAATGTTTAAACTAGAATAATTTTCAACATGTCTCTTTGCTACTATATTTTAAGGGTAGTTTTAAAAGTGTGTAAGATGGGTTTGCCAAAAAAAAAAAAATCAGGTTTTACTAAGAAAATATGTACTCTGCTTTGACTCAGTAAACTCATGCTCATTATAGTTCAGCTTCTTCATATTTACTTTTGTCTGCATTAGAAAACAATTAGCTTACTAAATAAATTTGAGTATTTGGGGAAAAAAAATCTACCTTGAGTCTCTCTCATTTGATTAAGAATTATAGGATATTTGATAAGCATGTTTAAAAATGGAGATATCCAAATATTATTGTAAACACCCAATGGTTTGTTTTACCTACAATATAAGTATTTTACTTGGTTGGCTTACATAGTAGCTAATAATATTTGTTAATGTAATTTAACTGCTGTGAACCTTTACTGAACAAATATTGAAATTTATACAAGTCAAAGAAAGAGAATCTCTAATGACTTTTGTAAAAGCTTCTATTTAATAGTTAAGGAGAAAAGTTTGTATGACATACCAGATGTAATTAACAGTAGATTTTACATTTAATAAAAAGAAAGAAGCATGCGTATTTGCTTTATTCATTCCATCATAATTTGCATTAGAGCTGTGAGTGTTTAATGAGCAAATTCCAACTAAAATGCTATATTGATTTTCTAGTGAACTTTGTAATAGTCATCCACCTTCAAAAAGCTCAGTGTTTACAATTAAGTTTTCTTTACTAAAAACTAAAAATGTTTGAGAGTTACATATTGATCTCTCTAAAAGGACTGAGTACTGGAAAAAAAGGTTTTGATGACCTTCATTTCCTATAAAAGTTAAGAAATTATTAATAGTAGCTTTAACTTGTTGATTCCAAGTTTTCTACTGCTAGAGCTGAACCCATTCTATAATTTTCTTTTTTGTAAGTGAAATTTTTGTTAATACTTTTTTTTCACTCAGGAGCTTTGTTTCCAAAATGCAAATTAATAATACTTTCCCGAATTCATCTATCGAATCATTGAGGATTATATGATAAATTCAAGAATTTCTCAACTTTAAGTTTTTGAATTTTTTTTTTTTTAATTGTGATTTTCTTTCTTGGATTTGGAATGAGGCTGTTTTGGAAGTATCCTCTAGCAAAAAGATGAGTGGACTATCAGTAAGGAGACTTTACTTCAGATTATGGAGGGGATCTCTGTACAGGCTGTGATGACCAGCTCTGTTCCAACAATGAGAGCCTATGGTTTGGGCTCCTGGTTTATGTGATCTTGGACAAATTAGCTAATATTTCTAAGCCTTAGTTTCCTTATTTGTCAAATGAAAGAGTTAAACTAAGATGGCATTTATGGCCCTGCTTAATTTAAATTTTTTTCATTTTAATCGAAGAAACAAAAAAATGTATCTTCAGGTCAAATTGAGGATTATATGAAAGGTTTCCCTTATTCCTATAATCTATTTTTGTTCTCCCAGCTGAGAGCATGTATAAATGATTAATAGGGATTATTATAGACTTCATCCTAGGATATATATTTTAATATTTGAAAGTAACCATAGACTATTAATTTATGAGTTTTTTATTTTCTTAAATTCTCATTAATTCATGCATTTTCTTTTTTATCATGTCTATATTAAGTAAAATTACTCATTGTGGGGGCAGCTAGGTGGCGCAGTAGATAGAGCACCAGCCCTGGATTCAGGAGTACCTGAGTTCAAATCTGGCCTCAGACACTTGACACTTACTAGCTCTGTGACCCTGGGCAAGTCACTTAACCCCCATTGCCCCCCACACAAAAAAATTACTCATTGTGATTGATAGCATATTATATAATATATAGTATAATAATACAGCATAGTATAGTGTAATATATATGATATATAATAATATAATATATAATAGCACATGGATATGTGTTCCTATATCTAGAGATATAGACATAGATATCTTTTAAAATATTCATGTGCTATTATATATATTATACTATATTATTATATATCATATATATTACCCTTCCCAAACTCAGTGAACTTTCTCTTATAACAAAAATTCAGAGAGAGAAAAAAGTTCATTCAGTAAAAACCAACCAACATATAAAACAAATCTGAGGGTTTATTCAATAATCTGTACCCATCATCTGCAGTGAAGAGAGGGAAAAACAATTTCTCAATTTATCTCTTGGTCCAAAATGGTCATTATAACGATATTGTGTTGTTTTATTTTATTCTCCTTTTCATTTGCATGATTATAGTCACTATGAATAAAAGAATGGCTGAATAAAACATTTATTAATTACTTTGATCAAATCACTGGGGATATTAAAAAAAATAAGAGAATCCCATTTCTCTGGGAACTCATATTTTAATGGAAGAGACAGCACACAGGAGGCTTCAGCTGCAAATCAGATAAAAAAGCCCCATGGTTCATAAGGCACAATGGCAAAGCAGATGGCAATGCTTCTTCTTTAATGTCATTTCCACTGGCAAAATTGTGCCAGTTTCTGATGTTGAACCATTTGACAGTGCCAAGAACTTTCTTTTTCTGGATCTTCAGTAGCTGTGATTGTGGTACTCAGAGGAGCAGTTGTCCGGCTACGTTTCCCCAGGTGTTGGTTCTCAGGATGATGGCTGAGGGCACTGAGCTGGAAACACTGCATTTCCCCAGGTTCTTGGGTTCAATGTCCTGGCCTTTTTCTATCCGGGTCTGTGGGACAATGGTGGTCAAGGTAGTGGTGCTTTGATTTGCATGACATTCTCCCTCGTGGTCTCTTGTTACATCAGCTAGACTGGCTTGCCTGCCCTTTGGGTAGCAGTTGGTTTGGTAGTTGGGGAGTTGGTTGCCTGCTTCTGTACAGGAGTTACTTCCCTGAGGGATGGGCTGGAAATAGTTCTGGTAGAGTAGGGGTTGGGTGGGTTTGGGGAGGACTGCTTTCCTGAAGGCTTTTGGTTTTAGGGTCATGAGCTGTCTCATTAAAGTCTGAGGACTTAGGTTGCCAAGGTTGTAGTGGTAGTTTTTGATAACCATTTATTAAGTGTCTACTAGGTGCTGTACTAAATATTGGGAATACAAATAAGAAAAAGAAAGACAGTCCTTGCCCTCAAAAAGCTTGCAATCTAATGGAGGATGAAAGTATACAAAAAGAAGCTAAAAATGGGCAAGGGAATGTAAGATGGGACCAGGCCAAAGGGGCATGATGAAGATGATAATGGAAGTATTGATAATAATTAAATTTTGTTCACATAATCGGCATCTTCATAAGAAGGAATTAGTTGACATAACTGCAGATGATGGGAATTTGGATGTGGAAATTATGAGTCCACTTTACAACTTATTTTAGAGAAGAGGAAAGATATATATTGTGTGGTATGCATTTGTGGTATGATGAGTATAAATTTCAAAAGTATCATAGAAAGGCTAGCCTATAGTTGTCCAGAGAATTTCACTCCAAGGGAAGTTCTTGGGAATAAAATTCTAAAGAAACAAACTGAAATAATTCCAACAATTAAAAAAAAAAGAGGGCTGATGTAGATGTACCAAGAACTTACCTTGATTTTAAAATAACATGAAATGGGGCAGCTAGGTGGCACAGTGGATAGAGCACTGGCCTTGGATTCAGGAGGACCTGAGTTCAAATCCGGCCTCTGACACCTAACACTTACTAGCTATGTGACCCTGGGCAAGTCACTTAACCCCAATTGCCTCACCTCCCCCCCCCCCAAATAACATGAGTATTGGATTCTTTTTTTTTTTTTAATATTGAAATAACAAAGTAGGCATGGAGTTTGGCCTTTCCAATGCTGTGACTTAAATATACTGTAACAGTCTGTTACAATAATTAGCTCATTTTAAGTCTCAGGAATATTTAGTAGCCCCTAAAATCCACATTACTCCTCTTCTGCAGCTTTATGGCGTTTATTTTAGATGAAAAGTTATGAGTTCAATCATAATCAATTTGAGCCCTCAGTAGGAAGATTCCTAACATTTAGGCAGAGTTTCGGGTGACTAAATTTATATTTATATCTATTTCTGCTTAATTCCTACCAGGTAGTTAAGACAAAATTCTGGTTACTGAAAACCTTTAGATAACAAAAATAGCATGTGGCTAGATAAGGATTGGGATGAAAAGTGAGGGAAAGGGCAGATCTTTTGTTGGGACTTCCTTTAGCCCTTGAATATGTAGGTATGCTGGGGGCATTATACTTATATTCTTGTGAAGTTAATGGTATTAATGCTTGATATTTCCCTTCTCTGCCACATCTCAGCTCTACTTCCTTTTTTCCTTTCACTGGTTGCCCCAAGGCTGCTAGTACTTGGCTTGACTCTGTAGGACCCAACTCTGTCCTCTGAATTTATTTCTGGCTATGAGATAGCTTCTTTCCTTTCATATATTTCTTTTCTTTTTTTTTTCTCACTTCACTATACATCAATGTTCATTAGTCTTTCTAGGTTTTTAGGGTATCATCCTGTTTGTCATTTCCTGTAGCACAAGACCATTCCACTACAATCATATAGCACAGCTTTTTCCATCATTCCTCAATTGATGGACATTCCCTTGATTCTCAATTCTTAGCCTCCACCAAGAGTTGCTATAAATATTTTTGTATAATTTTCCCCCTTTTCTCTTTTTCATGATTACTATTGTTAACTGTTTTCCTTCCATCCTATTCCCTTCCCCATGATATTTATTTTATTATCCATCTTCTTTCATCCCATCACTCTTCAAAAGGGATTTGCTTCTATCTGTCCCCTCCCCCACTCTGCCCTTCCTTCTTTTGCCCCCTCTCTCTTTATCCCCTTCCCCTCCTATTTTCCTGCAGGGTTAGAGAGATTACTCCACCCAATTAAGTGTGTACATTATTCCCTCCTTGAGCCAATTCTAATGAGATTGACATCTTTGAGCCAATTCTGAAGAGTGTTAGGCTCATTTACTGCCCAGATTAAATAGATTACTCCACCTAGTTGGATGTGTCTGTTCGTCCCTCCTTGAGGCAGCTCTGATGAGTTTAAGGTCTTTGAGCCTTTTCTGATGAGTGTAAAATTCATTTACTGCCCTGCTCCTCTCCCATCTCTTCCCTCACTCCATAAGGCTTTTCCTGTTTCTTTCATGTAGGATTTCACCTCTGCCCTTCCTCCTCCCCCAGTAAATTCCCTTCATCCCTCAATTTAACTCTAAAGATGTCATCACCTAGCTAAGTGACACAGTGGACAAAGCATCACACCTGGACCCAGGGGAATCCCAGCCAAAACCCAGCCTCAGACACAAGACAGTCGCCCACTATACGACCCTAGGAATGTCCCCCAGCTCCGATTTTTTATGGTTCACTAGGGTCTTGTATTTGAAAGTCAAATTTGTCATTCAGTTCAGGTCTCTTCATCACAAATATCTGAAAGTCTTCTTTTTCATTAAAGTCCCATTTTTTCTGCTGAAAGATTATGCTGAGTTTTGCTGGGTAGGTGATTCTTGGTTGTAATCCCATTTCCTTTGCCCTCTGGAATATCATATTCCATGCCCTCCGGTCCTTTAATGTAGAAGCTGCTAGATCTTGTGCTACCCTGACTGGGGCTCCACAGTACTTGAATTCTTTCTTTTAGGCAGCTTACAATATTTTCTCCTTGACCTGAGAGCTCTGGAATTTGGCTGTAATATTTCTAGGAGTTTTCATTTTGGTATCTCTTTCTGGAGGTGATCGGTGGATTCTTTCAATTTCTATTTTAGCTTCTTCTTCTAGAATTTCAGGGCAATTTTCCCTGAGAATATCTTGGAAGATTTTATCTTCAAAGTCCTTTTTGAGCACCTCTATGGCCTGAGACCAATTCATATTTTTCTTGGAAGTCTGGATCTGTGTCAGGGTGACTGTGGGGTTGGGCTCAACTCCTGTATTAGCACAGCAGCTCCTTCCTTCTGACCTTTCAAGCTGTTCTTGGTTAGAAGATGATTTCAGCACATTCTTTTGTAAGTTTTGCTGCTCCGAGTATTTTCCTATGGCGTTATTTGGATGTTTTTTGGAGCGATAGTGTGATGAGTTCAGGAGTTCACTGCCTTTCCTCCGCCATCTTGACTCCACCCCGGAAGTCCTGTTCATATATATATATATATATATTTTTTTTTTTTTTTTGGCGGGGCAGTGGGGTTAAGTGACTTGCCCAGGGTCACACAGCTAGCGAATATCAAGTGTCTGAGGCAAGATTTGAACTCAGGTCCTCCTGAATCCAAGGTCAGTCCTTTATCCACTGCGCCACCTAGGTGCCCCTCTGTTCATACATTCCTGAAGAGGACCAATGACATCAGGAGGACCATATATTTCTTTAGGGTAGACCAAGCTTCTCAAACAATTGCTTTCAAGGCCTACAGGCCCTGTTCACATATCTTCTAATTTACTGATTAAATCAAAAAGTATTATAACAGAGGTAATTATTTTTATGTTATTGGGAAAACTAATAGAACTATCATCACATAAAGAAGCACATGTAATATAATCAGAATAAATTTGAGCAAGGGTAATTGAAGGAAGTATTCATGGTTTCCTTTCAGCAGCATTTGGTTAAAATGTGGTTTCCTATGTCTCTTCTCTCAGTCCCTTGGAGAAACATATGGTTGGGACCCCAGTTGAGCAGCATGTTTAGAATTTGGTCAAGTCTGAGAGGCCATTGTATTTGTTAAATAACATTATATTCTTTGTTTCCAAGTCAGCCCTAACCAAGTAGATGAAGTAGTTGTCTTCAGGGCTGGTTGCAGTGTTTTGGAATGAAAGCTGTTTTGGTAAGTTTCCTGTAGTATTTAATTAGCACAATTTTATTTTTATTATTTATTTATTTTTGTGGGGGCAATGGGGGTTAAGTGACTTGTCCAGGGTTACACAGCTAATAAATGTCAAGTATCTGAGGCTGGATTTGAACTCAGGTCCTCCTGAATCCAGAGCCAGTGCTTTATCCACTGTGCCACCTAGCTGCCCCTAATTAGTGCAAATTTAATGGTAGGAAGAAGGGGATTTTATGAGGTCAAGAAGGGTACATCTTCAAATATAACCCTTCTCCACCTATAGTCCATCCCTTTGACCTAAAATTAGCATCCATTCTTTATTTGAAGTTGGCATCTCTCATCAAACAGCACAGGAAGTATAAGTTTGGGGGTTTGTGTGTGTCTTTCTGTCTGTATGTGAGTGTGTATACACTTGTTGGCATAGTTTGTATGGATTAAATTTGTGTGTATATATACATACGTATGTGTGTGTATACACACGTACCTTCCAAAATGATTCTAAGGAAACCTCTTTTTACATTGTCATCTGTCTTTCTCCAAACTAATGCCACTTTTTTACTTCTATTTCTATTTGGTTAGTTACTCACAGGATTCAGCAGTACAAGTAGTAGTAGCAAACTATAATTTTTGTATATATAAATAAGTACACTACATGAAAACTGTGGCTTTAGGTGACTGTACTTTAAAGATTTCTCATCAGTGAATTAGAGCTAAGTAATTCTCCCCCTGGATTATGCAGATTCATTCACTCTGAGAGGTAGGGATTTATACAGGGATCTGTTGTACCTTGCTAGTCATATTTCCCCAACATGACTGATTTTTAAACTTAAGTTTTCATACCAGAAAATCCCCATCACTGTGGATTTAGAAATGCATAGTGATTGTGACACTGATATTCATCAGTCACTTGGCTACCTTCTGTAATAGTGAGAGATGAGGAAAAGGGCTATTGTTGTATTATCAATAAATTACTTTATCAGGTTTGGGTCTGAAAGTAACAAATTGACCTTTCATGGGTATGCTAGGACAAATCTCCCTTATCTCTGTTTGATCCTGGGTAAAGATCAGAGAACTTCCACATTATTTAAGGGACAGAAATGCCAAGTCACTAATGTAACTGAAAAACTTTCCCATTTAATGGAGAGAGATAGAATAATGGTGAATGTGTCAGGGATCTAACCACTGCCTTCTCAGTAATGTCTCCCTGACCTTCCTTGCAATCTATATTGACTATGACACAGCTTAAATTTGGATGTGGCATGGAGAGTACTCTAGAAGGTGGCCTGTTGGCATTTTCTCCTTACATAAGGGATTGCTTATGTGAGAGCATAAATACCTTCATTGTGATCAAAATAAGATCATAACAAATAAAAAATGAAGACATTTATAATCCTTACTTGGCACATATAATTCTTCCCCTTATAATTAAGACAAGGTTCATTTATTTTGAATTTTACATTAAATATTAGTATGTATTACAATTTATTTTTAGCTACAGCACATTAATTTAAAAATATTCATTAAGCTACTACAAAGTCTAAAATTTTCCACCTCTGTTTTTCTCTTCCTATCTTAACATATTCCCAAGTAAAACTCAGGAGTAGTTTTAGCAAGGACTATACTTAATACCCAATTTATTGGAAAGCTGATAAAGAGGTTTGAGGGTATGGGGAGGTGGTGTGAGGGGCATGGACTTCAAGAATGAAGAAGCCATGCTGCCTCAAAATACATTGAAGAACATACTCTCTCTGCTTAATAATTTAGATTTTTAAAGCATTTCAAGGAAAGGAATATTGTAGTTATATTCACAAGCATGAAAGTGATTTGCATTTTATGAATGAATGAAGTATGTATCAAGTGCTTACTATATGCAAAGCTCTGCTAAACAAGAGCAATACAAATAGAAAAGTTAAATGATACCTGCACATGGGAAGCTTCATCTGCAAGTCAGATGAAAATGGATCATGGTTCATAGGCTGCAAGTAGCCACGCAGATGGTAATGCATCTTCTTTTTAATGTCATTTCCACTAATAAAATCTTATTAGTTTGTAATGTTGAACCATTTGTCCATGCCAAGAACTTGGTGGCAAGAACAGTCTTTTTCTGGGTCTTCAATAGGTGTGGCTGCAAAACCTAGAGGAGTTGTCAGGCTACATCTCCAGAGAAGTTGGTTCCCAAGATTATGGCTAAGTACTGTGTCAAGATAATAGGATGTGGTAGATGAGGAGATTTAGCAGATACTCAGGGACCCACCTGTAGACTGATCAAAACTGATTGAATTGGGTGAGAGTGACTGATTGCGACTGGCTTACTTCCAGTTAACTAGATTGTAAGCACATCTGGCTGGTACTTAAGAGGGTACTTAAGAAGGTATTGTTCTCTGAAGCTAAAAACTTTGAACTTTACATGGAGACCACCTTTGGGTCCATTGAACCAATGAATTTGAAAGATGCTAGCCAATCGGCTTGAAGAACCTTCCATTTCTGGGAGGGGAACATAAAGGAGGAAGTGGACTCTGGTGAGAGAGTTCTTTCTCTTTGACTGGAGAGATTGGTGTGGTGGCAGGACTTCACATGGGAGTTTAGAAAGACTAGGATTTCCATGCTATAAGAAATCTGTTCTCAATCTTTCTCTCTTTACTATTTTATATCTTTTAATAAACCTTTAAAAGCCTAAACTCTTGGTGAATTTATCAGTGATTTTAGCCAGTTTCCCTCCAAAACTGGGGGGAACCCACATTTAGATTTTTAAACAACACAGTACATTGAGCTGATAATGTTCTTCTCAATGTTTTGGTCTTTCTCTATCTGGGCATGAGGGGAGATCATGGTCAAGGTGGTGTTGGTGGTTTGATTTGCCTAATGCATCCGTTTTCCTTTACCTCAGGATGTTTTGCTGCTTATGCCAAGTTCATGAGTACCTCTGAGGTACCCCCCTTGTTTTTTGACTTTGAGAATAGATCGTTAAATTAGCATTGACAATAGGGGAAAAACTGACATTCATATGCAGGACCTTGAAAGGTGGGCCTGGTATTCCCTATATACTTGCTATAAATGTATAGTAACAGTGCTGTTTCTACTATTGCATTCATTTGGATTTGTTTTATTGTGTCTTGATTTCTCATAAGTCGTTTGCTTCTTTTTGCTCAATCATAATTTTTAAGCAATGATTTTCTTTGGAGAGCTTTTGTACCTCCTTTTCTATTTGGCCAATTTGGCTTTTCAAGCTGTTGACATTTTTTTCATGACCCTCCTTCATCACTCTCATTTCTCTTTGCATTTTTTCCTCTACTTCTCTTACTTTTCCCTCTACCTTTCTTACTTTATCTTCAAAATCCTTTTTGAGCACTTCTATGGCCTGAGACTGATTAATATTTTTCTTGGACGCTTTGGATGTAGGAGCCCTGATGTTGCTAGCATCTTCTGAGGGTGCTCCTCGATCTTCTTTGTCACTAAAGAAACTTTCTATGGTCCTCATCTTTCTCTGTCTGCTCATCTTGCCCCTCTTTTACTTGACTTTTAACCCCTTCTTAAAGTGGGAAACTGCTTTCAGGATGCACTCTGCCAAGCTGTAGGGGATTTAAGGTGGTATGATTTAAGGAGAGGCAGGTTTTTCACTTTCCTGACTTGTTCTCTGGTTCATAGATAACCTCAGGCCAACTTGCTAATTAACCAGACAACAAAAATTTGTGTGCTGTGGTTGCTAGCTCTAACAAGCCTGCTCTCCTCCCCAATCTGGGCCACCGCCACTCAAGCCTACTTCCTGGTTCCCAGCAAAGCTGAAACACCCAAGTTCCACCTCAGCATCAGCAGAGACGTCTATAATCTCCCCCTGAAAAATCACTTAGCCCTCTCACCAGACTGTGAGCTTAGTTCCAGAAGATACTTCTGTTGTAGCTGATTCAGAGGCTCCAGGGGTCTCTTTCTCTGGCTAAGTCTGCCTGGGACTGAATCTGTGTCAGTGTGACCTCAGGGTTGGCCTGCACTCCCACCCCAGCACAGCAGCACCCTCCTGCTGACCTTCTAAACCATATTTGGCTGGAAAATTATCTCAGCCCATTCTTTTGTGGGTTCTGCTGCTCCAGGAATTGTCCTATGATATTATTTGGAGTTTTTTTTGAGTGATCATGTTGTGAGTTACAAGAGTTTACTGCCTTTCCTCCACCATCTTGGCTTCGCCCCAGAAACCTGTTTCTACTATTGTAACAAATTGTCCAGTGCCTTCATTTCCTATAGGTTAGGACTACTGTAAAGTGAGAACTCTTCCCTCTCTTTTGTGTTGAGTAATGGTAGTAGAGTAAGATAGAGCCAAAATGGCTCTATTTCCAATTGAGGATAGTTGGGCTCATCTTGTGCTATGGTGAGTGAAAGCTTTGGGGTAGTGGGTATTTGTCACCAGTCAAGGTCCAAATTGTTCTTTTTTATGAAATCCATGAGTTTTTCTGCTCAATTTCTAGTTAAATTCCAATTATCCATCTCCATGGATAAGATCAGCTCTCCTACATGAACCCCATAAATATCTGAAAAAGTCCCTAAAAAGACCAAGGATAAAGGTAACTGAAATGAAATAGAAATATGCTCTCCCATGGAGTCCAGAATGTACAAAAGAGCAGCAGCAGCAGACTCTCATTATGATTTATAGTCAGGACTAACATTCTATTGGGGGAGAAGAAGAAACATGTCCCTTCAGTGTCTTAAGATGGTATCAAAAGAGTTACATATGGAAAAGAGAGGTCCTAGGTGTGGCTTAATTCTCTTCTGAGGGTTTTAAGAGGGGGAAACTATTATTGTTGTTTGTCCTGCATTCTTGAAGAGAACCATGACAGATATTATGACTTGCAAGGAATTGGATTTAAGTGAGGAAGGCTATGCAAAGTCACCAGCCTAATTTTCTCTTCCAGAGCCATCTGGATGCAGTGATCAGGATTACTAGAGATGGCTCTGGATTTTTTTAAAAGGCAATTTGAGTAACGTGACTTGCCCAGGATCACCCAGCTAATAAGTGTCTGAGGTGAGATTTGAACTCAGATCCTCCCAACTTCAGGGCCAATGCTCTATACACTGTGTTATGTAGCAGCCCTGAGAGGGGGAAGTAAAGGGAAGATAAAAGAATTGTCAAAGGAAGGAAGTAGGGGGTGGATGTTGTTATTATATATCATTATCAAGGTATATGAGAAGAAGAAAATACAAACATAGAGGAAGGGATGGGGGAAGTGGGCATCCAGTGAAACTTAACTTCTCTCTTTCTGACACTTTGTACATTTCTTAGTAATGCTCCTTGACTTGAAATGGTCCAAGGAGAGTTAAACAGACACACATGGAGGCAGTTGTGTATATGTGTATAAACATATCAATCTCAACAGAAGCAAGCAGGGTTAGGGAAGGTGGGGTTAAGAACAATGGTGATACCAGAGAGGGAATGGTTGGCAGGAAAGAGGAAGGAAGGAAGGAAGGAAGGAAGGAAGGAAGGAAGGAAGGAAGGAAGGAAGGAAGGAAGGAAGGAAGGAAGGAAGGAAGGAAGGAAGGAAGGAAGGAAGAAAGAAAAAGAGATGGAGGGAGGGAGAGAGGGAGGAAGGGAAAGACTTCTTGATTTCCTCTTGAAGGCCTGAAAATAGGAAGTGAAAGGGAGAAGATTAAGAGAACTAGAATAGGAGGGAGTTCCTTGGATTGTCTCTTAGAAAAGTGGGAAATTGCTGAAGAAATTGTGGTATTTTAATGTAATGGAATACTGTTTCACCAAAGAAATTATGTAAGACATCATTTTAGAGTATCCTGGTTAGTATGAATTGACACAGAGTGAAGTAAAACCAGGAGAACAGTTTGTACAAGGACAACATTGGAAAGAAAAAAAAAAAAACCTTTAAAAGACTTAAGAATTCTGATAATGCAATGACTAGTTATTTCTTCACTGGACCTGTGATGAATTATGTTGTCCACCTCCTGACAGAAGGATTGTGGATACAAGGTACGCAGACATACATTTTTAGACATAGACACTCTGTAGGTTCGTTTTGCTTGACTATTTAACAATGCTTATTTGTTACAACATTTTTTTCTCTTTCTCTTGGTTTTTAATTGGGGGCTGAAGAGAATTTCAGCAATGCAAAAAAAGGGCAAGCAGCATCATGCCTTTTTTTAAAAAGGCATACAAGAGAGCAGAAGCAAGCACAGGAATGTAGGACAGTTTAAAAAGTAATGTATATAATTTTTATAAACTTTTAAAAATAGGGGGCAGCTAGGTGATACAGTAGATAAAGCACCAGCCCTGGATTCCGGAGGACCTGAGTTCAAATCCAGCCTCAGACACTTGACACTAGCTGTGTGACCCTGGGCAAGTCACTTAACCCCCATTACCCCACAAAATATAAATAAATACAATAAAATGAAATAAAGTAAATGGTATGCAATGAAGATTGTAAATTTTACAATAGAATCTCCTTTTTTGTTCTACTTGTATGGAAGTTCTCTTTTGTGTTTTTTAAATTCAAATTTAAAAAATTTCAAATGTAGTGGCTGTAAAAATGAAATCAGAGACAAAAGAGAATTTAGATTTCATGTAGAAAAAAAATGGAAAGGTGGATAAAATGCTTTGAAGAGAATACAAAAACCCTCATTCAAATAGTTTACTCCCTTAAAACATAATGGATTCTATAGCTTGAAATGGGTTTAAGAGGCAACAAGAAGTACTAGGATAAGGTTAAGATTGAAAAAAAAGAGAACTTATGTTATCCACTACCAAAAACAACTCACCTGAAAAACAGATGAAGAACAACTATCTTTAAGAATTATGGCATTTCCTAAAACTATGATGAAGTTAAAAAAAAAAAAAAACAACTAAGGACACTATTTCAAAAGCCCTCCAAAAAACTAAGCTCTATTAGAACCAGAGGGCAAAGTGAAAATAAAAAGAATCCACTGATTGCCTCCTGAAAGAAACCTTAAAGTAAAAGCAATCAGGGATGTCATAACTAAAATCTAGAACTTTCAAGTCAAAGAACAAATGCTGAAAACAAGATAGAGTTCAACTTCCCAGGAAACACATTCGAGATTATCTTGCAGCAACTATTGTAAAGGAGAGAAAATCTTGAAATATATTATTCCAAAAAGCAAAAGATAAAAGCCTAAGACTAAACCACCCTTTAAATCTTAGTATATTCAGAAGAAAAATAGATTTTTAATAGAAGACTTTCCAGTATTCCTGATGAAAAGAGAGTTAAGCAGAAGCTATGAAATAGACACCTAGGGAACTCTGAAAGTTAAAGATATATATTTGTTACAGTTAATTTGACAAATACCAGCAAACCCCATACATTTATATATATTAGAGAATAAGTCCTTTTTCTTGTGCATTTAAATTACTTACATATTTACCATCTATCTCTTAGATTCTGGACCTCCATCATAGGTATTTTCTGCTGAGATTTTTTTCCCCCTCTACTTAACTATTTATCTTAAAACTTTGGAAGCAGCTAGGTGGTTCAATGGATAGAGTGCTGAGCCTGGATTCAGGAAGACCTGAATACAAATTCAGCTTCAAATACTTGCTACCTGTGTGACTCTGGGCAAATCACTTAACCTCTGTTTGTCTTAATCTACTGGAGATCTTTGTCAAGGAAACCCCATGGACTTTATTAGTGTGATATTATCCATGAGATTATACACGACTGAATAACTTAACTGAATGGCTTCTAACTTTACATGCATTACATGCATGTTTGTGCAAAGCACTTTACCAAATCAAAATTATTTGTTCTATCTCCTCTGATCCTTTCTATATCTTGTTTGATTCAGTATGAATCTATATGGAATTATAAAAGCTATCTCCTACCCTACTCCTCTTTGTTTTAATATGACCCTTTATATCTAGGCAATATGTCCCTTTAAAGATTATTATAGGATATGGTATGAGGTCTTCTAAACTTAATTTCTTTTTGACTGTTTTTTTTTCTTTGCAGTTTTTGTCGAATACCGAATCCTTACATTTATTGAAAACTGCTACTATATTTATTTACTTTTGGCTTTTGCATACTTAGTTTGTGCCACTGGCCTAGTTTTCTATTATTTTTAATTAGTACCAAATAGTTTTGATGATTATTGCTTTATAATTTAGTTTGAAATCTGATGCTATTAGGCTTCCTAACTCTCTCTCCGTTTGCTCATTATTTACCTTGAAAATATTTTCATTTTCATTCCTCTTGAGGAGTTTGTTATAATTATGTCTCTTTCTATAAAGTAACTTTTTAATGATTTAATTACCATGGCACTGAAGTTTTAGATAAATATAATTAGTATATTTATTTTATTATATTGGTACAGGTGAACTATGAATATTGAATATCTCACTTGTGATGAAAATTTAGCTTTTTTCTTTATAGAGTGCTTTCTCATTGCATTTGTATCATTCCTATATGTTTTGATAAATGGACTCCAATATATTGTATATACTCTGTGGTTATTTTGAATTGAATTTCTTTTTTCCATCTCTTCCTGCTTAATTTTTGTTGTTAATATACAGCAAGGCTGATTTTTTTTTAGGATTTTTTTTCTATTTTCTGAAGGTATTAATTACATAGTTGAACATTTAGCCTTCTAATGGTAGATCCATCCTGTGATCTACACAAATAAAAAATGTTTCCTTTTAGTATATGCTTATTTTCCTCAGTTTCTTTCTGTTATATTGTTCATTTATACATCATGTCTACACTTACATTACATAATGGTAACAATAGATATCTTTGGTATTTAATTGTTCAGTCATATCTGACTCTTTGTGACCCCATGGACCACAGCATACCAGGCTATTCTGTCCTCTCTTATCTCTTGAAGTCTATTGAAGTTCATCTTCAATTTCTTCCATGACATTATCCATCTTGTCCTCTGGCATCAGAATCTTTTCCAATGAGTCCTGTCCTCTCATTATGTGGACAGAATATTTAAGTTTCAGGTTCAGTATTTGACTTTCCAGTGAATAGCCTGAATTAATTTAAGTATTGATTGATTTGATCTCCTTGCTATCCAAGGGACTCTCAAAAGTCTCTCCTAGCATCTCATTTCAAAAGTGTTGACTATGCATTGCCCAGCTTTCCTTGTAGTCCAACACTCTCAGACATACATTGCTACTGGAAAAAATATAGCTTTGACTACATAGACCTCTGTCAGCAAGGTGATGTCTCTGCATTTTAGTATGTCATTCAGATTTGTCATAGCTTTCCTTCCAAGGAGCTTGTGTCTTTTAATTTCATGGCTATAGTCACCATCTTCAGTGATCTTTGAGGCCAAGTATATAAAATTTGAAACTGCTTCCATTTCTTCTCCTTTTATTTGCCATGAAATGATGGGGCCAGTTGCCAAAATATTTTTTATATTAAGCTTCAAGCCAGCTTTTATACTCTCTTCCTCTACCTCCATCAAGAAACTTCTTAATTCTTTACTTTCTACCATCAGACTGGCTTTGTCTGCATGGACAGCCTTACTTTACCCCCAAACTTAGTGCAAACGTTTTTATTGTTTCTTAATTATAGATAATGTTGGTTCTTGGTAATAGATGGGTACTCTATATAATGTTGGGGCAGCTAAGTAGCACAGTGGATAGAGTGTCTAGCCTGAAGTTAGGAAAATTTATTTTACTGGATTAAAATCTGGCTTCAGATACTAGCTGTGTGACCCTGGGAAAGTCACTTAACCCTGTTTGAATTTGTTTTCTGAGGCATTTGTAAAATGCAAACCAGTATAGTATCTTTACCAAGAAAACCCCAAATGAGGTCACAAGGAGTTTAACATGATTGAAAAACAACTAAAGAAGAATTTATAATATTAAGGAAAGCTCTATTTATTTCCATGTTTTTTAATGCTTTTAAAATAAAATGAGTTTTGTACTTTGTCAAAAGACTTTCTGTTTCTGTTGATAATCATGGCAGTTTTCATTTTTTTGTTATCATATGGTCTGTTATATTTATAACTTTCCTATTATTGAACAAACCCTTCATTCTTGGCATAAATTTGACCTTGTAATATATAATCATTTTATTATGTTGTAGTAGTCCTGAGTCAATCATTAGGTAAATTAGACTGTACTTTTCATTTTCTGTTTTGTCCATACATTAAGACCATGTTTGTTTTATAGAAAGAATTTAGTAGTATTCTTTCTTTTCTTACTTTTGAAGATAATTTATGTAATCTTGGAATTGTTTTCTTTAAATATTTGGTAGAACTCACTTATAAATCCTTTGGTTCAAGGATTTTTACTTTTAAGAGCTTCACTACTGTTTATTACATTTTTTTTCTGAGATCAGAATGTCTTTCTTTTTCTGTTAATCTAGACATTTTATTTTTTATTAGTTTTTATTGACATGTTCTGTTTCTTACAATACCATGGTTATCTCAAGTATCTCTTCCCAGAGAGCCACCCTATATGACACATAGTATTTTTTTTTTGGTCGGGCAGTTGGGGTTAAGTGACTTGCCCAGGGTCACACAGCTAGTAGGTGTTGTGTCTGGGGCTGGATTTGGTCCTCCTGAATCCAGGGCCGGTGCTCTATCCACTGTACCACCTAGGTGCCCCATGCCACCTAGCTGCCCCAACACATAGTATTCTTTAAAAGAAAAAAAAATTATCACAACTGATTGATATTTCAAAGCCTGAAAATATATGTAATTTATAACACTTGGGGACATCCCACCTCCACAAAGAGGTAGGGTGGGATGTCTTATCATATCTCTTCATTTGAGCCTTATTTTAGCTTTTTTTTTTTTTTAATAGTGAGGCAGTTGGGGTTAAGTGACTTGCCCAGGGTCACACAGCTAGTAAGTGTTAAGTGTCTGAGGCCACATTTGAACTCAGGTACTCCTGAATCCAGGGCCGGTGCTCTATCTACTGCACCACCTAGCTGCACCCTTGTTTTAGTTTTATAATTTTGTTATATTTACTTTTGAATTTTGGGGATGTCATTTTTATTTATGTTTTAGTTATTGTCTGTATGGTTTTCTTGGCTCTTCTTACTTTGTTCTACATTAATTCATATAGATCTTTCCATGCTTCTCAGTATCTATCATGCACAGGAATTAATCTAGGCATTTTATGCTTTTATAAACATTCATTTAACTTATCAGTTTTTTGGCATAGAATTGGGCAAAATAGCTTCCAGCCATCCTTTTTATTTACCCTTTCTTTGTTGAAAATTTTTTCTTTTTAACTTTTTGATATTGGCCTTTTGATTTTTTTCTCTGAGATTATCTAAGAGTTCATTGATTTTTGTCAGGGTTTTTTAAAAAACTAGTTAAGAATTTTTCCTTGGTTTCAATTCTGTTTTCAATTCAATTTCAGGCTTTCCAAACCTTGAAAAGAAAGAAATTTTAGAATTATTTATGAATATGCACATAAATAAGATGATGAAATTAAAGGATTATGAACATTAAGGGCCTTTAAACATGGCTCCTTCTTTCCTTTCTATTCTACACTTTATTCCTCTCCTTGCACTCTCCATTGTAACTACACTGGCCTACCTGTTCTTTCTGAAACACTATATTATACCTCCCTTCACTGTCACAATGACCCAAGTTGATTTATTTTTTGAAAACTACTTACTTTCTAATATAAAAATAATAGCTTAAGAATTCAAAATCATGCATTAAAATTCTTTTCTAGGTTACACAAGGAAATACATATTTTTGATCTAGACATAATAATGTTTACAGTGATTGGAGGAAAAGCATATAAACTTTTTTTACATATATTCTGAAAGTCTTGCAAGTTCAGGCTCATTCCACTTCAATGATAGTATATTTTGGCAATTTTTTCTAAATAACTTTCGGTCTCAGGGGAATCTGTCTAGGGGGAGGGAGGGACTATTTCTAAAACATCAAATAATTGTTCATCAAAATGAGAATTAGCTCAATTGTATTACTAATAGCTTCTGACAAGAAATCAAATACTTTACAGTTCTCCTCTGAGATAAGACAGAGTAATAAAAATACTTTCCTTATTATTGTGTCTCAGTTTGAAGAAAAGGAAATACACTCAAGACATAAGTGTGTGTCCATTACATACGTGCAAAGTAGAGTTCGTACAGGGTTTTGGAGAACTATACCCTTCATTCTCTATCCCTGAGATAGAATTAGGAAACATAAGAAAAATATGAATATAGTGTTTCAAAGTATCCAAATTCATTAAAACGTCAACTCCTAATTTCATAATTCTTTTTAATCATAAAAGTATTTCATTATTTCCAGTTACATGTAATGATAGTTTTCAACATTTGTTTTTATAAGATTTCTAGTTCCAAATTTTTCTCCTTTCCTCCCCTCTCCCCAAGAAAAAAGCAATCTGAAATAGGTTATGTATGTACAATCACATTAAACATATTTCTCCATTAGTCATGTTGTGAAAAAAGAATCAGAACAAGAGGGAAAAACCTCTAAAAAGAAAAAAAAATACAAACAGTATAGTTCAGTCTGCATCCTGATTATACAGTTCTTTTTTTTCTGGATGTGGAGAGCATTTTCCATCTTTGGAATTATCTTGAATCATTTTATTGCTGAGAAGAGTCAAGTCTATTACAGTTGATCATCACACAATGTTGTTGATACTGTGTACAATGTTCTCCTGGTCCTATTCCATTTCACTTAGCATTAATTCGTGTAAGTCTTTCTAGGTTTTTCTGAAATCAGCCTGCTTATCATTTCTTATAGCACAATAATATTCTGTTACATTCATATACCACAACTTGTTTAGCCATTCCCCAAATGATGGACAGCCCCATAATTTCCAATTCTATGCCACCACAAAAAGAACTGCTATAAATATTTTTGTATATATGGGTCCTTTTCCCTTTTTTATGATCTCCTTGGGATATAGACTTAATAGTGGTATTGCTGGGTCAAAGAGTATGCACAGTTTTATAGCTCTTTGGGCATATTTCTAAATTGCTCTCCAGAATGGTTGGATCAGTTCACAGCTCCACCAACAATGGATTAGTGTTCCAATTTTTCCACAACTTCTCCAACATTTATTACTTTCCTTTTTTATCATATTAGCCAATCTCGTAGGTATATGGTTCTACCTCAGAGTTGTTTTAATTTCATAATTCTTATGAAGAGTGCAGAGAGAATCCATGAAATTTAATCAGAGAGGTCCCAATTAGTGCTAATAATGACTTCCTTGAAGTAGTTTCATCATTCAAACTTTTACAGCATATTTCTCCTGAGTTGTAACCAATTGCCATATTTTACATGTAATTATAGCTTCAAAGAATACAAATTTAAATAATGTTACTATTTCATAAAATCTATTTGTTTGCACTTATTGAGACGTCACATAATAGTGATGTCAAAACTTAATTTTATTCTCATAATTTGTGTTAAACTCATCAAATTAAAACCAACAATAGTACCACTCCTGATTGTTTTTTGAAGTCATAAATACAATCTCTTTTTTAATATAAGAAATAAGGAACAAGATAGTGTCTTCTTTCTGCCTTTTCTATTTTTCTTTTTCTTGTTTAATTTTTTTTAATTTTTCCTCTCCAAGTTCATCAGACAAGAAATTTTTTTTAAAAAGGAAGTTCTGCCTGAATCAGACTCATTGAGATTAGTTTTGTTACAGAATTTTCATTCTAAGTCAACTCTAGTTTTATTAAGTACTATTTTCTTATTTTTCACTAGGTTTCATTACATATGAACTGAAATTAAAAATACATGAAATATGAACACTTTTGTTCATAATTACTTATCGTCACATATAAAAAAGAAAATAAATAAAACCATGGCTAGCTTTTCTGGGGACTGTGATAGGTCTTACAGCTTTTTCTACTCCTTAATAGGGGGAAGAGAGAGATCATTTTATGTTCTTTTTTGGTTTGAGCCTTCCAGTTTGGCTCTAGTAGGCTTTCAACCCAAATTGGGGGTTACATGAAGTATTAATTTCTTGGAAACAAATAAACTTGATGTTAAATAGGCTTGCAAAATTTTTTTTCCACTTGGATTCTTTTGCTGCCTCCTTTGCCTCGCTGCTTGAGAAAAAGAGTATGAAGGTGAAGGGGGAAGGGAAAAGGGAAAAGAGAAGGCAATATAAAAGACCCTCACAGGTCAGCTTGAGCTTTTATCAGTTAAAAAGAGCCACTCTATAGTGTGTCTACTTTATAGTCTCCCCTTTATTTTGAGTTTCCTTTTTTTTTTTTTGTACATTTCTATAGGACTAAAACCTGTAAGGTATATACTCTTCATTTTGAATGCCTGCTTCTTGCAAGATCTGGAGAGTGGCTCCCCAGTAGCAAATTTAAGGTGTAGTTGTCCCCATCGCTCTGGTAGCACTGATTCCCTTTCTTTGGCTTGTCTGACTTTTGTTTCAAGGATTTATAAAAATCTCCACTAAGTGTAGGAGGTCTATTTACATTTATTTTGTTAATATTTCATTTATAGATATAGATACTCCTATTTGTGGAAACTTACCCTTGCTCAGTAGTACTATTTTAATTTGTTTGCATTGCTTTTTGTGATGTTTTAATGGAGTCACTGTCTACTTGTCCTCAGTCTCTTTGAAGTGGAGATGTTTCTCCTTTGCTAAAGCTCTAAAGCTTTTTCAAAATCTTTCACCACACACATAAGAATCACATAAACACAAATGAGTAGGTGACACCTTTTCAATAAAGAAGGGAGTAAAATAATAGCAACGAAAGGACAGTGAGTAACGTAGGAAGGGGTAGAAGACAGTATTTAATGCTACTGGCTTCAAGGGCAGAATCTATTTCTCTACCTGGCCTCTGCCCTCACCCAAAGGGAGGGAAGATCATCTATCAATTTGGTAAGGATGAGAACTTTGAGCTAATCACTTTTTTTTTTTGGGGGGGGGAGGTTGGTTTGTTTTGCTGAGGCAATTGGGGTTAAGTGACTTGCCCAGGGTCACACAGCTAGTAAGTGTAAAGCATCTGAGGCTGGATTTGAACTCAGGTTGTCCTGAATCCAGGGCCGGTGCTCTATCCACTACGCCACCTACTACCTGCCCCATAGCTAATCACTTTTTTTTTTTTCTTGGCAGGGCAATGGGGGTTAAGTGACTTGCCCAGGGTCACACAGCTAGTAAGTGTCAAGTGTCTGAGGCCGGATTTGAACTCAGGTACTCCTGAATCCAGGGCCGGTTCTTTATCCACTGCACCACCTAGCTGCCTCCGCTAATCACTTTTTAATAGGCAAGTGGAGAGAAATGCACAGTTCTCTCTGCCCATTCTCTTGGCAATGTACGAGCATTACTTCTTGTGTAGTAGAGAAAAAGTGGCCTTCTATACACTCCTTCCAAAACTCATTCTCTCCTCACTGAGTTGTGGTACTCACTCTGATGCACAGAGATCATGTGTCCCATGGAATTCATCTACATTTCTTCTCAAATAGCTAATAACAGGAAAAATGGTTGGTCCTTTAAGCCTCCACAAACACAATCCCAGAAATTGAGTTCAGGTACCTCATCAACTTTTGGATTCTTAGATAGCATCTACTTGAGTTTTCATCTATGTAGTGGTATTACTCAGGTACCACTCATTATAGCTGCCTCATTATTTAAGTATACCTGCTACCACTAATCATGCTAGGCACAAAATTCCAAACTTGTCATTCATTCTCTTTTCCTGAGCCTCTACTACTTCAGTAGTTTGTTTTTATTTGCCAACTATGTTTATCTCATGTATTTATTTGAGATGTCTGATTTCCTTCTTAATATGAATGAATGAAATTATTTATTAAATGTTTACTAGATGCCAACAAGTATGGTACTATGTGCTGAGGATAGAGATGCAAAATCAAAGACAATCCTTGCCCTTCAGGACCTTACATTTTGGTGTAGGAAACAATACACATAGGACAGTTGTACCCTGGTATAGACCTATTTTGATTTGGAAATTTATAGGCATAAAGAGTGAGATCACAGGGGAGTAGATTGATATACTCCATTGAGGGACTCTTGCAGAACTGATTTCATCATTGTTTCAGGTTAAAGAATTAGCCATGCAGGGGAGGATGGAGGAGAGGTAAATACTTCAGTGGAGTGTGGCCTCAGGACAGGATTTCCTCTGGGGCATGGGTTCAGGTATGGGTGTCAAGGTTGTTGTTGGTGAGGATGGTAAGGCCAGAAAGGGAGTGAATTGAAAATGGTTATTTTTTTTAATCACTTTTTAGTTTTTTGCTATTATTCTAAGTTCTTTAGGGAATCTTTACATCTATCTTACTCTCTTTTTCATTGAGAAGTTTTGTTTTACTTTTTTTTAAATGCTTGCCTATATATTGTATTTATGAGTTCTGCTTTCAGTGTATTTGTTTGGGAACTAAGCATATAACAAGCTTTTCTCTCTTGACCTTTTCTTTTTTTTCCTTCCATGTAGTTTGTCTGAAACTTCCTCACTTTATGACTCTTTCACCTTCTACTGTATGTTTTCTTCTACGTAAGACCCCACAGTTGAGTAGCCTCAGTTTCTTCAAATTGGAAATGTGGAGATCTTCCTAGATCCTTATCCTTTCTTTTTTTCTTTTTCCTTTTCTCCTCCTCCTCCTGCTTCTTGTTCTTGTTCTTCTTTTCTTGTTCTTTCTTCTTGTTCTCCTCCTCCTCCTCCTCCTCCTCTTCCTTCTTCCTTCTTCCTTCTTCTTCTTTCTTCTTATTCTTCGGCAATGAGCACTGAGTGACTTGCCCAGGGTCACAAAGCTAGTAAGTGTCAAGTGTCTGAAACCAGATTTTGAAGATCTTTACCTCTTTTAATCCCTACCCAGAGAGGACTGACCACAGTCAGTTTTCTCTACCTCTTTCCCCAAGGCCCAGAAGACACTTCTCTACCCAGCTTTCAGACACTCATTTCCTGTTCTCTGTTCTGCCTCTTCTACCCTGACATGCACTCACTTTCTTTCACATGACTAAATAATTCATCTTTTTCTGTCTCTTCTGGAGTGAGAAAGGCAAGGGTCAGATTGAGACACTCTATTGAGGCAAATGGATAAAAGCCATCACAGCTTGAAATAAAAGTTGGCAAATTATTTGAGCTGGTTATGCCCAGCAAAGCTTCGTGTAATTTTAGTGGGTTGTGTGACAGATTTTAGCTCTCTACTTTTATTTAAGAAGGCTTTCTATCTTGAGGTAGTATTTCCATTTTTCTTCTGTTTTGAAAACTTAAATTATTCTGTTGAGCACATATCTTCTTATTTTGGAGTTATTAGAGTATATTGAAAATAATGACTTTGGTGCTTGCTTCGGAAGCACATATACTAAAAATTGGAATGATACAGAGAAGATTATCATGGCCTCTGTGTAAGGATGACACACAAATCGCTAAAGCAAAAATAATGACTGTGTCATCTTGCAAATTTTCCCAAATCTCCAGTATTTAGAAATTTAGATGGAAAGATTTAGATTTCTCCATCATTATTAAATTTTTTGTTTTTAAATACCAGATTTTTCAGGACAAGGTAACAAAACTTGTTTAAAAGATAAAATGATAAACCAAAAATGCATTCAGAGGGTATCTTGACAGAGACATTCCTTTAGAAAGAAATGTATGTATTCATAAAATATATGCATTGGCACTAAAATTGCTGCTTTTATGAAAAGTGAAACATGTAAATTACTTGTCAAAAAAGGTCTTGGTAGGGAAAATTATCTGTTTCATTTAGTTAGTCAAGATTTCATAGATATAATTTGATCCTTTGATTTGCCTAGAAGCATCATCCATAAGAAATTAGAATGTATTTCCAAATATCTTAGGAGAAATCTGAGGTTTTACAATATAAAGGACTTTTTAAGAATTTATTTTATGTTCTGAGCTTATGCTTCTAAATTAAGAGTATGTGCGGGGCAGCTAGGTGGCGCAGTGGATAGAGCACCGGCCCTGGAGTCAGGAGTACCTGAGTTCAAATTCGGCCTCAGACACTTAACACTTACTAGCTGTGTGACCCTGGGCAAGTCACTTAACCCCAATTGCCTCACTAAAAAAAAAAAAAAAGAGTATGTGCAAAACCCAGATCTGTAGCCTATTATTTGAGTTCATTTCTAAAATTATTGCTATTTATATTTATTTATAAATATATATTTATTAATATATATTATATAGTCATTTATAGTAATGCTTTCTCTAGGAATTAGATCACTTCTGGCTCAGTTTGGTTGGATATACATCCATTCATTAAAACAGTTTAATTTTTTTTTCTATTGAATGTCCATGTCCCTTTCAGTGTTTTCTGATAAGTATAAATTGTTTATTTTTATAGCTCTTGTTGAAGAAATCTATTTTGCACAGAGGGAACATGATGAAGCCATCACTTCTAGACTCCAGTTAGCCAATGAGGAGAGAGATGAAGCCATTGCACGAGCCAGAGAACTGGAAAAGTCTCTGAAAGAGTATGTATGCATCTGTAAATAATATAGGTTATCAAAAGCATCTTGTCTAGGCACTATATGGTGGTCATGCATTGTTAAATGAAATGTCATGCCTATCTAATTCTCCAATATCATTGATTCCTTGCCTGATAGATGATTGTTATTGAGTCATTTTTTCATCATGTCCAACGCTTCATGATCCTGTTTGAAGTTTTCTTGGCAAAGATACTGGATTGGTTTGCCATTTCCTTCTCTAGCTCATTTTACAGATGAAGAACCGAGATAAAGAGGGCTAAGTGATTTACCCAGGGTCACACAGCTAGTAAGTGTCTAAGACTGGATTTGAACTTAGGAGGATGAGTCTTCCTGACTTCAGGCCCAGTACTCTATCCACTGTACCACCTAGCTGCCTTTATAGATTATTAGACAAAAGCAGTTTACTGCCTATGGGACATTTGCATTTCTGTCTTCTTCCTCGATTTAGCATTAAATTCTTCACCTGTTTTCTTCTTGGACTCCTTTTTTTTCCATTAACTTTAATAATGTTTATTTCTAAACTCTCAACTCAACTTTTGTTTAGCTCTATACTCCTATTTTCCTTGTCCCTGCTTAGCAGTTTGATTATTCCTGTTCACTTAGTTCTTTTCTCTTAGATCTTAATGTATCTTACTCAAACATTTATTTTATTGCATTAACTATTTCCAGATTACATGTAGAAATTTGTTTAATTTTTCTTAATTCATGAAACAAAGCAAACACTTATACAACATAGCACAACAAAAAATATGATACTGCAATTGTTTGGTCATGACTTCTTCCCTTATCCATAAATCTGACATGTATATTTTTCCATGCTACCCTAATAACTAAATAATTTATCTATTTTCACCTTATTCTGGTATATGGTGTGCATTTCCAGTCTATGCCTAGTTTTTGCCAAATTGCTTCCTACTTTTCCCAGAAACTTTTATCAAATGTTGAGCCCCAAATGTTTGGATTTTTGGTTTTTATTCTGGCTGCTTTTTGAAGTATTTTTCTCTTTGACCTATGATCTCTGGAATTTGGCTACAATATTTTTGGGAGTTTTCATTTCTGGATCTCTTGCTGGTAGTGATTGGTGGAAAATTATGGCAAAATTTAGTCAATATTGTACATCATTTCATGATGGCATACTTGTACAGGTTCTGAATAATGGACAATGCTCTCATGCTTTCCCAGTCACCAGTGGAGTGAAGCAAGGCTTTGTGCCTGCTCCCATGCTTTTCAGCATGATGTTTTCAGCCATGTTGTTAGATGCGTTCGATGAGGATGAACACAGTATCAAGGTCAGCTATCACACTGATGGTAAATTATTTAACTTGAAAAGGCTATAGGCCAATACTAAAATGGAGGGATAATTGGTTCATGATTTTTCTGTTCATAGATGGTTGTGCACTCAATGCAGCCTCTGAGACTGAGATGCAACAGAGTATGGATAGATTCTCTGCTGTTTCTGCTAATTTTGGCCTAACAGTTGACACCAATAAAACACAGATTCGCCAGCAACTAGCAGCACACCATCCATACATGGAGCTATGGGTTACAGCAAATGGAGAAATTTTGAATTCTGTGGATAAGTTCACTTACCTTGGCAGTATACTTCCCAGGGATGTACACATAGATGATGAGATTGATGCATACATTGCCAGAGCTAGCTCAATGTTTGGGAGGCTCTGAAAGAAAATGTGGGAGAGAAGAGGTATTAGACTGCTTACCAAACTGAAGATGTACAGAGCCATTGCGCTGACCTCGCTGTTATGTGCCTATAGGATACCAGTTACATGTTAGGAAACTGAATTGCTTTCCTTTGAATTGTCTTTATGAAGATTCTGGAGGTCACCTAGCAAGGTAAGGTATGCTAACATGGAGGTCCTTTGTCAAACTAAACTGGCAAGCATTCAAACTCTGTTGCAGAGAGTACAATGCCAATAGGTCGGCCACATTGTTTAAATGCCAAATGTTTGCCTAAAGACTATATTACAGAGAACTCACAAGGCAATTGCTTACATGGAGGTCAGAAGAAATGATACAAGGACACCTTCAAGGTTTTTCTGAAGAACTTTGGAATTGGTTGCATGATGTCTGAGATGCTGGCAAAGGACTACCTAGCATGGTGTGCCCATATCGAAGGTTTTGTGCCCTTTCAGTGAGGCAGAACTGCAGAATTTCTCAAAAGAAATGTGAAATGCACACATTTAGAGATATCTCCACTCCAAATTTTCATGTGGACTATTTGTTCCTAACCTGTATTAGAGCCTTCAGAGCTTATATTAGTCTGATCAGCCACAGTCAGACATGCTGTACCTTGACTACAACATAGTGATGTCATTTTGGTCCTCTTCAAGAAGGAAGAACAACCAAAATTCATTTTTCAATTTTTTTTTCAGTCTTGCTTTTTTTTCCCCTACCACTACTGAAACTGATCTTTCCAAGGTTTCTCTTGACATTCTCATTGCCACATCTAGTAGCCTTTATCCATCTATAGTCTTCATCTTCCTCTTTCTTTCTGTAGCATTTGATACTGTTTATTTTGCCGTTTCTTGATTTTTTTTCCTTCCTTGGCTTCTGTGATACTGCTCTGTACTTTCTTCTACTTCTCTAATTGAGCTTTTCTTCCTTTTTTGCAGCCCCCTAAATATGAACACCTTTGTAGCTTATTCTTTTCTCTATTACATTCTCTCTGTTAGCAGTCATTTTCCCATAGTTTTAATTATTACTTTAACTATCAATGAAAATGATTTGCCTTTCTTCTAGTTAACTACATTATTCTTGATTTTTCCCTTTCTCTTACCTTCCAGATCTAATCAACTGATAAATCTTATTGATTCTACCTCAAAAAATATCTCTTGGCTCCATCCAGTGCTTTTCACTTCTATTGCCTATATCATTGTCTCCCCTCACTTTGATTTTTTGTATTATTTTTTTATTCTATAATATTGCTGTTGAAGTAATCATTCTACAGCACAAGTCTGACCATGTCACTTCAGGAGTACATGACTGCCAAATAAATAACATAGGGGGCAGCTAGGTGGCAGAGTGGATAAAGCACTGGCCCTGGATTCAGAAGGACCCAATTTCAAATCTAGCCTCAGACATGTGACACTTACTAGCTGTGTGACCTTGGGCAAGTCACTTAACCCTCATTGCCCCCATCATCAAATATAAAATAAATAAATAAATAAATAAATAACAGAAATTCCTTAGTGTGTTTCTACACTCTATTCAATTTGACTTACATCTTCTTTCCCAGTTTTATTTCAAATAATTTTTTCCACATACTCTATACTTTAGCCAATCTAGGTGGGCTATTCACCATATAATTCTGATTGGTGGGTCAGCTAATGCAAACACTCACGGCATCCTATATTGTGCCAGCCCCATACTTAAGACCAGATTTGAAATCCTAGGTCTCCATTCACTTCCCTTTCCTGGCCACCTCTCTTTCATGTGTTGTCTTCTTCTATGAGCATCTAAACACGTTGAGGGAAAGGACTGCCTTGATATTGTATTTTATTCTTAGTACTTAGCCTAGTGCTTATCTCTACCTTTTGGCAATCTTCCTCTCTTTCACGAGCCTTCTAAATTGTCAATTACTTCAGGAAGCTCTCTGATCGTCCTTGTGAGAAATCATTCTTCCTTTCCTGAACCTTTCAGGGCACTGATTAGTTTATGCAGTTAATCATTTTTTGTATTTTAAAATACCCTCTATTTTAGTTAGTTGTGCACAATCCATGCACCTGATTAAATTATAAGTTACTTGTGACCAGAGACTGTGCCTTTTGGGAGTAGAGTGGGGAATGGAGAGAACTGTTCTCATTGTTTGGATTGAATTATATATTTATTCAAATGAATATTACCATTACAATTTCTCATTTTAAGAAGGAATGTATTTCATTGATGGGGATGTTGTTTTGGAATTGCATTTAGAGTCAGTTTATAAGGAGGCCAGTCTTATTACTTTATAGTGATAGTTAATTTTGTTTTGTTTTATTTTATTGTATTGTATTTCAAAAATATTTTTTCAAGCACATGTAAAAGCAGTTTTTAACATTTTAAAAATTTTGAATTGTAAATTCACTATTTTTAGTAGTATACACTTCTAACCTTCTAATTCTTTGTGGCTCTTGTCCATTTCTTCTGTGAATCATCCATCAAAGATCCCTCCAAGTTACTTGTGGCCTTCCTTTATATCTTTTTGCTCTTATGTTGTTACAAAAGCAACCATGGGGTTATCCACTTGAATTGGGGCTACCTACTGTATCAGTTTCAATGAGTGTTAGTTCTTTGAGTTCTATAAATTTTAAAATGAGGAGACTTGGTCAGTTTCTCCCACCAATTTCACTGATTACATTTGGTGACAAAGGCCTTTCTAGAGTAGTGATTAAATAGTAAATCAACATCCTAGGAAATAGAAAAGGAGAACAACCTACGGACATTACTTTCTGTCCAAACAAAATTTATTAAATGATACTCAGTAGCTGACCAGGACTTCAGGAAGTTTGGAGACAGGAAAGATACTATGGACCTCCAAATCTGAGTTCAGCTTTGGGTGTTAGTGAGGAAGCTGCAAAAATCAGCTGCAAAAATTCTGGTTTTGCCTTTTTGTATAGGAAAAGTCACATGTCTGATGTGTGTAACCCTGTCTCTGTGTTGGGGCTTAAGGATGGTAATTGTTTGGGAAACAAGTCATTATCTATCAGATATACAGTTGAAGATTTTTTTGAGCATTGTAATCCACTGGGGGGATGAAGTAGGAGAAGGGGAAATGGGGAAGTCTGCTCTATCCCAAGGCCAACTTTGGACCTGTTGTCATAGATATATGAGGTGGGGTTTTTTGTGTGTTTTTCCCCCCAGTCTTGGCTAGACTCCTAAGAGACACTCTTATGCATGAGGTCATAAGCTCATAAAAAAAATCAAAGATGCCAAAGTTTGTTCATATCCTGAATTTCTCATTTAAATTCTAACTTTCCTCTGCCACTTGCTAGAATCTAAGTATGCAGTGAACAGGTTACCATTCACTCAGAGCTTTGTGTTCAGTACTTCATTTACTGACATTTCTTTGATATATGAAGTGGACCTACAGGCATTTGCCTAGGAATAAAGTAGACCCAACAACACAATTCTATCCTTTGCTCTCATGTCATGACCAGCTGTAAAGAACCAAAAAGAAAAAGGCACAGAACTATCAGCATTTCTCTAACAAAATATTTTTTATTATCAGTGATAACAAAAGCATAACATCTTAACATCTTAGTCCCCAGTGAGCTATATAGAGATGTGGAAATGGCACTAAGGAAGACAAAGATGGATAAATGTATGGACCTAATCAAGTCTATGTAAAAAAAAATCAACCTGGAGACAACACAATTTTGAGATTTCAAGAGATTCATTCTTTAGATACCTGAAAAGAATGATAACAATTGACTAGAAAAAAATCACAGATGGTATTATAACAAAAAAAAAAGAGGACATAAGTAATTACTGTACCATATGCTTACTTTCTCATATCTTTAAAAAATCTTAATGAGAATAAGCTATATGCCTATCAAGGGAATGTTTGATGAAAATATGACAAGGAGCTTTTCAAACAATTTTCTAAACTAGATCACATCTTCATGTCTAAAAGGTACAGAGATACAGGACACCACTATGTTTACTGTTTGTTGGTGTGGTGTGTGTTTTTAGAAATCATTTGGCTCAGTAGAGCAAAATGTAGTCTTAAAGGCTCTCTTCCACCAAGGAAGCTCACATGCATATGTTAAGATAATAAAATTCATAGTCACAACTTGTATGTGCACACTGTAAGTGCCGTAGGAGTTCAGATTACCAGGGAAAAAGAATACCAGTTTCAAAAAGCTTCATAGATTTTCTTCTCTTTTAGTTTTCTACAGTCCTTGGCTTTGTATCTGGAGGTGTACATTTTAATAGGAAATTTTGATTTTTAAAATAATTCAGCTTATTATGAAGAAGGAATAATTTTTTTACCCAAGTTGTATCATTCCCTTCCTCATCTTTTACCTCAGTGTCAAAGAGGACTTATTTGCTATGTCATCTATAGTCTAGCTTCCCTCCTTCTGTAAGGTTTTCTGGTTTTCCTATCACTACATTATATGCCTATCCTTTCTTTACCATTTTCTACATTTGTTTTTCTATCTTGATCTTAAAAAATATGTATATGAATTTAAAATAACTTATAATGCCTATACTTCCAGGCTACTTGTTGTGTTTTTAAAGATGTTATTCTTTTTAGTTTTAGTTTTAAAAAGTGGCAAAGATGATACTCAGAGAATGAAAACAAGTACAAGTAATGAAAACAAGTTTTTCTGGTCAAGGGTCACTAGATCATTTCATTATTTGAGGTCAGAGCTCTGCTGTACACACACTACACAAGGTGAATGACTTTGGGTTCAGAAAAAAGCTGGTATTGACTGATTTAGTGATAAATCGAGAAATGTGACATTTCATGCATGGGTCTCTTGACTTAGAGTATAAGGTTGTCAGGCAGAATTTGCACTGTATTGGAAATCAATTGAAACTTGAGCCCACAGACATTTGCTTCAGCAAAATTCTTACTAATTGTCATGAATATGTAGCATTTAAAATAATGCAGGAGTAATTCAAAATTAACAAGGTTACATGTGGCAAATCTTATATTAATATTTAATCATTTACTGATTTATCACCATCTTGCACAGAGCAGCTACTATTTAAAGAAATCCTTGCAAAGCAGAGATTATAATCTGCTATCAATATTTCTCAAAAATATCAATAAATATGTTGAATTAAAAAGTAAATTTGAATACTGTAAATTTTTTCATTTTATTTTTTTAAAGTCTGACAAACATTTATTTTGATTTATTACTCTTACTACATCATCATTATAAGAGATATATGTCATAGAACTAAATTCATCCCTCTTTAAATTCACTTTTGCTATAACTTGTTCTTTTTCATTATATATTAAGTATGCTAACTCAAAAAATACATCACAGTACACAGAATTTTGTGCCTATCATGGAATATTAAAAACTGAGACTTTATCAGTCTTCAAAAATGCTTAATAATTTGATTGAGATTTTAATTTTATCTACAAAGCAAATAACCTTCTATCCTGGAATAAATTAGAGGCAGTGGAGTGTAGTGGAAAAAGCACAGGACTTAGGAATTTGGTTTTGAATATTTGAAGTGTCTGACACTTCAAATATTTGTTAATTGAACATTATGTGCTAGGCACTGTGCCAAGTGAAATGGATATAAAGACAAAAACAAATATTTGCTCCTCAAGGAGCTTACATTCTTTTGGGGTGATTCAATATGTGCATGAATAAGTAAATGCAAGGTATTTTGAGGACTGAGAGAATACTGACTTATGAGTGAATAAGGGAAGGATTCCATTAGGAGGGAGTACATTCTAGGGATGCCTTGCAAAGACAGGAAGACAAGAGATGACATATTGAATTCATGGAGTATCCAGTCTACTGGTATTCAATCTGGCTGGCATGTTGAGTCTGTGAATTCTGGAAGGGAGGGACTTAATAGGGAATTTATATTTTATCCTAGAGGCAGTAAGGAAAACCTCCCAATTTTTAAGCAGGTTAGTGATAATGACTGACAAAACTTTCATTTTAGGAAAATTATTTAGGCAACTGTGTGGAGGATGGTTACTACAGAAGGAAAATGTTATGTAGCAATGCTAGTCTAGAGCAGGATTTCTTTTTGCTTGTGTTGGGTTTGTGTGTGTATGTGTGTGTGTGTGTGTGTGTGTGTGTGTTTTTGCAAGACAATGAGGGTTAAGTGACTTGCCCAGAGTCTGGATTTGAACACAGGTCCTCCTGAATCCAGGGCCAGTGCTTTATCCACTGTAACACCTACCTGCCCCCTAGAGCAGGATTTCTTAACCTAGCTTCATAAACTTGGTGTTTTGTGGTTTTTTATTTGATAATTATATTTCTGTAAAATTGATCCCTTTATAATCCTATGTTTTTTATTTTATTCATTTAAAAGCATTATCCTGAAAAAGGATTCTTAGGCTGTACTAGACTGTTGAATGGGTCCATGATACAAAGAAGAGTAAGAAGCTCTGCTACTACATTTACTCTGATACAGCAAGGTCAGCTACATTTCCCTGTCAGAGTTATAGGGCTACTCCAGAAGAATTGGGTATGTCTTTCTCAAATGCCATCAGTTTAAACCCCATATCTGGTTAGTTCTATCCTCCTATAAATGAAGAATGACTAAGTGCTCTGGTTTCATTTAACCAAATAACATCATCTAGCTTTTACAAAATATTTACTGAGAAGATAAAGAAAAAGACAAAAAGAAAAGAAAAGCAAAAAATTTCCCCCAATACCTGAGAACACACTCTCTCATATGCCACCTTATCCTTGAAAAGAGTGGCCTCAAACTTAATACAGTTTCTACATAATTTGCCCTCGCAGGTTGAGTTCCAAAAATGGCATAACCATTGGATGAGGCCTCCTCTCCAGGGCTTCATTGCTGGACTTACTGGACACAAAACCCAGGATAGACTCTACCAGACCTCCTGGTAGCTAGTTCTCCTGCCTTTCAGGGATCATAGGATCATAACCATCTCCATTCTTCTTCATCTAAAAGGTGGAAAGCATAGACATACTGGAGATAGAAACAAGAGCAGGGTCATGCATACTTGGCTTCCTATTACCTCAGCATAGGAGAAGACTGTCTCTCACAGTAGTTTGTCCTTCTCCAAAAGTAGTCAGTTCTGAAAGAGCCATAATCAAGCCATCTACCCTAGCTAACCGTAGACTCATCCTGTAGTTAGCAGACTAGAATCAACTACAGGGGCAGCTAGGCGGCACAGTGGATAGAACATCAGTCCTGGATTCAGGAGGACCTGAGTTCAAATGTGACCTCAGACACTTGACATGTACTAACCCCCATTGCCTCTCTCACACACACACACACAAGAATCAACTACAGAATATCTGCACATTCTCTGAAGTAATGGAACAGAACATTTCTTTTATACATCTTCATGGTTTTACAGAAGCAGGCCCCTCAACCTCTTCACCTTGGGATATTGTATCACCCCCCCACCCCAGCATGATAGAGAACAGAGGATTTAGTTAAGAAGCTATTACATTATTCTAGAGAAGAAGTGATGATAGCATAAATCAAAGCTTCTTAAATTGGGTTACAACCCAATATGGGGTCACATAACTGAATGTGGGGTGTTAAGGGCTAAAATTCTAGCTAAACTGTCTAAAATATCTAATGAGTGGTCGCCAATAAATTATAAGCTTTAGCAAGAGTTAGACTTTTAAGCATTTATTAAGGAGAATAAGAATTTGGTAAAGAGAGAGAAAAAGGCCTAAATTCCTAGCTATTAAAGGGAGAGCACATTTCTAGCTCCGCTCTCCACCAGAGTCCAAAGGAAAGAGCCCCAGAGTCAGCGCCAGTCTCTTCCTTCCTCCTCCCACTAGTCCGCGTCACTTCCTCCCGCCAAAGAAAAGACTCCTGGTCTTGCCCTCAAAGACCTTCGCTTCATGGGCAGAACTCTTCTACAGTAAGTATCCGGCAGGTGGCGTCATTCTAATCGTTACAGTCCCCCCTGTTGTTCCTCAAGAAACAAAATGTTTCCTTGACGGAACAGTAAAAACAATATAATAACTATTGCTAACTAATAATATGTGAACAACAATATAGAAAAGGAAGAGAGGAAAGTTTTGTCCAGAGGGGCGATTTTTTTTTTTTTTGTCCTCATGAACCGACGCTTTGACATTAGTCTTGCAAAGAGAGGGCCTCTGCAGAGAATACATGTTACAGATGGTGTATATTATAACAGAAAGAGAAAAAAAACAACAAAAACAACAAATTAAAACTGTTCATTTAAAGTCTCTGAAAGTCTTTTCTCAGATGTCCTCTAGGTGTAGTCGTGGAATGGAAGTCTTTTCAGGGGTTGATGTGTGGATGCTGGTAATCAGCCAGGAAAATTTCCTACAAAATTGAGCTTAACACAACTTTAAAATAGCTTTGTCAATAATCAAATCAAACAATGAAAGTTCTCAAAAACATGTCTAAGGGAATTCAGAATCTTAGTTGTTACACATGAAACATATAATAAAACAAAAATTGAACCATTCTTTAAAATTATAATATTACTATAGTCCCCCCTTATGGAGGGTAATTGAGAAGACAATTGCTACGATATTAATTATTAAAAATAATTTTTTATCTTTGTTTCATCACTTTTTGCATCATCTGCCTAATTATCCTCATGCCATTATGAGAAATTAAAAAATCTAATATAATTGGTAACAGGTGTCAAGGCCAAATTCAACACTGTATTTATCATGACACCTGAGATAATTATGGGGGTTACCATAAAAGAACAGAGAAATGATGGGATATGAGCATTCCCACACTTGAGCAATATGTACTGCCCATACAGTATGCCAGGCTTAAAATAGGTGGATGGAATATATGTCCATGCCACCGAACATATTGGAAGAAACTGAGTCAGACTTAATCAGATCCATGGGATTGAGATGTCCATGGCATCAGGCATATAGGAGGGAGCATAGAAGCCAGGTGTAGGAGTGAGATGGGTGGGATGAATACTTCCAGCCATCTGTACAATATTGTGGGGAAAAATAAAATAAAATATTAAACCAAGAGAATCCAACCTCAACATTAGTCAAAAGCCGTTCCCTCGGCCATACCTTGACTTCATGCGAGTCTCCCCTCATGTGACAGTTCAGTGTCTGCTCTTGCATGTATTCCTCTTGTGATTGGATGGCATCTTGGCCAACTGGCATCTGATAACTCAGAATAAAGGCAATTAATGTCTTAAATGATAAGTTCCCATAATCCAAGTCTCATATGGATTTAAAAATTGAGGATAATAAATGATTGCAAAAAATGTGAATACATCTTGACTCAGAATATAATATATAATTATGCAACAATTTCAAATAATACCCCCTTTTTAACTTAGTATACAATTACTTTTGTGAAAAATCAGAACATATTCAAATACAAGTTAAAGCACAACAGAATCTCAAAGAAAACTTTTTTTTTTGAAAAAAGAAAACTTTTACAAATGTTCCCCTCTTTTTTTTTTTTGGAATATGCTTATCAAAAATAATACTTCTAGAATCAATTTACACTTGCCATGGCAACCAATTTGCCAGGGAAATGCTTTAAAGAGTTTGATCAAATAATCAGTTGAGGAAAAAAAATAACAAAAACAAACAACTCAGAATGTGGGAGCACAATACTCCTAGAATTAACATTGTATTATGAAATCAAAACCATCTTGCAATTTTTCAAAATTAGATAGATAAACGAATAGAAGAAAATACACATGGAACAATAAAATACAGTGAAATTCAAACTAAGGAAATCTAAATGAATATGAACTTAATATCAATAAGAGTATTATAAAATATAAACTTGATCACATGACTATAAAAAGCTTTTACAAATATTCTCCTTGTTTTAGAAACTAAGTATAAGACACAATCTCAAAAGCATGAAAATCTCTATGAATAAATTCAGAACACTTTTGATTCCGGTATCTAAAATCCCCAATACTCATATCAATACCTTGCTGCTTACTTCTACATTTCTGTAAAATATATACCCTTCCATGGCAAAAGAAGCAGAGTCTTGAACTATGTTGATTGTCATTCTTATTCAGCTTAAGTTTTTCTTCTTTAACCCCTCTATATTGTCTGTCGGGCTTTTCACCATACAAATGCTTTATAAGATTACTAATTAAAGACAAAAGCAGGTTAGCAAAATTATGAACAAAACGAGCATATCTGGAATTTAAAGGGTTTTCTAAAGTTGTCTCAGAAGCACAGCCAGGCTGGGGAAGGGCTGAGCCTGAAGCTGCAAATGTAGTTAGAGAAAGTTGCTCATGAGCATTAGATCTCTGGACTTCCCAGGCAGGGGAAGCTATGGGCTTAGCCATGGGAGGAGTAGAGGGTGGGGTCTGGAGAGGAGGGGAGGGACCAGAGCAATTTGAATCAGACTTGATTTTGAACTCAGGCCTGGATTCCTCTTCCCCCACTTTGCCTCCAGGTGCTAGGGGATTAAAAGCTTCTAGAGGGTGGGTCATTGCCTCCAGGCATGCAAAATTAGAGCAACAATTAGTGTTAGAACTGGGAAAAGCTGCAGGAATCTCTTCAGGTTTCTCTGAAAAAGCATGGTTGGGAGAGGGAGAGATATTTCCTTGTGTGAGTAAGTTGCTGGCTCTTTTAACAAAAATAAAAAGAAAAATAGAAAATCCACAAAAACAAAGCATTAACATGATCTTATCTCCCATTTGTCTGGTTAAACAGACTAAAATCAAAAATAGGGTAATTAGGGAGTTTAAAAGGTCCATTCGAAAAAATTTAAAGGGAAAACACAGCCAGTGCGCCAGTACTTAGCAGTTTAAAGGGTAGGGGAAATTTCTTACCCAACCGGAAGATCAGAAGTGAGGTTCAGCTTTCCTCTTCGTGGTTGCCATCTGTTAAGGGCTAAAATTCTAGCTAAACTGTCTAAAATATCTAATGAGTGGTCGCCAATAAATTATAAGCTTTAGCAAGAGTTAGACTTTTAAGCATTTATTAAGGAGAATAAGAATTTGGTAAAGAGAGAGAAAAAGGCCTAAATTCCTAGCTATTAAAGGGAGAGCACATTTCTAGCTCCGCTCTCCACCAGAGTCCAAAGGAAAGAGCCCCAGAGTCAGCGCCAGTCTCTTCCTTCCTCCTCCCACTAGTCCGCGTCACTTCCTCCCGCCAAAGAAAAGACTCCTGGTCTTGCCCTCAAAGACCTTCGCTTCATGGGCAGAACTCTTCTACAGTAAGTATCCGGCAGGTGGCGTCATTCTAATCGTTACAGGGGGTAACAAAAAATTTCGCAACAATACCCGGGATTTCATAAAAATTTCTTGTGTAAAAAGGGGTAGCAAGTAGAAAAAGTTTGAGAAGTCCTGGCCTAAATAAAGGTAGTGGCTATGTAAGTAGAAAAAAGAAGATAGATACAAGGTGATAAGAAGGGTGAATTCATAAGACTTTCCAACTGATAGAATAGAGGATGGAAGAAAAGGTAATGTCAAATATGACTTTGGAGTTTTGAACCAATTGACTAAGAGGATGGTAGTGTAATCAGCAAATTTGGGGAAGTTGGCGGAGGAGCAGATTTCAAGGGACAAAAGATAGGTTAAATTTTGGATGCCAGTATTATATCCAGGGAGCAATATCTGGATAGTGAGTTGTATGGAACTGGATTTTAGTAGAGACAGTAGTCCTGTATATATACTTTTGGAAATCATCATCATAGAGATGATCATTACATTCCCTGGAGTTTATGAGAGAACTAAGGGAGAGAATTTAGAGGGAGTAGAGTGGAAGGCCTAGGAAAGACCCTTTGAGAGAAGAAAACTAGGGGATAAACAAGTACAGGAGACAGAAAAGTAGCAGTTATCCAGGACAAGCAATGTCATAGATGACAAGGGAGGAATGAGTATATTGGAAGATGAGGTAGTTACTCATGTTCAAAGCTGCAGAGACTTCACTGATACAAGAAAACTAAGAAAAGGTCCTGGTATTTAGTAGTTAAGATATGGAAGTTTTTTGGTAACTTTTAAGAGAGACTTTCAGTAGATTATTGATGGTAGAGTGAGAATATTAGGAATACAGAAATGAGTAGTTATAAGGAATTGAAATGTGATTTTTTTTTCCCCCCCTGAGATTTTGGCTTTAAAAGGAGGAGCTAGGAGGGCAGCTAGATGGCACAGTGGTTAAAGTGCTGGCCCTGGATTCAGGAGTACCTGAGTTCAAATCCAGCCTCAGACACTTGACACTAGCTGTGTGACCCTGGGCAAGTCACTTAACCCCCATTGCCCCACAAAAAATAAATAAATAAATAAAATAAAATAAAAGGAGGAGCTATAAGATATCATGAGCAGTATGATAAGAACAATATCCACCAGGATCCTCCACCATGTAGCTGAGGCTTGGTCTTTCCCTAAAAAGCAAGCAATCACTAACACTTGATTGGCCCAGAAGCCTAAGGCCCATGCCTTGTTGCTGATTACACAGCTTCTTGATTGCCTAAGGAAACAAAAGAGTCCAGAATAAGTGTATTCAGTTCCCTTCAGACTTTTATCCTTTTGGTACTGTCCTTTTCTGGTTCAAGTTACATCCTGCCATGCTGAACAGATGTGTTTCTGTATGGAGATGAAGGGGGCCATATCTACTTAAGGAAAGTTCTGTAGAGTTGTTGATTCTTGTTTCCATAAGTACCAAATATTTCATGAGTGCTATATTTCATCCATGATCCAACCCGAACTAGCACAGTGGCCTATTTCAGATTTGTCCTACTACATTTGGTAATGATTGAGGCAGAACTGGATCACAGTGTCACTGTGGCTCACATCATGGTCAAAGTGAAGGAAGGACTTGTAGATGTGGATAAAGATGATAATTAAGTCAAGTATTCCTTGATTATTTTATTTATTTATTTATTTTTGCAGGGCAATGGGGGTTAAGTGACTTGCCCAGGGTCACACAGCTAGTGTCAAGTGTCTGAGGCTGGATTTGAATTCAGGTACTCCTGAATCCAGGGCCAGTGCTTTATCCACTTCGCCACCTAGCTGCCCCCGAGAAGCAAGCATTTTAACCTTAATTAAATAACTATGGTTTTTTTTTTCCTTCCTGTTTACTTTCTTGCTTCTCTTGAGTTTTATTTTTGAAAATTTCATCAGGAATATTTGAAAGTCCCCTACTTCATTTAATGTCCATTTACCCACCCCCACCCTCACCCCCACCCCGGAAAGATTATGCTCAGTTTTGCTGTGTTGTTGGTTCTTGGTTGTAATCCATGCTCCTTATTTCCAGAATATAATATTCTAAGACCTCTAATATGTTAATGTAGAAGCAGCTAAGTCCTGTGTAATCCTGACTGTGACTTCTCAATATCTAGATTTATTTTTTTTTCTGTTTAGAATTTTATTTTCCAAATTACATGTAAAAACAAATTTGGACATCGATGTTTTGAAACTTTGTGTTCCAACTTCTTCCCTTCCCTCCCTTCCCACCCCTACCCCCAAGAACTCAAGCAATTCAATATATGCTATACATGAGGAGTCATGGAAAACATCTCCACATTAGCTAGGTTGTGAGAGAAAATAGACAAAAACAAAACTTCAGATTAAGGAACTGTCAAAAAAAATGCTTCAATCTGTTTTCAGACACCATCAGTTCTTTCTCTGTAGATGGATTGCAATTTTCATAAGTCCTTCAGTGCTATATTGGATCACTGCATCACTGAAAATAACCACGTGCTTCCCAGCAGATCATCTATCACTATTGCTGTTATTTTGTATACAGTATATTTCACTCTGCTTCAGTTCATGTAGGTCTTTCCAGGTTTTTCGGATAGCATCCTGTTCATCATAACTTTTATATAGTACCTTAAACTTGACGAAGAATTTTCTTCACAATATCCCAGGAAAGTAGGTACCATAAGTTTTGCCCTTATAGTCAATCATCATAACTATTTCCCTCCATCCTATTCCCTTCCCATGATATTTACTCTATTTTCTATCTTCTTTTACCCTATTCTTCCTCAAAAGTGTTTTGCTTCTGACTGCCCCCTCGCCCATTCTGCCCTCTTTTCTTTCACCCTTCCTTATCCTCTTCCCCTCCTATTTTGCTGTAGGGTTAAATAGATTATTCTTCCCAATTGGGTGTGTATGTTATTCCCTTCTTGAGAGCACTCTGATGAGAGTAAGGTCTTTGAGCTAATTCTGTGTTCTAAATTTTCTTCCTCCCTCCCTCCTCAACCCTCCCTATGAAATCAAGCAATTCAATATAAGTCATATATGTGCAGTTATGCAGAACATCTTCACCTTCCTCAAAAGTGTTTTGCTTGGGGGGAAGCTAGGTGGCGCAGTGGATAAAGCACCCGGCATGGATTCAGGAGGACCTGAGTTCAAATCTGGCCTCAGATACTTGACACTTACCAGCTGTGTGACCCTGGGTAAGTCACTTAACCCTCATTGCCCCACCAAAAAAAAAAAAAAAGTGTTTTGCTTTTTATTGCTCCTTCCCCCAATCTGCCCTTCCTTCCTTCCCTACTTTTCCCCACCCCACCCCCATCTCTTTCTGCTCCCACTTTCCCTAAGGGCAAAATATATTACTATACCCACTTAAGTATGTATGTTATTCCCTCTTTGAGCCAATTCTGATGATATAGTAAAGTTTATTCACTCCCCCACTCCTTCACCCTCTTCCCTGCCCCTCCATAAGCTTTCCTACTTCAAAGTCCCTTTTTGAGGGCTTCCATGGCCTGAGACCAATTTGTATTTTTCTTGGAAGCCTTGGATGTAGGGGCCCTGAGGTTGTTATCTTCTTCTGAGGGTACATCTTGATCTTCCTTGTCGCTAAAGAAAATTTCTATAGTTCTCAACTCTCTTTGCTTGCTCATCTTGGGGTCTTTCACTTGATTTTTAACTCCCTCTTACAGTGGGGCCCTACTTCCAAGCTACACTGTCCCAAGCTTCAGAGGGTCCCAGGTGTTTTGGTTTGAGGGCGGGCAGGTTTTTCTCTCACCTGGCCTGTTCTCTGGTCTGAAGATAACCTCAAGCCAACTTGCTAATTAACCAGCCAGCAAAATTTTGTGTGCTGTGGTTCTTAGCTTTTGATGAGCCTGCACCCCTCCCCAACCTGGGCCTCATGCTGTTCAAGATTTCTTCCTGGTTTCCTTGCTGGGGTGGGTCAGCTGAATTCCTCCTTAGGTCCTGCAGACAACCCTGTATTTCCCTCATCACCCTTCCCCCCCACCCCCCCAGCCCCCCACCAGCCAGTCATTCAGCCCTCCCACCCAACCATAAAGCTTAGTTCCAGAAGCCACTGGTGCTGTAGCTGATTTGGTAGCTTGGAGGTAAGTTTCTCTGGTGCAGCCTGCCTGGGGACTGCGGGGGCGTGATTGCAGAGTTGGACTCTGCTTTGGCTGGAAAATAATCTCAGTCCATCTTTTTGTGGGTTTTGCTACTCTAGGGGTTGTTTTATTGCTGTTTTGGGGATAATTGTGTCAGAAGCTCTGTGCATTTAATGTCTTCTGCCTTCTTTGCTCTGCCCCCAGAAGAGACTCCTTGATATTTGATTTTTTTTCCCCCCTGGCTGCTTGTAACATTTTCTCCTTGACCTTAGAATTATGGAATTTGGCTCTAATATTCTTTGGAGTTTTCATTTTGAGATCTCTTCCAGGTGATTTTTGTGGATTCTTTTAGTTACTATTTTACCATATAGTTCTAGGCTAGCAGGACAGTTTTCTTTGATAATTTCTTGAAAGATGTTGTACAGTTCATTTCAAGTAGTCTGTCCTGGACTTCAGGTAGTCCAATAATTCTGATATTATCTCTGCTGGATCTATTTTCAAGGTCAGTTGTTTTTTTCCAATGAGATGTTTTACATTTTCTTATATTTTTCTATTCTTTTTTATTCTGTTTAATTTATTCTTGATGTCTCATAGAGTTATTAGCTTCCAGTTGCCCAATTTTTTAAGGAATTATTTTCTTCAGTGATCTTTTGCAGTTTCTTTTCCATTTGGTCAATTCTACTTTTTAAGAAGTTGTTTTCTTCAGTGAATTTTTGTATATCTTTTTCCAGTCCCTTGTGCTTCTTTTATGCAACTAATTGGGGAATGGCTGAATAAGTTTTTCCATGTGAATGCAATGGAATACTATTGTTCTAAGAAACAATGAGCAGGATACTCTCAGAAAAACCTGGAAAGACTTACATGAACTAATGCAAAATGAAATGAACAGAACCAGAAGAATCGTGTATACAGTAGCAGCAATATTATATGATAATCAATTGTGAATGAATTAGCTATTCTCAATAATACAATGATCCAAGACAGTTCTTAATGACTTATGAATAATGCTATCCATTTCCAGACACAGAACTGATGGAATATGAATACAGATTAAAGCATACATTTTATTTTACTTTATTTTTCTTTTTTTTTTTCAGAGTGTGGATTCTTTCACAATGTGACTAATATGTTTTCTATGACTGTACATATGTAACTTATATAAAATTGCTTTACTTCTTAATTGGGGGAGGGGAGAAGCAAGAGATTTTGGAACTCATAATTTTAAAAAATTAATGTTACAAATTGTTTTTGCATGTAATTAGGGAAAAATATTAAATTAAATTTTTAAAAAATCCTTTCTAAAGTCTTCTAGGAATATTTTTCAGGCCTGAGACCAATTCATGTTTCTCTTTTAGGTTTCATACATAAGCATTTTGACATTGTTTTGTTCTTCTGAGTTTTTGTTTTGATATTCCCTGTCATCATAGTTGCTTTCTGTGGTCAGGATTTTATTTTGTTCATTTTCCAGACTATTTTCTGACCTTTAAATTTGAGCTCTACTCCTGGGATACAGGAAACACTGTCCCAAGCTTCTGGCCCAGGGACCTAGGGGTCTGTCACTGATTTGCTGCACCAGGGCCTCTACGACTGATGACCTGCCTATTGTGTGGGGTGATCTCATTTGTTGCCCTGGGTCTGGACACCTCTTACCTGTCCTGCTGTGCCTCTGGCCTGATGAGCCAGGACTACTGATTATGCTTGCTAATCTAACCTGGTACTAGGGGCCTCCCACTGGCTTGCAGGACACTGCCTTCACTGGGCTGCACTTCCCTTTAATTGAGGTGAGACAAACCTTTTCTGCAGTCCTTCTAAGTTATCTTGGGCTAGAAAATTTTTTCACCGTATCCTTTTGTGGGGTTTGTCGCTCCAAAATTTGTTTTAAGCCTTGATTTAAAGTTGTTTCAAGGGAAATTGGGGAGAGCTCAGGAAATTTCCTGCCTTTTCTCCATCATCTTGGCTCTACTTCCTGCACTAGCTGTTTTTGACCTCTTCAATTTAGTAGTGCAGGTAACCAAGGTCACTTGTGAGTGTTATGTAATTGTCTCCATTTTTTTCTTTTCCTGAGCCTGAGAGTATTCAGTTCACTTTCATCTGGGAAGGAGTCCATTTTATATCTTTACCATCCTTCCCCAGAGTCCTCTAAACTCTACATCATATTGGAATCTAGTGGACAGATAATGGAAAGAAGGCCCATTTCCCACAGGAATATATCCATCACTACTTTGATGATATAACTGACCAAGCAGGGTAAAGCCATAGTGGCAGATTCTGTAGATTAAATGGTGATCCATATGAAGGGTAAGGGTTGGGAATTAGACATAAGAAAATCCAGGGCTTGGACTGATGTCGACATCTTGAGAACATAATAGATAGGGAGAACTCAGATGTTTCCTTACCCAGTCTAGAACAAACTTTTGGCACTCCATTTCACAGTCTAAAACGGAAGCCCAGAGGTGTATTAAACACTTCTGAGTTTGGGAGAACCTATATTCCATATTCTGAGTAACTGTGATATGATGACATTTACCTGAAAGTTGCTTCTTTCAAATCAGACCAAGAAGAAGCCCTGGAAGATATAAATGGTCTATCTAGTGGTCTCTCCCCATGGGTCCATAGGACACCATGGGGCTTATATTTTTAGAGTTCTTTGTCCTTATAGATCAGGATAAATAGAACCTTTGGGACTTCCTTAGAGTTGGCTAGAACTAATAGCCATTAGGCTGACAACTTACCACCTTTGAAAAGTAGTTACCTACCTACTACTAAAGAGATGACAGAAACCCTACTGGTTCTGAGTTGGATAATATAAGATAAATGTATAGGATATAAGGGGAAGTTTCTTGGGCACTTATGCGTAGCAAGGGCAATTCAGTCACATATCAGTCACATAACAACCCATGTAATTCTGTCATAAGCTAAACCCTTCTTTCCCAGACTCTACTCCCTGAGTCTTTCACTACTCCAATTGATGCTATTCTACCTGTTACAATGTTGACTCCTGCCTGCTATGAGAGAGACATTTGCCACGGGACTTCAGCTTCCATTAACCCAGGAACTGTTGGATGAAGGTCTTGGCAAACTACAAGCCAAGTGTCTTCTCTATAAAAGAAACTTGAAATATGGGTCAAATAAGATATTCATCTACATTAATTCCTCAGCAGCATCCATAGCTCTGGATGAGTGGCCTGGGGTCCTCAGTGAACAAACAGAGACTTTGCCCTGTGGGGTCAGAAGCAATGTTGGACCAATTGGCAAATTGACCCTCTTTCTCCATTTCAGAGTAGTAGATTTATTCTTGCTAATCAACATCTGATTACCAGGTTACAGTGTCATATTTCTGAGAATTAAGATCCAAGACAAATGAATGCCAACCTCAGAAGGGGAAGGTCTTGCCAATCTATTGATTTCTCAGACCAAGGTTGCTTTCTTGGGAAACTTATCAATTAGAACAAACTGTCCTAAGATAGCCCTTTCCTGTTGGAATAGGCATAGCCACCTAAGCTTCAAGATTCCTCCTCCATCAGAGGGCTCCTTATACCTTGAGAAAACTCCTCATGTCTTTTTTTTTTTTTTTTTTTGGTGAGGCAGTTGGGATTAAGTGACTTGTCTAGGGTCACACAGCTAGTAAGTGTTAAGTGTCTGAGGCCGGATTTGAACTCAGGTCCTCCTGACTCTAGGGCCAGTGCTTTATCCACTGTGCCACCTAGCTGCCCCCATGTCTATTAATTAGTACATCTCTTCTTTACTAGAATGGTTTAGCGGCTTCTTCCTAGAAAGGCCTGCAGGGATCAAAAGGTAGTATTGTTGTGATATACCTCCTTATCTAATGGTATAGGGAGGGTGAAAATATCTTTGCATAACCGTGGTGAAGGTTAATTTACCTGGTCAAAATGAGGTTCTGGAGCTCATTTGGTGGTAATCCTTTATTCCTGGCTGAAGATGAAGGTAAGTCCTTAGCAGTCCCCATGAAAGAAGGGAAGCTTCTAAAGATGCAGAAGTTTGGCTTTACTCTACCATTGCCCCTTCTAAGTAAAGGAATGTCCTATCTCTTGGGCCAGTAATCCTTGAGGGAGCCTCCATGTCAGCAGTATCACCAGGACTTGCTGTATGTAAGAGTGGGAATTGGTGACCTTGTTAGAAGTTCTACCATTTGTGCTCCCCTAATTATGGTTCTTATATCTCTGGTGTTGCTCCTATTCATTGTCAATACTTTGCATCATAAGAACCACTCTGAACTGCAAAGATTTACTATTACAAACCCCATGGAACAGGTAATTGTTGAGATCTGGGCTCAATCTTTCCAAAGGTAAGAGGTCAATCTGGGACTTGGAATCTTCATTCTCTTCTTATTTAGTTACTCTTTCAAGGAACTAGATGTTAATTTATTTCCCTTTTTGTTTTCTTTTGCTTATTTTTTTTTGCTATATTTCTGATTTACTTTTTTTTATTGCCTATTTTTCTTCCTCTAGTTCTACCTCTTCCAGGCTTTTTGAATACCCAGGATTAGGGTTTCCATTTAAGTGGTAGAAGACCTTCTAGAACATATGTAGGACTTTGCTAGTAAGGGATGAGGTGTTGCAAAAGCACTATCTACAAGAGTTCTTGGATGTGTAGACTAGGCCATTTCTTTCCCTAATAGGCAAGGAAGACTTTATTGGCCCTGGAGGCTAAAAGGAGCCTTGTTGCCTTTAACATGTATTCCTGGGCAGCTAGGTGGCACAGTGGATAAAGCACCAGCCCTGGATTCAGGAATTCCTGAGTTCAAATCTGGCCTCAGACACTTGACACTTACTAGCTGTGTGACCCTGGGCAAGTCACTTAACCCCCATTGCCCCACCAAAAAAAAAAAATAAAAAAAAAAATAACATGTATTTCTAATTTCCTAGAAGTATAAAAGATTCTATGGAGTCATTGCCCTTAAGATTTGGTGGATGTCCCATGTCTGTGCTGACCAAACACATTTCTGTATGAAAATTATGGGAGTTATATCTCTCCAGTTTGAGTATCCCTATTAACTCTCCTTTTCATGCTGTGAAATAAACATCCCTTTGTTAAATGCTAAATGTCATATCAGTCCATTCTTGAATCAGAATTATCATAACCAGACTATGTTAGGTATAGCCTGTGGAATGTCAGTTGGTGAAAATTTGGAATAAGGATATTGGAAACCTGGGCATGAAAAGGAGAGGAAGAAGGAGAGAGGCAATGGGAAGAGGACAAAGAGAGAGAAGAAGAGAGAGGGAGTGGACCAGAGTTGGAGAGAGCAACAGAAGGGATCAAGAACATTCTTAGAAAAGTTAATATTAACAAGGAGACCAAACTGTGTAGTATACCCCTAAGGGGGGCAATAAGACCCTCTGAAGGTTAGAGTAGCAGCTAAATACAATTGTATATTTTCAAGTTAAACTCCCACCATTCTCAATGAAAACAAAGTTCAAGGTTAATAAGAAAAGAGGCAACCAGATGAATTTGTTCTCACTGACAATGAATGCAGGACCATTGTTATTTAGGAATATATGCATAAGTAAGGTCAAAATTTTGTTGATGCTCTTTTCCAATGTAGCTATTAGTTAGCATAAATTCACAACACAGATGCCATTCTGGTGCTTCACTTGAATGTGAAGTGAATGTGAAAGTGAAATTTAAACATGGCCTTGAAAACCTATTGATAGTAGTGTCACATAAAGAGAAAATTTCAATAGATTTCATAGATTTTTTTTGTCTTTTTTTTTTGGCAGGGCAATGAGGGTAAATGACTTGCCGAGGGTCACACAGCTAGTAAATGTCAAATGTCTGAGGCTAGATTTGAACTCAGGTCCTCCTGAATCCAAGGCCAGTGCTTTATCCACTGTGCCACCTAGCTGCCCCCTGTTTGATAGATCTTTAAACAAAAATCATGGGTTGGAGTTTTGTCTTGGGCTCAGGTGATATAGGGATAATATATACATATCTAAACATGTGACATTCCTCCGCATATTGTACTCTTCACAAGCAATAACATATCAGGAATTGAGTAAAGAACTAAATATAGTTTGCCATGTTGTTATAAAAGTTACCAGTTTTATTTTTTAAAAAGTCAGTTACTAGCTGTGGGACCCTGGGCAAGTCACTTAACCCTCATTGCCCCACAAAAAAAAAGTCAATTAAGAATAAGACCCTTTGCAAAATTGTGTGCTGATATAGGGAAAAGCATAGTAAACTTCGATATCATTTTGAAACACTGACTTTATTGTGCCAATCTATTCTAAAAGAAATTTGAATTGAGAAACAAACAATGGTAGAGATTGGGGGTGGAGCCAAGATGGCAGAGGAAAGGCAGTGACTTCCCTGACCTCTCTCCAAAACCCCTCCAAGTACCTTCAAATAATGCCATAGGACAATTTTTGGAGCAGCACAATCCAAAAAAGGACAGGCTGAAATAATTTTCCAGCCAGAGACAGCTTAGAGGGTTGGCAGGAAAGGTCTGTTGTACCAGGGTGAGAGTGGAGCACACTGAGTAGCGCCAGCCCCAGCCCCAGAGAATCAGGCCTTGGTAACCTCTGACTTAATTGTGGCAGTAGCTGCTTCTGGAACTCTACCCATTGATGGAGAGAGGAGCTCAGTGTGCAGTGCGGACCCAGCCTAGAACAGACAGTGCTTCTATGGCCTCAGAATCTTTGGCGCCTGCAGCTTTTTCTAAGGCTTGGCTTGCAGATTGGTGAGGGGGTTCAGCAGTTGGCCAGGGTGAAGTGGCTGTAATCTCTGCTGGGGTTGGGGCAAAGCCCCCAGGTTCTGATCCAGTGGGCTGACTCTAGTGGTGGTGACCCAGTGGGGGAGGGGCACAGGCACACCAAGTTTTCAGCCATAGAGAATCAGATTCCAATCAGACATCTACTTCTGGCTTGAGATGAGTTGGCAAAGAAAGCAGTGGACTATATAAATCTTTTGGGGGGACAAAGTAGAGTAGAATAACACTCTCAGAAGAAGATAATAAAAGAGTCAAAGCTCCAACATCCAAAACTTCCAAGAAAAATATGAATTGGTCTCAGGCCATGGAAGAGCTTAAAAGGGACTTTGAAGAAAAAAGTAGGAGAGATAGAAGGAAGATTTAGAGAGATGAAGGAAAGAATGGAAAGAGAGCAGTGCAGGAGAGTCATGAGAAAAAAGCCAGCAGCTTAAAAAGCCAAATGGGAAAGGAGATACAAAAGCTCTCTGAAGAAAATAATTGCCTAAGACTTAGGATTGAACAAATGGAATCTAGTGACTTTATGAGAAGTAAATCCAAATGAATGAAAAAAATAGAGGACAATGTGAAATATCTCCTTGGAAAAATAGCTGACCTGGAAAATAAATCCAGGAGAGATAATTTGAAAATCATTGAACTACCTGAAAACCATGACCAAAATAAGAGTTTAGTCATCATCTTCCAAGAAATTGTCTAGGAAAATTACCCTGATATTCTAGAAGCAGAAAGTAAAATAGAAATTGAAAGAGTCCACTGATCATGTCCTGAAAGAGATCCCAAAAGGAAAACCTCCAGGAATATTATAGCCAAATTCCAGAGCTTCCAGCTCAAGGAGAAAATATTGAATGCAGCTAGAAAAAAGGAATTCAAATACTGTGGAACTATAGTAAGGAAAAAACAAGATCTAGCAGCATCTACATGAAAGGACCAGAGGGCATGGAATGATATGCTGAAGGGCTGGGACTACAGCCAAGAATCACCTACCCAGCATCTTTCAGAGGTTAAAATGGGACTTGAATGAAAAAGAGGACTTTCAGGCATTTGTGATGAAAAGACCTGCACTGAATAGAAAACTTGACTTTCAAATACAAAACCCTAGAGTAGCATAAAAAGGTAAGCAAGAAAAAGAAATCATGAGGGATATTAAAAGATTAAATTGTTTGCATTCCCACATGGGAAGATAATACTTCTAACTCATAAGAACTTTCTCAGTATTAGGGCAGCTGAAAGGAATACACTTAGAGGACACAAGTCTGAACTGAATATGAAGTGATGGTATCTGTAAAGCATTTATTTTTTGTTTATCCTTGTTTTTTGTGGGGCAGGCCAGGTGGGGTAGCTTATGTCTGGTGCAGGATATGGGCTCGGTGCCTTCTGGGTTCAGGGCTGGTGCTTTGTTTACTGTGTCACCTAGCTGACCTATGATGACATCTTTAAAATAAAGTTAGGGGGTAAGAGGAATGCACTGGAAGAAAGGGAAAGGGAGAGGTGGATTGGGGAAAAGAAACTCACATAAAAGAAATAAGAAAAAGCTTATGGAGTGGAGGGGAAGAGGAGGAAGGAGTGGGGTAGTGAGTGAACCTTATTCTCATCAGAATTGGCTCAAAGAGGTAATAACATACACACTCAAGTTGGTATAGTAATATATTTTGCCCTGAGGGAAAGTGGGAGGGAAAGGAGATGGGGGGGGGTGAGGCAAAGGAAGAAAAGGCACTTTGGAGGAGGGGGCAGTAAAAAGCAAAACACTTTGAGGAGGGATACGGTGTAGGAAGAGAGAAAATAGAGTAAATATAAAGGGGAGGGAATAAGATGGAGGGTAATACAGTTAGCAATAGTAACTGAAAGAAATGATGAGCAAGATGATATCAGAAGGACATTTGAAAAATGCAAACCATCAACAGAGGAAGAACTGATGGTATTTTAATACAGATGTTAGATCATCTTTCTAAAGTTATATTGTCTATTTTCTTTCACAACCTAATGTGAAGATGTTTTGCATAACTGCACATGTATGACTTCTATTGAATTGCTTGATTTCATAGGGAGGGTTGAGGAGGGAGGGAGGAAGAAAATTTAGAACACAAAGTTTTAAAGAAACAATGTGAAAAAAACCAAAATTAGAATTGAAAGAAGAGAGTGCTGTTTTTTCATTTGATGACAAAAATATTCTACTGCAACTTGAATATTACCAAATATTTTTGAAAATTTTTATATTTTAAATACAAGGTGCTCAAATTCATACTCTAAACCAGAGAAGTAAAGTGGCTAAATATATGGTAAAATTTAGACTTATGATTAATACATAAGATAATATTTTTTGTTTCCTAATTTGTCAACATCTACCCTACAAATGAGTGTGAGATTAAACATTGATATAGCCCCTACCATATGCTGAGGAGTTTGCTAAACACATTACAGTTATTTCATCTAATTCTCATAACATTTTCCTTGGAGGTAGGTGCTATTATTATCCCCATTTTGTAGTTGGGGAAACTGAGGCAAACTGAGGGGTTTTTTTTTTTCTGACTTGCCCAGCATCACACAGGAAGTAAATGTTCAGTAAATGTCCAGACTTTATCTATTCCACCACTTTGCTGTTGAAGACATACTTATTAATAACTTATCTATAGAAATAATTCTCATTTTATTTCAAAGTCCTAGTCTTTTCTAAATACTATTGAATAAGAAATGCATCTACCATGGGCAAATGTTATTTTGGTCTTAGTATATTTGATCAAGTTACTTAATAGTGTTATCCGGTGATAGTCTCTTTTTTAAAAAAAGCTTATGGGGGGGGGCAGCTAGGTGGCACAGTGGATAAACCACCAGCCCTGGATTCAGGAGGACCTGAGTTCAAATCTGACCTCAGACACTTGACACTTACTAGCTGTGTGACCCTGGGAAAATCCCACTTAAAAAAATAAAATAAAATAAAAGCTTATGACATTGAAAGTTGTGTGTGTGTATATGTGTGTGTGTGTGTGTGTTTCCTATGGATGAATAGAGCTCTGGTTTATCCAATAAATCAATATACAATTTATTAATTTGTTATCATATTTTGTGTGCAATGGTTTTTTTGGCTTTAATTTGTTACAAATATGAAAAACTGATTTCAGTAACTTATTGATAAAGAATTGCAAGTAGCAACATAAACTTTGTGCCCAAAAAAACAAGTACACCTATTACGTCAATAGTATCTAAGTGTTTTTGAGTTATAAATATGTAAATTTGTGGGATTATATCAGTACTTTTGTGAATTATATTTATTGTATTGTGAGATTTGTTTTACACTTTAAAATAAATTATTAATTTTTTAAAAATCAGAAAAAAGTAATTCCTTGCCTAGATTTTTATATGCAAAGTATAGTATAGGAAAGTGTCACAATTTTTTTCTTGTAAGGAAAGGAACATTAAGTTTAGAAACTTTCCCTCTCACCTGAATCCTTTGTGTTTATGCTGTAAGAATTCCATTCTCGGGAGCATCCAATCCCTTTTGATTTGACTTGCCCTCTAAAATCTTAGTCCATGGATTCCCTTTCAAATAAACTGTTTTCTAGCCACATTTTCCTTTTTCTGTACTTGAGCAGTTTTTGTTTTTTTTTTTTAAACCAAGGATTCATTAGTCAGGATGGCTATTTCAAAGGAAAACTGACGTGTATGAGAAGTCAGTTTGCTTTCTATAACTATATAATTCTTTCAGTGTTATGATATAGGGGGAGAAAGATGCATAGTGTTATTTATTTGTAATGATAGAGGTCTTTCAACCTTCCATTAGCTTTTACATTTTATTTATTTATTTTTAACAAAGAGAACCTCATAGAAGATTTTCAGGTAAAGTTTTTGAGAGAACATAATTAAACGTGACAATAAAAACAGTACCTTGTTTTATTTGAGGGCCCTAAAAGAAAGAGGAAAGGAATACAGTTTCTAGGTGAAAAAAAAAAATAAAAAAGGCAGGTCCAGGAATAAATATAATGATGAGTTCCAGTGCTTCTATCGCTGGGGAACTTTCTTCATCTAAGCACATATGAACAATTGATCCTTGTAGTCATATATAGTAGTAAACATTAATAACTTAACAGTCTGAAGTCAGTGCTGAAGATATGGAGCATTATTGAAAGATGAAGTCGAGCAGGTGGCACTTTAATATGTTCAGTGTTATGGTTGACTCTAAAGACTAGTCGAATGAAATTACTTGAGGTTCTAAAGATTTAAAAAGCGAACTCATTTTGCTGCACTAAGGAAATGCTACTGATCAGGCTTTCTGTGTCCCTTTTTTTCTAGGCTAGAAAATATTAACCCTGAAGAAAATGACATGGTAAGCCATTCTCTGAGGAGATTTCTTGATGTCAGTCGTATATCTTAGAGGCTTAAGTTCAATTGAGTGGGTTTCAAGAACTAAGAAGTGGGAAAAAGAAGAATTGACACACTAATAATGTACATCTTTGCTGCAATATGAAAATTCAATAACTTCACTCCGTCAATTTACCATTCACATGTGCCTATTAATTAAAACCCTATATTAAATAAAATATATTAAAACTTCATGTAGGACTAACATATAATGCTGTTGGTAGACATTACAGGAATTACTGAACAGAATAAACAATGCAGACACGGGGAGAGCTATCCAGAGTAATGGAGCTGTAATTATGGATCGAATATACAAGACCAAGGAATGTAAAGAGAAAATAACTACTGAAGAAATGAATGCAGTGATAGAAGAACGTGATGCTGCTTTGTCTAAGGTGAGTCTCTATTTATGTGGAAAAAGTTTATAATAATTCCCTTCCTCCTTAACAGAAAGAAAAAAAAACATTTGAAAATCAAATAAGTTTTGTTTTTCACAACTTTGAAATTTCCAGATAATTTTTTATGTAACAGACATGTTATATTTATACATTATATCTCTTCTTTGTTAGTCTATTTTCTACCTTTTTTCTATGCTAAGTAGAAATAACTAGTTTATTTTTTTAGCTATTGTCTAAAAACTATCACTTCTTATTTGGTCACCAAAACTGTGACTAATGTTAAGCTGTTTGAACATAGTTGATTCAGGTTAAGAATGTGGATAGTAAGTATTTTTAGCAGACTAGCCATATAAATGGCTCTTAATATAAAACAAAACCGATATCTTATTTCTCTATCTTAAAAACACATGTTTAGAACAAATCTATCATCTACCCATCTACCTATCTTCTATCTACTTATCTTTCTATCTACCTACCTATCTATCCACCTATCTATTGGCAGCATGATATAGTGGATATAGTGTTGGACCAAGAGTAAGGAAAACCTTATCTGAGGTGGATTCAAATCTTACTGCAGACACTTACTGGCTGTGTGACCCTAAACAAGTCATTTAACCTCTCTTGACATCATTTCTTTTCTGTGAGGTGGGGGTGGGGATGGGGATGGGGATGGGGATGGGGATGGAAATGGGGATGGACTACATGGCCTCAAAGGCCCCTCTTGGCCCTACCTCTCTGCTCTTCTGATTGGCTAATTCACTCTACTTTTCAGGAAAATAGGTTTAATTTAATAGTTCAAAATAAAGAAAAGAAATTAAAGAAATAATTCTATTTATTTCCATTATATGCAAGATCTACAGTTGACTAGGATGTGATGAGAATAGCTTCTTAGAATATTTTTTAAGTCCTTTCAAAAGTAGATAAGAATTACCTATAATAAGCAAATCCATTGTTGGAATAGATCTGTGATATCTGAAGGATCAAAGATAACCTGAACAATACTACAGTAGCAAGAAGGGAAATTTTCCTGATTTTCATAGAACAAAGAAAATGAGGAGTAGAGGCCACTGAATTTAATGGTATAGTATCCAGGCCCAGGTAGACGGGTAGATAATAGATATGTTCTAAACATGTGTTTTTAAGATAGACAAATAGACAAATTCTTAGTGAAATTCTAAAAGATATTATTAAAGTTTGTATTGATCACAAAGATGTAATCTTAATCATTTCTTCATTTATTACAGGTCATGCCAGACCAAAATAATTTCTTTTTATGTTAGAGTTTGTAGTTCAGTATGTCTGGCAAATGCCAGGTATAGAATTTAGCTAGGTTTTGGCAAAGCATTTAATAAATCTTATTATGCTATTTTTTCTGTATTAAACAGAAATGTAGACTTGACAATAGTAGAGCTATATTGATTTGGAACTGGTTGAATAGCTGGACCCAAAGTGCAATCATTAATGGTTTCATGCCAATTGAGAAGTTCTCTAGTGGAATATCCCAGTGATCTGTTTGTCCCTGTATTATTTTTAACATTTTTTAATAATATCAATCATAAAAGCTTACTAGATTTTCAAATGATACAAAGCTAGAAGTAATAGCCAAATGTTGGAATACAAATAGATCTTGACAGGCTGGGATGTTAGCCCAAATCTTTTAGGATAAAATTTAGTAGGGCTAAATGTGAAGTCTAATACTTGGGTTCAAAAAATCAACTTCCTAAATCTAATATGAAGGAGTTGGGTAAAACAGAAGCTTGTCTGATAAAAGGTCTAGAACTGTAGAATGTGTGTGGTCATTGACCCTTTGGCAATCTGGTTAAACTTATGGACCCCAGCTCAGGATAAGGTTTTTAAACTAATAAAATAAAAATAAGCATTACAAAAGAAATCAATTATATTGAAAAAGCTAATACTATTTTAATCTTCATTCAGATGGCATAGTATCAGATGATAGAAGGGAGGGCAGATTGGGGGTGGCAGCAGTCAGAAACGAAACTTTTGAGGAGGAATAGGGTGAAGGGAGAGAAAGAATAGAAAAAATGGGGAAATAGAATTGAGGGAAATACAATTAGCAGTCATAACTGTTAAAAAAAGCTTTTGAAGCAAGTTTCTTTGAAAAAAAGGCCTCATTGCTCAAACATATAGAGAACTGAGTCAAGTTTATAGAAATAAGAGCCATTCCTCAACTGATAAATGATCAAAAGATATGAACAGTTTTCAGATGAAGTAATCAAAGCTATTTATAGCCTTATTAAAAATGTTCTAAATCACTTTTGTGGGAAAAATGCAAACTAAAACAATTCTGAGGTACTACTTCATACCTATTAAATAGGCTAATAAAACAGAAGAGGAAAATGATAAATGTTGGAAGGGATGCGGGAAAAATGAGACATAAATGCACTATTAGTGGATTTGTGAACTGATTCAACCATTCTGTACGCCCAAAGAGCTATAAAACCATGCAGATCCTTTGACCTAGCAATACCACTTCTAGGTCTGTATCCAAAAAGAGATAAAAAGCAAAAAGTTAAAGAACCTATATTACTAAAATATTTATAGGGGGCAGCTAGGTGGCGCAGTGGATAAAGCACTGGCCCTGGAGTGAGGAGTACCTGGGTTCTGATCCGGCCTCAGACACTTAACACTTACTAGCTGTGTGACCCTGGGCAAGTCACTTAACCCCAATTGCCTCACTAAAAAAAAAAAAAATATTTATAGCAGCTCCTTTTTGGCAGCAAAAATTGGGAAATTGAGGGGATGCTCATCAATTGGGGAATGGCTGAACAAATTGTGGTTTGTGATTGTGATAGCTATAAGAAATGATGAGCAGAATGCTCTCAGAAAGACTTACATAAGCTGATGCAAAATAAATGTCCTGTGTATAAAGTAACAGCTATATTGTAAGATGATCAGCTGTAAGTGACTTAGCTATTCTCATCAATACAATGATCCAAGAGAACTTATGATGAAAAATGCTATCCATCCCCAGAGAAAGAACTGATGGTGTCTGAATACACATTGGAGCATACTTTTTTTTTTACTTAATTTTTCTTGAGGTCTTTTTTGTTTGTTTTTTGGTCTATGTTTTCTTTCATCCCTAATATGTTTTGCATGACTACACATGTATAACCTATATTGAATTGCTTGCCTTCTCAATAAGCAGAGGGGAGGGAGGAAAAATTGTTGTTCAAAGTTTTAAAAATGAATATTCAAAATTGTTTTTTACATGTAATTGGGGAAAAAAATGCTAAATGAAAAAACAGGGAAATAACTGGTGAAAGTCCTTTTGAGAACTCTGCCCCCAAGTCAGGCCACACCTGGATCCAGCATTTTAGGAAGATTTTTTTTTAAGTTGCAGAGCATAAAGGTAAGGGTAACAAGGATAGTAGAGGACCTTGATTTCATACCATGTGAGTTTGAAGGTACTGACCTGGAGAAGAGAATGTTTATAAGGACCATGTTGCTTGTATTTATTTGAAGGATAGTCATGAAGAAAGATATTATTCTCATTCTTTGTTGTTCCAGAGGGCAAAATTAGGATCAATGAGTAGAAGTTCAAAGAGGCAAAAAGGTTTAATATAATAAAGGGGATAGAAGTAGGAACTGGGGTTGTTATTTCAGTGTTATCAGGAATTCTTGGTTGAGGAAACTCCCTCTATCAGTGATAGCACTTTCCTTTGCAACTTATGGACCTTAAAGTGCACTGAATGATTAAGTGGTTTGCCCATGATCACGGTTAATATATGTTAGAAGTGGCTCTTGGGGGCAGCTAAGTGGCGCAGTGGATGGGGCACTGGCTCTGGATTCAGGAGGACCTGAGTTCAAAGCCAGCCTCAGACACTTGACACTTACTAGCTGTGTGACCCTGGGCAAGTCACTTAACCCTCATTGCCCTGCAAAAAAAAAAAAAAGAAAAAAAAGAAGTGGCTCGAATCCAGCCAGCGCTTTCTGGCTCTGAGGTAGGCTCTCTAGACATTACATCATACTACCTCTTGTATTATTAAGCTTTCTAATAGCTAAAACTTTCCATCTAATAACTAAAATTGCTGTCTAGCAGAGGCTGAATGATAAATTGTTAGACATGTTATAGAAAGGATTCCTGTTCACATATCATGTGTACTAGATGGGCTCTCTGAGGTTCCTTCCAAATCTCAGATTCTTTGATTCTGTGAATGCAAATTAACATGCTAAATTTATACTCTAAAGAAGGTAATTAGCCTTCACTTTTAGGTAGGGCAAACATTTCCCTTATATATGCTATCGATTTGCCTTTGAAATTCCTTTTTCATGAGAAGGCAAGCTTCATTACTGCCATAATACATGTGCTGAATTAGGGGACTTCAATGTAATGTAATATAGCTATAATATAATAGTTATAAAACCTTTTTCAATTTCATTAATGTGGTTGCATGCATTTAGATAAAGATTTCAGGTACTTCTCTAAGAAATCTTTTTTTTCCAATTCATTTCACTATTTGTAACTATTAATAATGTTAATCAGTCAAGATGATTGCCAGTATTCAACAAATTTTGATTAAATGGTTACTATGTAGAAGATACTTTCCTAGGCACTGTGAAGAGATAGAAATATAAAGGGAAGGTGACATGTAAATAAAGCATAGTATAATATGAACCTGTAATATGAAGTGTGATGACAGTTTGAAGAAAGGGAGGTATAGATGGCTGAGGGGATTGTGTAATGCTTTGTAGAGAAAATGAATCTCATTCATCAGTCAAAACAAAATGTAATGGTATAATTATTAACTGTTTCATATGCACATACTTATGTTTTTAATGTCTCTAAAAATAAAATTAAACTTGCTCTTCTGGTAAATTTGTGATCAAAAAAAATCTCTTGAGATTACACAAGACCGTAGTTATTTTGAAGCTTTTCAATTTTTCAATGATGCTTAATGTTTACCTCTTTTTTTCCAGAAGTGAGTTGCTTAGGGCAGATTCACTTAAAAAAGGAAATTTCTTTTTTTTTTTCAGTCTAATAAGTTTATTTGTGAAAATGTACACAAAAATGTTGAGCTTTTTCATACATTTTCAGCAGCTGGAGCATCTCTACCCTTGGTGTTCCTAATATATATCACTTATGCTCTGTGTTTGGAAACTAGATCAGACCTTTACTAAGCAGTTCCTGGAGGGCTGCCCAGGCTAGAGAACCCTGAATCTTCAGTCTTTCTGAGACCACTGCAGTGGTGATAAGTTTATAGTTGGGGACCTCCTTGCAGATTTTGTCATGTATTTCTTCATCAAACAGAACCATATTGTTGAGCTTGTCTCGCACTTTTCCCTTGGACCACTTCTTCATCTTAGCTTTGCCCCCAGACTTGTTTATGGGGTCCTTGTCCTTCTTGGCTGACTTGCCGGCATCTTTCTTCTTCTTATCGTCCTTGGGTGGCATGGTGAGGCTCCAGGAACTCCTGCTGTCGCTGCTTCCAAGGTAAGTTGTCGGACAGAAAAGCAAAAGAGGAAATTTCAAAGTATTCTTATTCTAAGAAATTAATTTGTTTCCCCTATGGTATGGAGTATGTGTGTACATTGTTTATTGATTGATTGTTTCAGAGGAATTATTTTTGTTTCATGAATTTTCTCTTATATTATTGTTTTCTGGCATTTTAAAAGCTTTTAGGATGCAATATAGATTCATTTGGAATACATTCACATTGTATGATTAGTTTGTGTAATGGAAATTATAGAAGTAGGAATTTATCAGATGGAGATAATTTAACCTTTACTATAATTTACTTTTATTGAATGTACTAGATTCTAATATTATTTGATATTTAAAATATACTCTTAATTCTCACTTATATCCTTCTGACCACTTCTCTTTCTCATATTAGTTGTTCTGAAATGTCAAAATAATACAATTTGTAAGTAGTGTAAGGCAACATTTATTAAGCTCTTATGATGTTCTAGACACTGAATTATTAGAACTTTTGGTACTTTCCAGAAAGTCTTTCATTTTCTTCCCCCCACCACAATTATTTTAAAGGCATTTTTTCTTTTTGGCAAATATAGATAGATAGATGATAGATAGATAGATAGATAGATAGATAGATAGATAGATAGATAGATAGATAGATAGATAGATAGATAGATAGATACTAAGGGCCTAAAATTCTAGCTATGATGTCTAAAATCTAATGAGTGGTCACCTTAAATTAGAAGCTTTAGCAAGAGTTTAGACTTTTAAATATTTATTAAAGTACATTAGAAGTTAGTGAATAGAGAAGTCAAAAGCAAACTTCATCTAACTATCTCTAAGAGAGCCCAGCATCTGTCCTCCCACTAAGCCCAAGTCAGGAACCAAAAAGGCCTCGCTCCTCCCTCCTTCTCCCAGAAGCCTCCTGTGAAACAGGAAACAGGGCCATCCACACACACAGCTCCAAGCTAATTGGTTGGTAGCACTGATTGGCACAACTAACAGGTGGTAACTTCAGGACACTAAGTCACACGTGATTGCCAAGTCACATGCTTTCTTTTCAGGCCAGAGCTCACAATGTCCCTCCCAGCAGGGGGCGTCATTCCAATTCTCACTATATATATGAACTAAGCTGAAAAAATGTGAAGAGACAATACTTGAAATAACTTGGAATCAGTTCAGTAAATTATTCCATAGAAAAATATATGAGCCCTTATATTATTCAGCTCAATTAAATACTTTTTGAATACTTTGTAGATATGCATGTACTTGGTGCTGAGGGCATGTAATGTTTTATGATGTGGTCTCTACCACCAAGCAGACAGTTTATAATCTTGTTTGGGGGATTTCACACACACACACACACACACACACACACACACACACACACACACACACATGATACTAGAGAATGATGAGATCATATAAAACAAAGTTCTAAATTTAATATAAACAAATATAAATGCAATGTGACATAGTGATAAAAAAGATGACCTGAAATCCAAGAAGACCTGGACTTGGATTTTCACTTTGACATATCCTGGTTGGATTGCCTTGGGGAAGACATAACCTCTCAGTATTATAGGCAACTTTCTAAGACTTGAAGTTGTCTAGAATGTATCAAACTACATTGGAGAATGAATTTCCTCAAGCTGGAGTTCCTTTTACCAATGAAATCACAGATTCAGTCCTTATCCCTTATGATATAATTAGCATTATATTTTTTGAGAATGTTATGGGATGTGAGAATCCAATTAAATGATACATGTAAAGTGTTTTGTCAACATTAAAGAGCCATATAAATTCTAGCTATTATTATTATTATTATTATTAATCATAAAGGGAACTAGGAGAAAGAAAGGGAGAGGATTACAAGCAAGAAGAAAACGAAGAATGAATGCAAACAAGTAGGAATGAACAGGGTAGAGTTGTGAAATAGTTAAGAAACTAACTTGACCAGATTGCATGTTGCAAGTTATACCATGATGTTTATTGGATATATGCTTATGTGATGGGGTTGGGCCAGATTATAGAAGGTATTGCAAAGCTGATAATAAAGGCAATGGGGAGCCATTGTTGGTTGTTGAACAACAACATAATAAAGAGATTTTAGGAAGAGGAGTCATTCCTGTACCAAGTTATATTTCAAATTAGAGATGATAGATCTCTGGTGATTATTGAATGTAAATATAAGGCCCCAACATTAAGAATTTAGATGAAAATGGTGAATACTTAAAAATATAAAATATCCAGATTAATGAAAGAAGAAAGATTGTTTTAATGATACTTATCAGATAAGAAACACGACATCAATGAACTCTAAAGAAAACCTAATCTCCAAAAAAAAAATTTACCAGTAAATTCTCTGGAATATTCAAGGACAAATTATTTCTAACATTACATAAATCTCTGCAAAAATTGGATAAGAAAAGAAAAGAGCCTTTCAAACTCATTCTATGATACAAATATGGTCTTCATATCTAAATGAGAGAAAACCAAAAAGAGAAAGGAAGCTTTAGACTACTATACCTAATGAATATTACATAAAAATTAAAATAAAATAATATTGATTGGGAAAGAACCTATTAAAAGGATTATACACTATGGCTAAGTTGAAATTATTACAATAAGGACCAACGTGCAGACAAAGACAACAATGGCCATACCTCTTCCCAGAATACACCATCTTGGAAGTACTGCAAACTTCCAATCCCTCAGAAATAACTCTGAAAAAAACAGTTTAAGAAAAAGCCTGAAGTTTGAGAGAGAGTTCTTCCCTTCACCCATGCTGAGAACAGAGCCCAACATTAACAAAACTTCCAAATCAAGACATCGGGTAGGAAAATGAGCAAATAACAAAAACAAAACCTCACAATAAAAAGCTACCATGGTGAAAGGGACAATCAAGACACAAAATCAGAAAACAATGAAGTAAAAATAGATACAAGCAAAGTCACCAAGAAAGACATGTAAATTGAAAACAATCCCAACAAGAATTCCTGAAAGTGATTAAAGACTATTTTCAAAATAACAGTGGTAGAAGAAAAATTAGGTAAAGAAAGCAAAGAAGAAAATTATGAAAAGATCATTAACACCTGGGTAAAAGGCAGCAAAACAAAACAGGATCAGGCTAAGATGGTAGAGGAAAGGCAGTCACTTTCATGAGCTCACCCCAAGACCCCTCCAAATACCTTCAAATAATGCCATGAGACAATTCTTGTAGCATCAGGACCCACAAAAAGACGGGGTGAAATAATTTTCCAGCCAAAGACAACTTAAAAGGTTGGCAGGAAAGTTCTCTTGTACCATGGTGAGAGTGGAGCACAGCCCAGTGCAGGCCATACCAGCACATACCCAGCCCCAACACAGCCACAGCCACAGCAAACCAGGAGCAGACCTTTGGAGTCTCTGAATCAGGAGTGGCAGCAACTGCTTCTGGAACTCAGCCATAGACAGTAAGGGGGTCAAACAATTGGTCAGAATGAGATTACAGGGATCTCTTTGCTAGCACTGAGGCAGGACTCTGTTGTTTTGCCCACACTGGAATCCATGTCACAGTCCTGAGTGGGGGTTCCAGGCAGGGGAGGAACACAAGCACACTAGAGCTTGTAGCCAAAGTGGAGCAGGACTCTGTTCATAGTTCCAGGGCAGAAAATCAGGCCTGTGGTTGCTTGCAGACCTGAGCACAGGCCAGGAGAGTAGTAAACATACCTCTCCTTAAATCATAACACTTAGGAAGAATGAAAAACTTACAAATTCCTAGAGGTATCTTTGAAAACAGCTGCACAAACACAGGTGCACAGGGTACACCCTTCACCCTGGAAGCAGTGCCCCACTTTAACAAAGAGTTAAAAGTCAAGAAAGAGTCTGGGAAAATGAGCAGATAGGAAAAAAAATGCTGACCCTAGAAAGATTATATGGTGAAAATGAAGATCAAAATACACCCTCAGAAGATAACAAAGTCAAAGCTTCCAAGAAAAATATGAATTGGTCTCAGGCCACATAAGAACTCAAAAAGGACTTTGAAAATAAAGTAAGAAAGGTAGAAGAAAAAATGGAAAGAGAAATGAGAGTGATGCAAGAAAATCATGAAAACAAAGTCAACAGCTTGGTAAAGGAGACACAAAAAAATACTAAAGAAAATAACACCATAAAAAACAGACTAAAGTGGTATGAAAAGCCAATGAGGAAAAGAATGCCTTGAAAAACTAAATTGGCCAAATAGAAAAGGAGGTACAAAACTCTCTGAAGAAAATAACTCCTTAAAAATTAGGATTGATCAAATGGAAGCTAATGATTTTATGAGAAATTGAGAAACAATAAAGCAAAACCAAACGAATGAAAAAATGGAAGGCAATGTGAAATATCTCATTGGAAAAGCAACTGACTTGGAAAATAGATCCAGGAGAGACAATTTGAAAATTATTGGACTTCCTGAAGCCATGATCAAAAGAAGAGCCTAAACATCATCTTCCAAGAAATTGTCAGGGAAAATTGCACTGATATTCTAGAACCAGAAGGTAAAACAGAAATTGAAAGCTCCTCAAATGAAAACTTCCAGGAACATTATAGCCAAATTCAAGAGCTTCCAGGTCAAGGAGAAAATATTGCAAGTAGCCAGAAAGAAACAATTCAAGTATTGTGGATCCATAGTCAGGATAACACAGTTAGAATAACAAGATCTAGCAGTTTCTACATTAAAGGATCAGAGGGATTGGAATATGATATTCCTTAGGGCAAAGGAACTGGGATTACAACCAAGAATCACCTACCCAGCAAAACTGAGTATCATCCTGCAAGGGAGGGGGAGGAATGGGAATTCAGTGAAAGAGAAGATTTTCAGGCATTCTTGATGAAAAGACCTAAGCTGAATAGAAAATTTGACTTTCAAATACAAGACCCTAGAGAAGCATAAAAAAGTAAACAGGAAAAAGAAATCATAAGGAATATTAAAAGGTTAAACTGTTTATATTCCTACATGGGAAGTTGATACTTAATAACTCATAAGAACTTTCTCATTATTAAGGCAGCTGAATGCAGTATATTTAGACAGAGGGCATAGGTGTGAGTTGAATATGAAGGGACGATGTCTTTAAAAAAAATAAAATTAAGGGGTGAGAAAGGAATGCATTGGAAGAAAAAGAAAGGGAGAGGTGGAATGCAGTAAAGTATCTCACATAAAAGAAGCAAGAAAAAGCTTATGCAGGGGAGGGGAAAACGGGGAAGGTTCTGGGGAGTGAGTGAACCTTAGGAAGGGAAGGAGATAAGGGGGCAGTGATAGAAGTAAGGGCAGATTGAGGGCAGGGGCAGTCAGAGGCAAAACACTTTCAAGGAGGGACATGGTGAAAGGAGATAGAAAATAGAGTAAATGCCATGGGGAGGAAATAGGATGGAGGGAACTACAGTTAACAATAGTAACTGAAAAAAAATTGAAGACACTTTGTCTGACAAAGACCTCATTTCTTTCTTTTTTTTTTTTTTAAGTGAGGCAATTGGGGTTAAGTGACTTGCCCAGGGTCACACAGCTAGTAAGTGTGTGTTAAGTGTTTGAGGCTGGATTTGAACTCAGGTACTCCTGACTCCAGGGCTGGCGCTCTATCCACTGTGCCACCTAGCTGCCCCCAAAGACCTCATTTCTTAAACACATAGAGAACTGAATCAAATTTATTAAAATAAGAGCCATTCCCCAAATGATAAATGATTGAAAGACATGAAGAGTTTTCAGTTGAAATAATCAAAGCTATCTATAGCTATATTAAAAAAATGCTCTAACTCACTACTGATTAGAGGGATGAAAGTCAAAGCAATTCTGCAGGTACTACCTCATACCTATTGGATTAGATAATAGGATAGCAGAGGAAAATGACAAATGTAGGGAATATGGGGAAAATGAGACATTACTGCACTGTTGGAGTTGTCATCTGATTCAAGCATTCTGTAGAGCAGTTTGGAACTATGGCCAAAGGGCTATGGAACCATGTATACTCATTGACCTAGTAATGCCCACTAATGGGTCACTATCCAAAAAGAGATAAAAAAGTTAGGGGACCTATATGTGCAAAAAATATTTGTGGAAGCCCTTTTCTGGTGCAAAGAATTCAAAATCGAGGAGATGCCCATCGATTGGGGAATGGCTGAACAAATTGTGGGATAAGATTGTGATGGAATACCATTGTGCTATAAGAAATGATGAGTAGGATGCTCTCAGAATAATCTGGAGAGACTTACATGAGCTGATGTAAAGTAAAATGTACTGTATACAATGTTACAGGCATGTTGTAATATGATCAGCTGTGAATGACTTAGCTTTTCTCAGCAATGCAATGATCCAAGAGGTACTTAAGAAAAATGCGGTCTCTTATTTTTTGATTCAGCAATACCACTACTAATCCACATACCAAAGAGAACATTAAAAAAGGAGAAAGTCCTACATTTGTAAAATTATTTATAGCAGCTCTCTTCATGGTAAGAATGAATTAGAAATTGAAGGGATGCTTATCCATTGGGGAATGGCTAAATCAGTTGTAATATATGAATGTAATGGAATACTATTGTCATATAAGAAATGACAAGCAAGCTGGTTTCAGGAAAACCTGGAAAGACTTACATTTGGCTAAATTAGAAAAAAATAATAACAAAATTCATTTGGAAGAACAAAAAGTCAAAATATGAAAGGAACTTATAAAAAAAATGTAAAGGAAGGCGGTTTAGCAGTACCAAATCTTAAACTATAGTATAAGGCAGTAATTATCAAAACTATCTGGTACTAGTTAAGAATTCAAAAGGTAGATCAATCAAATAGAGTAGATATACAATTTGCAGCAGCAAATAAATGTAATAACCTTGTAATTGACAAGTGTAAAGACTTGAGATTTTGGGATAAGAATTCACTATTTATTAAAAATTATTAGGAACACTGGAAAGCAGTATAGCAGAAACTGGATATAGACGAGTATCTTATACCATTTACTAAGATAAGGTCAAAATGGATACATGATCTAGATATAAAGAGAGACATTAGAAGAAAATTAAAAGAACATGGAACATATTACTTTTCAGAATTATGGACAGACAATTTATGAATAAACAAGAGATACTATTGTGAGGTGTAAAATGGATAATTTTGATTACATGTACAAATAGGACCAATATAGCCAAGATGAGAAGGAAAGCAAAAAGTTTGGGGAAAATTTTATAATTTATCAAATAAAGGTCTTATATCTCAAATACATAAAGAACTTTTTCAAATCTACTATAAGAATGAGTCATTCCCCAATTGTGAAGTGATTAAATGGTATGAATAGGAATTCTCCGTTGAAGAAATCAAAACAATTTATGGTCTTATGACAAAATGCCTTAAATTAGAGAAGTACAAATTTAAACAACCATGAGATATCATTTTATACCTATCAGATTAGTTAAAGTGATAGAAGGGAAAACAACAGATATTGTAGGAGATTTTGAAAAATTGAGATACTGTTAGTGGAATTGTGAACTGATCCAACCATTTTGGAGAGCAAAATGGAAATATGACTAAAGAGTTATTAACCTGTCTATACCCTTTTACCCAGTAATAGCACTACTAGATCTGTTTCCCAAGGTGATCAGGGAAAAAGGAAAAGAACCTATATGTTCTAAAAATGTTTATAGCAGCTCTCTTTGTGGTGGTAAGCAACTGGAAATTGTGGGGATCCTTGTCAATTGTTAAACAAGTTATGGTATGATTGTGATGTACTATAAGAAATGATGAAATATCAATTTGATCCTAGAAAAATGTGGGTAGACTTACACTAAATAATAGTTAGAGCAAAACCAAGAGAACATTTTATACAGTAATAGCAATATTTTTTTAAGGAGGATTTTGAGCAAATAAGTCATTTTGACTATTATAAATACCCAAATTAAGTACAAAGGACATATGAAGGAAAATGCTGTCTGCATCCAGAGAAAGAACTGATGAATAGAAGTATATATAGAATGATTTTACATATCCCTTCCTTCCTCACTTCTCCTCTTCCTCCTTCCCTGAGTCAGTAAGCAATCAGATATAGGTTATACATGTGCAATTATGTAAAACATTTTATTAGTAATTTTGTATAAGAAGACAAAAGAAAAAATGAAAAAGTGAAAAACAGGCTATTTTTAGGCTATTTTCAATCAATATCAGTTCTTTCTGTAGAGGTGGGTAGTATGCTTCATCATTAGTTCTTTAGGATTGTCTTAGATCATTGTATTGCTGGGGATCACTAAATCATTCACAGTTCTTCATTGTACAATATTGGTGTTAATTTGTACAATGTTCTCCTGATTCTCTTCACTTCATTATACATCAGTTCATGTAAGTCTTTCCAGGTTTTTCTGAAATCATACTGCTTGTCATTTCTTATAGCACAATAACATTCCATTACAATCAGCTTGTTTTGCCATTCTGCAATGGGTGGGCATACTCTCAATTTCTAAGTCTTAGCCACCATAAAAAGAGCTGCTATTTTTGTATAAATAGGTCCTTTTGACTTTTTTTTGGATGTTTTTGGGATATAAACCTAAGCAGTGGTATTACTGGATCAAAGAGTATGCATAGTTTTATAGCTCTTTGAGCATAGTAATGGAGCCTTTCTTCAAATGATAAGTATCTATCTAAAACCAAGAGCAACCATTACCTGTAATCAGAACAAATTTGAAGCCTTCTCAATAAAACCAGGAAAAAAAGCAAGGATATCCATGAACACCACAATTTTTCAATATTTTCCTAGGAATTCTAGTTATAGCCATAAGAGTAGACAAAATAATTGAAGGAATAAAAATAGGTAATGAAGAAAGGAAACTGTCACTTTTTGCAGATGATATAATTATATACTCAGAGAATCAATTAAAAAACTAGCTGAAACAACAACTTTTACAACATTGCAGGATATAAAGTAAACCTACATAAATCATCGGTATTTTTATATACTATCAACAAAACCCAGGAGGAAAAGGTAGGAATAGAGATTTCATTTAAAATAACTACACACTATATGAAATATTTGGAGGTTTATTTGTGAAGACAAAATACTTTCTACAAATCTCAATAATTAAAGAAATATTAATTGCTCATGAGTAGGCTAAGCTGATTTATTATTTTATAGAGATAGAAAACAATTGTTAAAAAATATCAAGGGAATTGAAAAAAATATTAAGAAGTTCGCCAGCAGGTCCAGATTTCAAACTGTACTACAAAACAATAATCATCAAAACAAAACAATCTGGTACTGGCTAAGAAATACAGTGGTATATCATTAGAATAGATTAAGTACATAACAAGCAATAGTAAATAACCATAGTAATGTAGTGTTTAATAAACTCAAAAGATCCAAGGTTTTGGAGTAAGAACTCAACATTTGACAAAATTGATGGAAAAATGACAAACAATTTAGTAGAAACTAGGCATACACCAACATTCTCACCAAGGTAAGGTATAGCAAGATAAGGTCAAAATGGATGAATGATTCAGATATAAAGGGTCATATCATAAGTAACTGGGAAGGATAAATAAATGTGTCAGATCTATGGATAAGGGAGGAGTTAATGACAGAGGAAATTATGGGAAGTAAATAGATAATTTAGGATTATGTTCTCTTGTTATTCAGTTGTGCTTAACTCTTTGTCACCACATTTGTAGTTTTCTATGTAAAGATACTGGAATGGTTGGCCATTTCCTTCTCCAGCTCATTTTACAGATGAGGAAACTAAGAGAAAGAAGGCCAAGTGACTTGTTCAAGGTCACATAGTTAGTAAATATCTGAGGCCAGATTTGACTTCAGGAAAATTAGTCTTCCTGACTCTAATTCCTGACCCAGAATTCTTTCTACTGTGCCATCTAGGTACCCATTAATTTTGATTAAAGGAAATTTAAAAGTTTTTGCAATATAGACAAAATTAAATAGAAAACAGGAAACTGGGGAAAATGTTTTTGCAATATGTTTTCTTATAGAAATGTCATTTCTCAAATATATAAGGAACTGAGCCAAATTTATAAAAGTAATAGCTGTTCCCCACATAGTATTTGGTCAAAAGATATGAACAGATATTATGTGGAAGAAATCAAAGCTATCAATTGTCACATGAAAAAATGTTCTAAATCACTAATTAGTCAAATGAACTTTAAAATAATGCTAAGATATCACTTCACAACCCTCGGATTGGATAATGTGACAAAAAAGGAAAATGTCAAAGACTGAAGGAGATATGGAAAAATTGGGACACTAATACACTGTTGGTGCAGTTGTGAACTAGTCCAACCATTCCTGAGAACAATTCAAAACTGTGTATACACTTTGATCCTGCAATATCATTACTAGGTCTGTATCCCAAAGAGATCAAAGAAAAGGGAAAAGGATTTATTTGAACAAAAAATATTTATAGCAGCTCTTTTTGTGGTGGCAAAGATTTTGAAATTGAGGGGATGCCCATCAATTAGGTAGTTGCTGAACAAGTTGTGAAATATGATTTTGGTGGAACACTTTGTACTGTAAGAAATGAGCAGGAGGATTTCAGAAAATCCTAGAAAGGTTTACACGAACTGATGCAAAACAAAGTGAGCAGAAGGAGAACTTTGTATACAGTAACAACAGTATTTTAATGATGATTAACTGTGATAGACTTACCTACTCTGACCTAAAATAATTCCAAACGATCCATGATGAAAAATGCTCTCCATCTCCAGAGAGAGAACTGATGATCTGTTTTTTTTTTTTTATTTTGGGGGGCAATTGGGGTTAAATGACTTGCCCAGGGTCGCACAGCTAGTAATTGTCAAGTGTCTGAGGCCGGATTTGAACTCATGTCCTCCTCAATTCAAGGCCGGTGCTTTATCCACTGTGCCACATAGCTGCCCCAAACTGATGATCTCTGAATGTAGATTGAAGCATCTTTTTTAAAACTTTTTTTTTGTTTTATTTTGTGTGTGTGTTTTCTTTTACAACATGGCTGATATTGAAATTTGTTTTACCTGATTTCACATGTATAGTTCATATTAAATTGCTTGTCTTCTCAAGAAAGGATTTTGGGATGGGGGAGAAGAAAAAATGTTGAATTCAAACTTTTTAAAAATTCTTTAAAATTTTACATTTAATTTAAAAATATGTAGTCAAATAAAAGTATTTTTTAAAAAACTAAAGGAGAAATAGATAAATTGAATAAAAAACACTCAACATTAAGTTGATAGATTAAACTAAAACTTGATTCATTGGAAAAAACTAATAAAATTAGTAATCTTTAGCTAATCTATTTTAAAAGAAGGACAAAAAACATTAAATCAATCAAACCACAAATGATCAAGGCAAAATCACAATAAATCATTAGAAATAAAATAATAATCAGAACATATTATGTATAATTTTACTCCAATAAAACTAAAAGTAAAAAAATTAAATTAATTTTAAATATATATTACCCAATCAGAAGACCAGATAGAGATCTTAAATAACCCAATCTCAGAAAAGAAAATTTAAATAGATATAAATGAACTATCATAGGAAAAAAATTATTGTTCCTTATTGTTCATATGAAAACTCTGAAACTTTCAGAGAACATTTAGTATCAATGCTTCACACATTATTCTCAAAAATAGATACTGAAAGCACTCTCACTAGAATCTTTTTCTGAGAAAAATATAATACTAATACTCAAACTTGAGAATGATAAAACAAAGAAAAAGGGCTATGAACCAATATTATTTATGAATGTTGACTCTGTTTTATACCAATCTGGTCAAACAGTGTATAGCAATTTATCCAAATATTACTCATTATGATTTAGTGGGATATATATGAGGGATTCAATAATTGTTCATCATCAGAAAAACAATGAATATCCCAAACCACATGATTATCTCAACAGATGTAAAAAATGCCTTTGTCAAAGTACAATACGTGTGCCTTAAAACAAACAAAACCCAAACTTTACAAATTATAAACAAAGAAGGGCCTTTTAAAAAATTTCATTAAAAAGCATCTATCCATAGTCAAAATTAAGCATCTTATGTAGTGGGTATACACTAGAACCTTCTCTAGTAAAAATTAGAGGAGATCAAGGATGCTCTAATTGCCAATTATTATTTATATCATTCTGGAAAGTATAGCAATATCAATAAGACACTAAGATATTAAAGATATATGGAAAATAAAACCAAAATTAAAAACTTATTTCTATTTGCTGTTGATATACGTCAAAAATTCTGACAATCAGCAAATATGCTAATCAAGATAATAGCCTTAGAAGAGTTTCTGGCTACAAAATAAATCTTCAAGTATCAACTCTATCTATATGATAAAGGCAAAATCCAAGAAGGAAAAATAGAAGAGGAAACATTCCAAATTACTAAAAAACAATACCTAAAATATCTTGGAATTGACCTGCCAAAGCACATAAAAGACTTGTTTGTACTCAGTACAAAATGTTCCTTAAAGAAATAAAGGATAACTTAAATAGTTATAGGAATATTCAGTGCTTATGGCTAAGTTGTGCCAATATATTAAAAATGACAAACTACCCAGGTTAATTTATACTTTTAATGTCATACCACCAAATTATCAAGGGAATAACCTTGATAAAATAATAACAATTCATTTGGGAAAAAAAATATCTAGGATATCTAGTGAAATGATGGAAAGAGGTAGAGACAAAGAGGGAATAGCACTTTCAACTCTCAAACAATAGTATAAATTAGCACTCATCAAAACTATCAAGTAGTAGTTAAGAATAGAGTAATAGATCAGTGGGACAGACTAGACATGGGAGAATCAAATCAGTAGAATGTGATAGCCCAGTATTTAATAATATAGAAAGCATAATATAACTAGGAAAAAATTCCATATTTAATAAAAACTGTTGGGAAAGCTAGAAACTGTTCTGGCAGAAAGTAGATTCAAACCAACACCTTACATCCATATTCTACAATACCTATGTACTATAAAAAAGTTAGAAGTGAACCAGATAATTTACTTATAACTACAGGTAGGAGATACATTCCTTTTTTTTTTTTTTTTTTTTTTTTGGTGAGGCAATTGGGGTTAAGTGACTTGCCTAGGGTCACACAGCTAGTAATTGTTAAGTGTCTGAGGCTAGATTTGAACTCAGAACCTCCTGAATCCAGGGCTGGTGCTCTATCCATTGTGCTATCTAGCTGCCCCAGGAGATGCATTCTTAACCAAAAAAGAAGTACCATCAGTTAAGAAAGATAAGATAAATAACTTTAATTGCATAAAACTCAAAAGCTTTTTTGCATGGACAAAATGCCCAAAGGATAAGAAGGAAAGTTGTTAAATATCAAAAAAACAACAACAACATAAGTGTTGGTATCTGATAAGTGTTTGGTATCTGAGATACATAAACAATTTTTGTTTGTTTTTTGTACATAAACAATTAATAAATATGTATATGTACATATGTATGCAACTAATATCTATTTTTCCATTGACAATTGCTTAAAAGATATGAACAAATAGTTGTCAAAATAAGAATTACAAAATATTCACAATCACATAAAAGCATACTCCAAATCACTAATAAGAGACCCATAAAGCAAAACAATCCTAAGGCTTCATTTCACAATCTTCAAAATGACAAAAAAGGCACAGCTCCACCAACAAAGTTGGAGGGTTATGAAGTGATTGGGACCCTAATGTATTATTAGTGGAGCTATGAGTATATTTGGAATTACGTAATTTTTTTTTCTTTTTTTAGTGAGGCAATTGGGGTTAAGTGACTCGCCCAGGGTCACACAGCTAGTAAGTGTTAAGTGTCTGAGGCTGGCTTTGAACTCAGGTACTCCTGACTCCAAGGCAGGTGCTCTATCAACTGCGCCATCTAGCTGCCCCCAGGAATTATGTAAATAAATGTTTAAAATACCTATACTCATTAAACCAGAGATGCCATGAGTTGGTTTATATCCCAAGGAAGCCATTGATTAGAAGAAGAAATTCTCTATATACATGAATATATAACATCATTTTTTGTGATAACATAATTCAAAACAATGTAGATTCCCATTGATTGAACAATAGCTAAAGAAATTGTGGTATATGAATTAATGAAATATTACCGTGTTTTATGAAATGATGTATATGATGAATACAGAGAAACATAAAAAGATTTACATGAATTGATACAGAGTAAAGTGAGCAGAGGCAAGAAAACAATATTTGCAATGAGAACAACAGTGTAAATGGAAAGAACAGTCACACATACAAAAATCAAAAATGGGCATGACAAAATTTTATAAAGATTTAATTTGACTCAAAGTGCTATGAGAGGATACCTGCCCAACTAACCCCTTTGTGGAGATAGGAGGTCAATAAGAGTTATACATTGTTATGCTGATTTTCTAAAATCTTTTATTTTTTTTAAAACATTATTTGTTATGCAGAATGGCTTTCTAGGAAGGAAAAGAAAAGGGATAATATAACTATGATAATGTAAAAAAATTATTAAAAATCAAAAGATTGGACTAGATGATTTTCTCTCCATTCTAAATATTATGATCCTTTGAATCAGATTACTTCTAAAAGTCCTGGCTGAGTCCATCTTTTCACGAAACCCTAGTTCTCTCAGCTTCTAACCTAAAGACTGACAGAGAAAACAAGAAATGAAAACACTGATGCTTATTCTTTTACATACTAATTTTTAAAAAAAAGTTTGAAGGAAGAGAGAGAAGAAATGAGCTTCTTAAGTTGTTACCATTACTTCAGGTCTAGTCTTACTAGGATCTTTGTAACCTGCTTGACAGCACCCATGAATGTTGAACATTGAAACTAAGGGCCATTGGTGTTTTCTGGTCCTTTTAAGGGGCAAATCAGATTTGCATCAATGCGATCTATCCTTACTGATAACAGGGACAAAACTATACTATTGTCCTTTTGCTTGTTTTATTTGCAAAGAAGTTATCTTTTCAGCATAAAGGAGAAAAGAAAAATACATAATAGGGAGATGATACCCCAAATAAGGAAACATAGTTGCCTTTGATAAATTTAGGTTACCTCACATAGGTGACATATCTGTAATTACTGAAAGACCTAGTGACTTTAATATTTGAGCCACTCTCAGGGATTTTATTGATTGGTTGATCTTTGAAATATTTTGGAGAACAGGAGAGATACTACATACTAGAAAAGGGAAAATATTGTTACAACTTTTAAAAAGACAAAGAATGGAATCTGACAAGTGTAGACCAATAAATTTGATTCTTGGCAAAATTATGCATTATCTATTAAAAACATGATTTGTGAAATCCCAGAAAAGAAAGTTTTATTTACAAAAAGCATCTTGGCTTCATCAAGAATGGATGACACCTGTACAATCTTGTTTTCTGTTTTTGACAGGGTCAATAAAGCATTAGATTGGGGGAAAACTATTGATAGAGTTTACCAAAATTTTGGCAAAACATTTCATTAAATGCCTCATGTTATTTCTGTAAAAAAGACAGATTTTGTCTATATGATAAAACAGTCAAATAGCTTTGTAAATAGTTGAAATGGCAAGGTTTATATTTGAATAATTAATAATTCATTTTGGAAAGTGGTCTGTAGTAGAATGTTCCAGATGGATAAAGGTATATATGGCAGAATAAAGAGAAAGCAAAAAGATAATAAAAGAAGAAATATGATTGAACTTCACAAAATTTAAAAATAATGCTTCCTTAAATAGGTTAATTTTTCTTCATTTCAGGATTTCCAGATATGTTCATAACTTTTTTCATATAAACTGCTACCTTATTATGCCTTCCTCATCTTCTATTTGTGAGTAAATGCCTTGAGGAGAGGACTGATCCTTTCTGTGTGTATAGTCTTTACCCTTCAGCAAGAAATTCCCTAGGGCATCTACTTTATCTGGATCTATGCTGCTGTCATTTGTACCCTTTCCTACAAATATTTTGTTTCTCTCCAAGTAAGTATAATATCAGTTCTTTTATTTAGATCAGTTTTAGAAAAGATTTTCAATAAACTTCAAGAATATGGTTTCACCATATTAAAGAACACAATGTACACAGTCTCAGAATCATTCATTATATCACTAAACAAACATCCAAACTACTTTTTTTGTTTGTTTGCAAACAAATATAATGGTGTAAATTCAAATATTTGGTATTCCTTTTAGCATATATTTTCCTAAGTGAACAAATAGCAAACAATAAAACAAGGTTAAATATTGACTGCTCTCCTTTATCTATTCTTCTTCCTTCCTCTACCCCATGCATGACCTTTATGATAAAATAGATAAATGCACACATGCATACATATATACATACAAATCAAAATTTGCTTGTAATTGCCAACATATCTTTGTTAGCAAATAGCTGTACATACAACTCATCTTGGAATTCCTCTTTTTAAAGGAAACAGACAAAAATAGAAACTGACAGCATTTAATTTTGTTGCAATATATTTTATTTTGAGGTTAGTTTCTACCCTTTCCTTTCTAAGGGAGTACAACTATTGGAGTACAACTCAAAAAGAGGTGACTTCTCTCATCTTACATCGCTCTCTTATTCTGGTGATGCTTATGCATCTACATGACACAGTGGATAGAGCACTAGTCCTGAAGTTGGGAGAACCTGAGTTCAAATCTGCTAGCTGTGTGACCCTGGGCAAGTCACTTAACCACAATTGCCTTAAATACCCGGGACCATCCCCAGTCATCCTGATAATGTATCTTGTCACTAAATCCAGATGACTCTGGATTAGAAAGTGAGGCTGGTAACTTTGCACAGCCCTTCCTCACTTAAATGCAATTCTTTGCAAGTCATGACATCTGTCATGCTTCTCTTCAAGAACGAAGGACAAACAACAATTCTGGTGATGCTTATTGTTGCCCTCACTAACTTCTCTATTACAAATGAGTAGTTATCTACTCTAAGAGCTTATTTTACATTTTTTCTGAGCAAAAAAAATGGAGAGTTTTTTATACAAAATATTATTAATGTCTTTTGTTTTTATATCACCTCTGTTTCCACTTTGTTCTTTCATTTCCTCTCAGAGTGACCTCTCTCTCTCTCTCTCTCTCTCTCTCTCTCTGGCAGGGCAGTGAGGGTTAAGTGAATTTCCCAGGGGTCACACAGCTAGTAAGTGTCAAGTGTCTGAGGCTGGATTTGAACTCAGGTCCTCCTGAATCCAGGGCTGGTGCTTTTTCCACTGTACTACCTAGCTGCCCCCATGACATATCTCTTAATGAAGCCTGAAGAAAAGAAGAAACACACAAAATTTCACAAAAGTAATATAATAAGAAAGTGATATTAATGGTTTTCTACACCCATACTTCCCTACTTTTTATAAAGGAGTAGAGGAAGTATTCTTCTCATTTATCCCCTTTGGGGCCAATATCCATCATTATGATTTCAATATAATATGTTTAATTTCAATTTTATTGTTGTTCTTTACTTTTTCAATGTTGTAATAATTGTGAATTCCATTTACTCCAATTATCATCAGTTCATGTAAGTCTTAACATTCCTCTTTGTATTCATTTATGTTAATTATTTCTTAAAGCATATCAATATTTTATCACATTCATAGAGCACAGGGCCTGGAGTCAGGAAGACCTGAATTCAAATCTAGCCTTAGATACTTACAGTCTGTATGACTCTGGACAATGTTAAGGGTTAAAATTCTAGCTAAACTGTCTAAAATATCCAATGAGTGGTCGCCAATAAATTATAAGCTTTAGCAAGAGTTAGACTTTTAAGCATTTATTAAGGAGAATAAGAATTTGGTAAAGAGAGAGAAAGGCCTAGATTCCTATCTATTAAAGGGAGAGCACATTTCTAGCTCCGCTCTCCACCAGAGTCCAAAGGAAAGAGCCCCCAGTCTCCTCCTTCCTCCTCCCACTAGTCCGCGTCACTTCCTGATACCAAAGAAAAGACTCCTGGTCTTGCCCTCAAAGACCTTCGCTTCATGGGCAGAACTCTTCTACAGTAAGTATCCAGCAGGTGGCGTTATTCCAATCGTTACAACAAGCAACTTAACCTTTGTTTCCTCAGTTTCTTCACTTGTAAAATGGGAGTTATTCCACTTACTTGCCAGCATTGTTTTGAGGATTAAATGAGATATGTGGAAAGTATGTAGGAAGACCTGGATTCATATCCAGCCTCAGCCACAGGCTGTGTGACCCCCAGCAAGTCACTTAACCTTCTTTGTCTCAGTATCCTCATCTGTAAAATGAGCTAGGGAAGGAAATGGCAAACCACACCAGTATCTTTGCCAAGAACACTCCAAATGGGGTCACAAAGAGTCAGACAGGAATGCCATCTGTGAGGAGTCTGTGAGAAGATTTAAGAGATAGTTTAACTGTCATTAGTATGAAATTGAGAATAAGGAAGTTATTTGATGTCTAAAAAAAGTCTGTAAGAGGACTGTGAAAGTTAGCCATTTTCTTCTTAGACAATTTGAAAACACATTCTGAAGAGAAAAAATGCGAAACTTCAATTGCCATTCAGAGAGAACTATGATTCTAGAGTGGAAGAAGAGTCAGGAGGAGAGTTGGTCAGGCTCTTCCATTCCATGTTATTTTCCTCTGTTTTTTGAGATCATAAAGGTAACTGACTATAAACTTGATTCCTTGATGATCCACTATTAAACAATTATCTACATTTTTGATATTATTAGCTAAATTATATGATTAGTGAAATATATGTTATTTGATCCCATGAGTCCCAGTGAATGAGATTAAGAAAGCAATAGAGGAGTGAAAGCTTATGGGAGAAAAGGTTTCTGTGACTTGTTTATCAACTGAGGCAGGGGTTTTGAACTAATTGTTTAAATGACAAATACTGTATATTTATGTTTATTTAAGAGTGTAAAGGAGCTTTGGCATATACTCAGAACACCTAATCTGCAGGCATCTAAATAGGAGATCATAAAGGTCTGCTTTTAGGAGAAGACATTCTGTACTGCCCTATCATGGAATTGGAAGAAACCTTTTTCCATTGGCTCTATAGGCAGAACTGCTTGAATCTTTAAATCTACCTGTCTAAGGCACAGTTGCTCTCATTACCACTGCTATCCTATACAAAGCCTCAGGCTGTTACATTTCCACCCATTCCCCACAGTGTTCTGTGTTACCCTTAGAAGCTTTGTGGAATCTTTCATTTATATTGCACCCCACTACTATGCTAAGTGGTTTGCAGATCAGTCATTTGATTCTTATAACAAATCTGGGAGGTAGGTGCTATTATCTCTGTTTTATAGATGAAGAAAGGGGGGCAAACAGAGGTGATTTGCTCAGGGATGTATATCTGGTAATAGAGACCAGATTTGAATTGAAATTTTCCCAGCCTGGCACTCTGTCCACTGCATCACCTTGTTGTTCTACGTGGTAAATAGAGAATAACGGAATGAGTCAATAAAAAGTTAGAGAATGATGAAGGATGATGTGATTTTTATCTAAGTACCTGCACATCATGTCCACAACTAGCTTAAATGTGTACTCTGTTTCTGAAATATGTTATATGTGGGAGCTTGTATTTGATATTTTTTAATATTTTCCGTGCATATTTTCTCTTGTAATTTATTATTTGTAATTCATAGAATTATACATATTGAACACATGTTACCTAAACCGCCTACATGGATTCAATGAAGTTTTCTAAATGATTTCTCAGGCTCCTTGTAGCTCTAAATTTATGATCTTATCTTATGACTTGCAACAAATATTTCTTCTAACTGTGAATGACTTAACTATTCTCAGTAATACAATGAGCCAAGGCAATCCCAAAAGATTAATGATGAAGCATATACTATCCACCTCCAGAGAAAGAACTGATATTGATTAAACCCAGAATTAAGTAAGCTATTATTCTTTTTTTCATTTTTTTCTTTAATTCAAGTTTTCTTATACAAAATGACTAATATGGTAATGTTTTAAATGATTACACATTTATAACCTATATCTGATTACTTACTGCCTCAAGGAGGGAGGAGGAGAGAGAGGGAAGGAGGGATAAAATTTGGAGTTCAAAACTGCAAATAAAAAGTTTATTACCTCAAAATAAATAAATATTTCTTTTTGAGTACACTAGTGTTTCCTTTCACATGGAGATGTGAAAATTATTTTTAAATCAGAAAGATGAATTTTAATCACATCATACTGTTTAGATTTCCATTTAAATTATTTTTTTAGCTTTCATTATTGCCTCAAAAGAACATAAATAGGGGTAGCTGGGTGGCGCAGTGGATAGAGCACCAGCCCTGGAGTCAGGAGGACCTGAGTTCAAATCCGGCCTCAGACACTTGACACTTACTAGCTGTGTGACTCTGGGCAAGTCACTTAGCCCCAATTGCCTCACTAAAAAAACAAAAGAAAAAGAACATAAATATATCATGACTAAATTTTCCTTATTTACCATTTTAAAATGTCTTTTTTGAACACAAAGAGGAGAAAAATAATTATTTTCTCTGAATGTAAATGAAGTTCTAAAATAAATTAAATGGCATGTTTTGTCTATTATTTAATTAACACAACAGTTTTTTAAACTTAATAATCTAGTATCAAATTTATGAGTTGGAAGTGTGTTATAGTGCCTTTAGTTAGCAACTAGTTGTTATATTCCTATACCATTTTGCAAAATCACGTTTGATAAAAGAACTGCCACTGAAAAATGAGGAAGTTGGAAAGCTGCTGCAAGAATATCCTTACAGAGGTGGGGAGGCCATGTTTACTGGTTTCTAAATTGAGGAAATACCATAAAGGTAATTTGGGGTCTAATTTCTCCTCTTGAAACTATAGAACAAATAACTGAAGATCAAATGTTTACTATGTTTTCAGCTATAACTTGCTTTGAATAGATATTTTGTAATCAAGCTGCAATTTTGCAAAGTTTGAGCTCCATGTATAAGAAAAGCAATAATTTTATGACTGGCACATTATTGTCTCCTTAATGCCCTTTAATGTACTAATAATGCCATTGGCAAGCACACCTGCTTTTATAGCTTTTAATGATTTGAGCACATCCTGCTATGCAGGAATGTACTTATTATGACTGTTCATGTACAAGTTTGGCATTTTCCCAGTTACTTTTCTGAAGTACATTCAGATGCTTTGTTTGGCAGTAGAAAGATGTTTAAAAAACTTTTTTACTAATATTTTACTTTTCCTAATTACATGTAAAGACAGTTTTTAACATTCATTTTTCAAAAAAAAAAATTGAATTCCAAATTCTCTCCTTCCCTTCCACCTTCCTGTCTCTCTGAGACAGTAAGCAATTTGACATGTTACGTATGTGCAGTCATATAAAACATATTAATATATTAGTTGTTAATCTATTAGTTGCAAAAGAAGACAGAACAAAAACAATAAAAGATAAAGAAAGTGAAAAATAGTATGTTTCAAACTACATTCAGACTCCATCAGTTCTTTCTCTGGATGTGGACAGCATTTTCTATCATGAGTCCTTCAGAATTGTCTTGGATCCTGATAAGAGCTAAATCATTCACAGTTGATCATCATACAATATTGTTGTTATTGTATATAATGTTCTACACTCTTCACTTTGTCTCAGTTCACATAAGTTTTTCTAGGTTTTTCTGAAATCATCCTTCTATTCATTTCCTATAGCACACTAGTATTCCATTATAATCACATGCCACAACTTGTTCAGCCATTCCCCAGTTGAGTGACATCTTCTCAATTTCCAATTCATTGCCACCACAAAAAAAAAGAGCTGCTAGAAATGTTTTTGTACAAATCAGTCCTCTCCCCCCACCTTTTTTTTCTTTTTGGGATATAGCCCTAGTAGTGGTATTGCTGGATCAAAGGGTATGCACAATTTTATAGCCCTTTGGGCATAGTTCCAAACTGATCTCCAGAATGGTTAGAATAGTTCACAATTCCACTAATAGTGTCTTAGTGTCCCAATTTTCCCACATCCCTTCCAACATTTATCCTTTTTCCTTTTTTCATCATATTGGCAAGAGAAATATCAAAGTTATTGTGCAAGCAATTAGTATATACTGCTAGCCATGGTTTGGTCAATAGTGTACTGGCCTTGAAGTCTGGAAAACTTTTGTTCAAATATTGATTCAGATATTTTCTCACTCAGTGACCATGGACAAATCATTTTAACCTCTCTATGCATTAGTTTCCACATCTGTAAAAAGAAGAGGTTGTACTCATGACTGATAAATGACAATATTCACCTAGATCTATTTCATAAATAAGCAGTTTCTCTTGAAGATAAATGTTAAATTTCTACCCAATTGTTGTATGACTGTTGATAAAGTGTTGGCATTTTTTGGGTTCCTAACACAATAGTATTATGACTGGCAATAGTATTCCAATCATGGTATGTGATTTAAATGAGGAAAACTATGGAAAGAATAGAATGGCCACAAGGAGTAGTAAGATAGAATAAAGTAGTGGAATGAAACAAGTTTCTGCAGATACTCCCCTATATCAAATTTTAAATACTTAGTTGCTAATTAAGCATAATAGTAGTATTGGGCAGAAATACCCACCCCTTATTTATTTATTTATTTGTTTGTTTGTTTGTTTGTTTGTTTGTTTATTTGTTTGTTTATTTATTTATTTTTGGTGAGGCAATTGGGGTTAAGTGACTTGCCCAGGGTCACACAGCTAGTAAGTGTCAAGTGTCTGAGGCCAGATTTGAACTCAGGTACTCCTGAATCCAAGGCCAGTGCTTTATCCACTGCGCCATCTAGCTGCCCCCCACCCCTTATTTATGAAGCATTAATTTATATCATCTGCCTTTAGGAGACTGATCTGAGTAAGAGAAATGAAAAGAGACAGATTCTTCCCATGTCTGCAAACTCAATAAAGAGAAATGAAAAAGAACTGTTAGAGCTTCAGCTGGGGACAAAGTCAGCTCCCCATGGGGGGATGCACAGGAATAAAGAGAAAGAGAATGCTGAAGGAAGCAACTCCATTGGGCCTTGAGAAAAACCAGAGGTTGAGACACAGGGCTGGATCTACTCCCAACTATAGGCACATTTCCCTGTCAAGCCAGGGATGCAAAGAAAGGTAAGGAAAGGAACCAGTCATTCCATCAAAAAATGTGTCAGGGGAAGGTCAGTGTTGTCCAGAGTGCAGAGGGAAGAAGATTCAGTACAGCTTGTCTACTTCATCCAAGACTGCTAAAAGGTTCTAGAGCTTGGCCCTTATAAAAGGTTCCAATCCAGAAACTAAATAAGACTAGAAAGATGAATGAATAGAGGAAAACTTCAAATATAATTAATAAATACCATGGATTAAGAGAAGCTCAAAAGGCAACAACATAAAAAGAGTAATTCCACAACAAATGAAAAGTAGAACCTCAGAATAAAAGAATGGCTTGGCCATTGGAGATTGAGTAGATTAAAAAAAGAAGCATTCTATTTACAGAAATAAGGGCAACCTAAAAATTGGAGCAATATTCATTGCCCTAGGTAGGACAAGCCAACATAATAAAAATTACAATGCTACCTAAATTAATTTACTTATTTAGTATCATACCAATCAAACTACCAAAGGATTCCTTTCTGGAATGTGACGAGTAAATCTAAATGTGTAGAAGCCTATTTCTGTCCCAAATATAGAGAAAGCTAGCTAGGGTTTACTTATAAATTAGAAGCTTTAGCACCAGTCTTTGGGCATTAAGCACTTATTAAAGAGTAAAGAGAGAACACATGTAGTTTAAAAAGATAGGGAAGCTATCTACCCTAAAAGGTCAGCCTGGCCTCCTTCTTTTCCCAAGTGTTTCCCCACCACCAGGCTGTCTGAGCAACCAACTGAGAGAGAGGAAGCAGCACTTCCTGCATTCCCCAGAAGAGGCAGTCCTTATACACTGATTCAAGCTGATTGGTTAGCATCACCCAAATCCATTGGTTCACTGGACTTGATGGTGGTCTTGTGTTGATGTCATAGTCCACAGCCTTTGAGAAAGCTCCCACTTGGGAGTTAGCCAGGTATGGCTTTAATTGAATTCACTTTAAGTGGGTTAATCAGTGAAGGCAATCACTCTCAGTCAATCTAATCAGTCCAAATCAGTCTGGGGCCTTTGGGCGTTTAGTAAATCCCATTACAAGAACTAGATAAAATAATAACAAAATTCACTTGGGGGAACAAAAGGTTAAAGAAAATTATGGGAAAAAAGTAGGAAAGTGAAAGGCCTAACAGTACCAGATCTCAAAAAAATATTATAAAATAATAATAATCATATAGAGGTTGATCAGTAAGTAGAATAAATTGGGTAAACAACATACAGAAGCAAAAAAATCCCAAATAGTATCCCAAACCCCCAGCTCACCCTTATTCTAGGGATAGGACTCACTATGTGACAATAACTACAAGGAAAATTGGAAAGCAATACTGCAGAAATTACATTTAGAGAAACATGTACATATTCGAGACAAAAGATCACATCATAAATACATTATAACACGGAAGATAGTACCTTTCAAATAATATAGATAGGAGAATTCAAGACCAAATAAGCATTCACAAAGTAACAATATATAAGTACCACTTGGATAACAAATAAATACATGGTACTAAAGGAGTTTATGAAGTTAAAAATTAATAAAAGAGCCTCTTTAATCACAAATCTTACAACAGTGTGCATGACCTGTCACTGTGCAATCTTTTAGCAACAATGTCATTTTACACAATTGACTTTTGCAGTTATCTCAACCATCATATGTGTTTGAACTTGCCTAATCTACATTCTTCCCATTTTACAAAAGGCTGAGCCACCTTAAAGAGAGTTTAGAATCCTCACTTGAACTGCCCAGATATGCAAAACTGTAACAAACAATGAGAACATCTTACCTCCTCTCATTTCTCACCTGGCTGTACTATTTTGGGATTTCTGTCCATTTTCCATCATGTCCCAGGAAACTTATTAGGAAAACCTCATCAGCATTGATCCCATCAGCACTGGTATTCTATCTAATCACCTACACATTTCCAAACATTTCTGTCTCTCCTATTTTTTAACTACAAACTCTCCATTTAAGGAGGGAATTCAACTCAGACTGTTTCCTTGTTTCTTAAATGGCTGCACTATTTTGAAAACTCTGACTTTCCACTATCTGCCTTCATTAGGTACTTTCTTTTCTCTTTCCACTTGCTTTTTAGCTTTCTTTTTTGTGATACCTTCTTATAGTAGATAGATTGTAGGCTCTTTGAAGGGAGGGACTATCTTTTTTTATATTTAAATTTTCCATGCTTAGTATAGTTCCTAGTATATAGTAGGTTCTCTGTTAATTCCTTATTGAGATAGTTCTTATGAGTTCAAAATATTATCTTCCCATGTAGGAATATAAACAGTTTGATCTTTTAATATCCCTCATGAAGTCTTTTTCCTGTTTATCTTTTTATGCTTCTCCAGGGTCTTGTATCTGAAAGTCAAATTTTCTATTCAGTTCAGGTCTTTTCATAACAAATGCCTGAAAGTCTTCTTTCTCATTGAAATTCCATGTTTTCCTCTGAAAGATGATCATTAGTTTGGCTGGGTACATGATTTTTGGCTGTAGTCCCAGTTCCTTTGCCCTCTGGAATATCATATTCCATGCCCTCCAGTCCTTTAACGTAGAAGCTGCTAGATCTTGCTTTATCCTTATTGGAGCACCACAGTATTTAAATTCCTTTTTTCTAGCTGCTTGCAATATTTTCTCCTTGACCTAGGAGTTCTGGAATTTGGCTATGATATTCCTGGAGGTGTTCCTTTGGGGATCTCTTTCAGGAGGTGATCAGTGGATTCTTTCAATTTCTATTTTAGCTTCTGCTTCTAGATTTGTTTCCTTCTCAAGTTCATTTTATAGATGAGGAACTGAGGCAAACAATGTTAAGTGATTTGCCCAGGATCACACAGGTAATAAATGTCTGAGACCAGATTTGAAATTGGGTTCTCCTGATCCTAGGACCAGTGCTCTACCAATGTGCTACCCAGCTACCAAATCTCGGCTTAACATTCTCTAATTTAAAGAAAAAGTACTAGAAATGGGAAGGGGGAAAACCAAGAAAGGACTTCTATGAATGGAGGGGTTTGAGCTAAGTCTTGAAGAAATCTAAGGAAGCTAAGAGTTAGAGGTGAAGAGGAAAAACATTCCAGGCATGGAGATCAGCTATATTTGACAAAAAATGTTTGAAAAAAAGGAAATCAGCATAACAGAAATTAGGTATAGCCCAGTTAGTAATTTATGAAGTATCCCTCATGTGCCAGGCACTTTGTTAAGTAACCAATGAAATGGACCAACTTACATTACTTAGGCATAAAGGGTGACAAAAATTATTGGATCAAAAAAGAAATTACATTTTTAGTCTATAGATAGTAGAAGAATCTGTGCTCAAACAAGGTGAGATTGATTACATAAAATTTAGAAGTTTTTGCAGGAAAAACCCAATGTAACTAAAATAAGAAGAGAATAGGTAAGTGGGAAAACCATTTTTGCATGCAGTTTTCTTTGATAATGGTCTAATTTCTGTGATATATAAGAAATAGCTCAAATTTATAAGGATAAGAACCATTTTCCAACTAATAGTCAAAGAACATAAACAAGCAGTTTTCAGAGATATAAAGGCTAGCAATAGTCATTAAAATATGTTTCACATTATTAGTAATATGGGAAATGTAAATTAAAACAACTCCAAAACAAAGAATTGTCTTATACCTCAAATTGGCTTAGTTGACCAAACAAATGAAAATAACAAATGCTAGAGGGGTTATGGGAAAACTGATACTTTGTTGTACTTTGGATGGAAATGTGAATTGGATTTACAATTCTGACAATTTGAAACTATTCCCCAAAAGTCACTAAATTCTGCAAACCCTTTTACCTAATGAATTATGATCAATACAATGCCCAGCTATGGTTCCAGATGATTTATGATGAAACATGCTACATGCTTCCTAATAGAGAGGTGATGGACTCAGAGTACAGATTGAGAAATATATTTTTAGAAATGACCAATGCTGAAATTTAATTTGCTTAGATACAAACACTTTTTTTTTTTTTGCGGGGCAATGGGGGTTAAGTGACTTGCCCAGGGTCACACAGCTAGTAAGTGTCAAGCGTCTGAGGCTGGATTTGAACGCAGGTACTCCTGAATCCAGGGCCAGTGCTCTATCCACTGCACCACCTAGCCACCCCAACACATATGTTTTTAATTGAATAGAATTTTATTTTCCAAAATATATGTAAAAACAAATTTTAACATCAATTTTTAAAACATTTGTGTTCCAACATCTCTTCCTCCTCCATTCACACCCCCCCCCCACCCACTAGAACTCAAGCATTTCAAAATTAGTTATACATGAGTTGTCATGGAAAACATTCCCACATTAGCTAGGTTGTGAGAGAAAACAGTCAAAAAAAAAAAAAACAAAACCCAAAACTTCAGATTGAGGAATTGTCAAAGAGGAAAAACAAATTTTTTAAAAATGTGTTTCCATCTATTTTCAGATACTATCAGTTCTTTCTCTGTAGATGAGTTGCCATTTTCATAAGTCCTTCAGGGTTATATTGGATCATTGCCTTGCTGAATATAACCACATGCTTCCCAGCAGATCATCATACACTATTGCTGTTATTTTGTATACAGTACATTTCACTCTGCTTCAGTTCATATAGGTCTTTCCATGTTTTTCTGATAGTATCCTGTTCATCATAACCTGAATAAAGTACCTTAAACTTGACAAAGAATTTTCTTCATATTAGCCCAGCAAAGTAGGTACCATACGTTTTGCCATTATAATCAATCATCATAACTATTTCCCTCCATCCTATTCCCTTCCCATAATATTTACTCTATTTTCTATCTTCTTTTAACCTATTCCTCCTCAAAAGTGTTTTACTTCTGACTATCCCCTCCCCTACTCTGCACTCCCTTTTTTTCACCCTTCCTTCCCCTCATACTTTCCTGTAGGGTTAAATAGATTATTCCTCCCAACTGGGTGTGAATGTTATTCTCCTCATGGCCCACTCTGATGAGTTTAAGGTCTTTGAGCTAATTCTGTGTTCTAAATTTTCTTCCTCCCTCCCTCCTCAACTCTCCCTATGAAATCAAGGAACTCAATATGTCATACTTGTGCTATTATGCAGAACATCTTTACCTTCCTCAAGTCTTTTGCTTTTTACTGCTCTCTCCCCCAATCTGCCCTTCCCTCCTTCCCCTCCCCCCCTTATCTCCTTCCCCTCCCTCAGAGCAAGAATATAATACTATACCTACTTGAGTACCTATGTTAGTCCTTTGAGCCAATTCTGATGATACTGAGGTTCACTCCCTATCCTATTCCTTCTCCTTATTCCCCTCCCCTCCATAAGCTTTTTTCTTGTTTCCTTCATGTGAACTACCTCTCCCCAGACCATCTCTCCCCTCCACCCTCCCCCAGTCTATTTCTCCTACAGCTCAACCCTATTTTAAAGATGTCATTAGTTAGATGGCACAGTGGACAATGTACCAGCCCTGGACCCAGGAGGCCCCAAGCCCAAATCCAGCCCCAGACATAAGACACCCCACCCTGTCTGCCCCACAAAGAAGAAAACATAAATGCTTTACAGATATCATCCCTGAAAAACTTTTGAATTATTATAATCAAAAAGGAAAAAAGAAAATTCATTATCTTAAACCAAAAGCAAGCATCATATTCTATAGGGATACGCTAGTAGATTTCCCAATAAGTACAGGAATAAAGCAAGGATGTACACTATCTTGACTTAATTGACATAGCCCTGGAAATGCTTACAAAAGCAATAAGAAAGGAGAAAGAAATTAAAGGCATAAAGTAACAGACCCTTGTGTTTCTAAAGCAATGATTAAGTAAAATAATAGTTCAATAAAGAGAATATGTAAGAAATCATTTACTTATAAAACAAAGAAACATAAAATAAGTAAAACTGCAATAACTTTTAAAGTACTTTTTATTTTTTGTTTGCTTAAAGCCTATTTTGTAAACTTACTACGAGGAAATTGTATAAGGTCATCATCAGAATCACTTAATTGCATATAAGAAGACAGGATAAGAAGACAGGTAAGTTTCTTCCCTGTTCAAAATTATCAATGATCAGTTTAGGGCCCATATAAATTTTTACCTCTTGTAGGTACATAGAAAGAGTTTGTTTTTTGTTTTTGTTTTTTTTCAAAAATCAAGAAATACTGTTATGTGGCAAATCAAAGAACCTTCTCCTTGAGAAACTAAACCAAAGGACAGACACTATAAGTGGCACTGGATCTGGACTGAGCTAGCTACAGGACCACCACCCTTCATTCCAGTCTCCCCCACCCCTGGGGAGATAAGATGAGGTGTGGCTGCTGCCTTTGTGGCCTGAGAGAGAAGGCTTGAGAGATCCTGAGTGCCCCCTCACCCAACTCCCCCAGCTACCACCAGTGAGGGATGGTCCTCTCCCAATAAGGGAACTTTCCACAGTCAGATAATCACCCCATTGGACCACCACCTTGATAAAAGTATCTGCCTGTCTCCTGCTCTAGGAGGAAGGTATCTTTCTCTGTGCTATACCTTCTCCCCATGAGAAGTCGAAGGATTTCTCTCTTGGTTTCCTTTCCGTAGCACCTAGATAAACTATTATTTTATTCTAATTGAATTTGTGTGCAAGAGGGTGTAAGAGATAAAATTATCCCTATTGACTGATAACATGATTATTACTTAGAAAATCCTAGGGAATTAGAAAAGGTGCTGAGACAATTAATAGCTTTAGCAAAGTTGCAGGCTCCAAAATAAACTCTCAAAAATCAGTAGTATTTCTTCATTATAAATACAAAATCAAAATGGCAATAATAGAATAGGAAATTTTAGCCCAAGTAACCACAAAATATGCTACTTAAGGAAACAAAGTATAATTTAAATAGCTGGATAAAATATTCAGTGCTCAAGACTGCTCTATGCTCATTTAATAGAAATATCCCCCAAATAGTATTCATCTTAGCCTATGCTTATAATCTTGTTTTCTTATTCTCTTTTTGCTTCTATACTAACATTTTTAGCACTGTTAAAGAGTAATAGTCATAAATGAACACCCTTGTTTTACTTGGTTTAGAGGTAGCTAGGGGTACAGTGGATAGAGTACCAGGCTTGCGGGCAAGAAGACCTGATTTCAAATAAAACCTCAGACACTTATTAAGTATGTAACCCTGGGCAAATTGCTTACCCTCTTTCCTTGGTTTCTTTCATTTATAAAATGGGGATAATAATAGCACCTGCCTCCCAGCAATGTTGTAAAGATCAAATGAAATAATTGTGTAGCAATCAGCATAGTGAAGGGCAGTGTATAAATGTTAACTAATGTTTTCATTATTCTTGATCTTCAAGTTATCCACATTAAATATATTTGCTCTTTGTTTCAATTAAATACTAGATACTATTAGGGGAAAGCATATTTTTTCCCATGCTTTCTAATTTAAAAAAAACAAAACCACCAGATGTTGGCTTTTCTTAAAAAGCCTTTTTAGCATCTCTTGATATATAATCATGTGTTCTTTATCATTTCTTACTAGTATGAACTATTATGCTTATAAGTTTACTAATATTAAACCAAACATGCCTTTCCGTTGTAAAATCCAACTTGGTTATAGTATATAATCTTTTTAGTATGTTGTAGCTTACTTGCTATTATTTTTAAATGTTTCTATCAATATTAATTCAAAATGGTCCATTCTCTTTCTCTACCTTGTATTTCCCTGGTTTAGGTTTCAAAACTATATTTGTATAATAAGAAAGATTGGAAAGTTTTATTTTTCCTAATTTTTCAAATGGTTTATATAATGTTGAAATTTGTTACTGAAATGTTTAAATTCACTTTTAAGTTCATTTGGTTCTAGAGTTTCTGCTTATTCCCCCTCCCCAACCTCCAACCCTGAAAGTTCATTTATAGCTTAATTTCTTTTTGTGATATTGGATTTCTAAAAATAATTATTATTTCTGTTCTTATCCTGGGTATTTTATGTTTTTGTAAATATAAATTTTCCCTCTAAGTTTTAGTGGGTTTTGGGGGAAATTATTTTTGATAGCCTATTAAATTTGCCTTTTCATTTTTTTAAATTTTTGCTATAAACAATTTATTTTTCTTCTCTAAAAATCATGTTAGGTAATTATTTATCTGTCTTATTAGTTTTAAAAAATACATCCTAGTTTTATTTATCAATTCAGCTGGTTTTGTTTTCAAGTTTCTTTATATCTTCTTTGATTTTCTAATTTTCTACTTTGTTACTTAGTGGGGGGTGTTGAATTTTTATTATAGAAAAATTGATCATTTAAATGAATACTTAGAAAAATATAAAATTTTCAGATCAATAGAACAAAAAAAAGATTTTAACTAGATCTCTGAAAGAGAAATTGAATTATCTATAAATGATCTCTCAAAGGAAAAATAAACAGGCTACAAGGATTTATAAGTTAGTTCTATCAAGTTTACTCCACTATTACATAAAATAGAAAAAGATAGCATCCAACCAAACCTTTTCTATGGGAGAAATATAGTCCTGCTACCTAAACAAGGGAAAGTTATGTCTAATGAATATTAGATTTTATTAATGCAAGCATTTCATATAAAATATTCACTAAGAGATTGCAACAGCATCTTTAAAAGATTATTCCAGGATTGAAGGGTTGGTTTATTGTTAGCAAAACTAGAAATCATTATAGGCCATATTAATAACAAGTGATTAATAATAATCCCATGATTGTAGCAATAGATGCAGAAGACACTTTTAACTAAATGCATTCATTTATGTTTAAAAACTTTAAACTACATAGAAATAACGTACTCTTTCTAATAAATTGTATGTTAAACTAAGAGCTAGAATTTTCTGGAATGGATATTAGAAGCATTTCGATTAAGAATAGGGTAAATCAAAGATGTCCAATGTTGTCAGTTTGCTGTAATTCTTGAAATAGTAGTTATAGCATGAGACAAGAAAAAAATAAGGAAATACACATGGCTAAAAAGAAAAATATTTCTTTTGTAGGTGCTATGATACTTTAGGTTGGGAAGCTTGGTAATTAATCTAAACATTCTTGAAATTATTTATGACTTCATTAGAGTTGCAAGACATATAATAATAATAAACCCCCCAAATAATCAGACTTTCTGTTTATTACCAACAAAATCCAGAAGTGACAGAACCAGAAATTTCATTCAAATTAACTATAGAATACATGAAATATCTGGGATCCCATATAGTGAGAGACAAGAATATATAAATACAAATTTTTTTTTCTGTAGAACTAAAGATAGGCCTAGATAATTTTAGAAATATTAATTGCATATGGTTAGGCCAACCCAATATAATAAAACTTGCAATATTAAATTAAGTATGGAATTTAATGGACTATAGAAGACTAATGAGGAAGTGGACTAGGTTTCCATAATGGTATATACTTATAATATACAGCAAGTGTATGGATTTGGTTTCCTTAACGATACTTGTTACAAAGCAAGACTTTTATTTGGGGGTGCTGTGGAGTCAGTAGTGATAGTAAAAAATTTTTTTAAAAAAGTAATAAATGAGCATCATACATTAAAAAATATATAGGAGGAAGCAGCAGGTCATTCAGAATGAGTCACAGACAGGCAGGACAATTTTCTTAAGTTAAATTAAATATAGACATATCTCTGAGATATTGCAGGTTCAGTTCCAGACCACCATAATAAAGTAATTCACAGGAAATTTTTGATTTCCCATTGCATATAAAAGCCATATTTATATTAAGAGTAAAATAGTATTGTTTCTTTATATATCTATATCTATATCTATCTGTCATCTATCTATCTCTCATCTATCTCCACACACACAACCCTTAATTAGAAATATTTTATTACTTAAAAAATGCTAACCATTATCTCGGGCATTTGCAAGTCATAATGTTTTTGCTGGTTGAAGGTCTTGTTTCAGTGTTGATAACTGTTGATTGATCAGAGTGTTGGTTGCTGAAGGTTGGGGTAGCTGAAGCAATTTCTTAAAATTAGACAACAATAATGTTTACTGCATGAATTGACTCTTGAAAGATTTCTCTGAAGCAAGTGATGCTGTTTGATGGCACTTTACTCATAGTAGATCTTCTTTCAAAATTGGAGTCAATCCTCTCAAATCCTGCCATTGCTTTATCAACTGAATTTATGTAATATTCTTCAATATAGTTGCATCTCAGGGTGTAGGGAAACCTGAGGATAGCGAGAGAGATAGAGGAACAGTCAGTTGGTGGAGCAGTCAAAACACACACAACATTTATCAATTAAATTCACCATCTTATATGGGCATGGTTTGTGGTATCCCAAAACAGTTACATTAGTAACATCAAAAATCACTGATCACAGGTCACCAGAACAGAAATAATAATGAACAAATTTGAATTATTTCAAGGATTACCAAAATGTAAACACAAAGACACAATGTAAGTACATGATTTGGGAAAAATGGCACCAATAACAATAGATTTGATGCAGAGTTGCCACAAACCTTCAATTAAAAAAACCCAATATCTGCAAAGTATAATAAAGCAAAGCAAAATAAAATGAGATATGCCTCTATACATTTTTAATTTACATAATAAAAATTCAGCTTCATATATAATCCTCTTTGTTCTCTATAACAAAAGGCTATGTTTGGTGATTTGTTCATAACAAAAAAAATTCTCTCTACATCCTGTTTTCATGCTCATTCTCCTTCATTTGTGTAGGTCATGTATTCTTTAAACACTGCTGTCTTTTACTTGACTTCTACCAGTTTTTCTTCCACTTCACGGTTTTTCTTTTTAGAATTTTTTCCTTGTACCTTCTATTTATTTAGAAAACTTATCTGTTATATATTCAATCTTTCTCACTCCCTTGTTTGTATTTTAAAATTTTTCATTGAATATTTTATTTCTGTGCTCAATTCATTCTCAATTTCTATTAAAAATATTTCTCTTTTGATGCCTTTTGGAGGGTTTTTTGCTGCTAATCTGTGTTCTCTTAGGAGTCCCCTGGATTCTCTCTTAACTAAGATAGTATTTATTTCCAAATATTAAATTCCTCTGTTAATAAATCTTGAGGCGCTTACCTAATATTGGGCTTCTCCTTATCTTGTTTGTTCTCCTGTAAATTGCTGTATATATGCTGTAAATAGTATACACATACATACATACATACATACATACACACATACATATATTTCCTTTTTAGATTTCAGATTTGGAGACATTTATAAAAATTACATACTGGTAGTTAATCAATAAGCATTTATCATAAACACCTACGGTGTTCCAGGCAATATAAAAAAAACAAGGGGTAGAAAGAAAGGCTCAATAATAGTCCTTACCAATGAAAATGTTGGATGTTAAGACATAGAGTGTTGTGTAGCAGGAACAGTAAAGAGGCCAGTGTCACTGGATTACCATGTATCTAGATGATAGTAAAATGTTAGAAGACTGGAAAAGTAGCAAGGGGAAAATTTATGAAAGGTTTAAAAAAGATTTAGTACTGAATATGTGCCAGTCACTGTACTAAGTACTTGGCAATTATCTCATTTGATCTTCACAACAATCCTGGGAGATAGGTACTATTATTATTCCCATTTTATAGTTAAGGAAGCTGGCCACTTGTTAGAGGCCAGATTTGGACTCACTTCTTACTCACTCCAGGCCTAGTGTTGTATCTACTGAGCCACCAGCTGCTTCTTTTGGCTTTAAAAGACAAACAGAGGATGTTATATATGATCCCGGAGATAATAGGAAACCACTGGAAGTTCCTCTACCATCTTGATTATCATGTGATTTTTGCAGTCTTAACTTTGCCTTTATAAGTTAAAAAACAAGCAAACAATTCACTCTTAATCAGTAAGATAGCATAAACATAGTTTTATGAAAAACCATGTAAGAAATCACCAGAGATTTCTCAAATGACTGAAGAAAGGAATTTAAATAAGAATTGCCAATCTTATAAAAAGTATAAAATAAGTGATTGAAAAAGGAAAATCAGCTGAAATGAAAACAATTGAATTATATAAGAAGTAAAGATGAATTATAAAGAAAATTATCAATATAGTGAGTAAAATTTTAAAAATTTAAAAATTGATCTGAGCAATAAGCAGTAGACTACACACAGCAGAAGAGGAATTTGTGCAGAATACAAAGCTGGACACACAAAATAAAACAATACCATTATTCAAAATCCTGTGGGGGAAAAAATCCCAACTCAATTGGAAGATGTGAAAAATAGAACATGTTATTGCTATATCAGGATTGCTGACATCCCAGAGACTTTAGAAACCAAAATAACCAGTACTTCATAGTTCAGGAAATCTTCAAAGATAGTTTTCCACAGCTGGTAAACTGCAACTAGCAAGAATCTATAGGATGCCCATAAAGAAGAAATCCAGTTTAGCACATCCATTTTTGCTTCAACACTATACTAGTAAGGACACACACACACACACGCACGCATGCATGCATACACACATACACACATACATTCTTACATATAGTTGCCAGAATAAATCACTTACCAAGGCACAATTATCAAAATTAATCAAAGTAGATAAAATTTAACTTTTTAATTTTTTTTTGTGGGGCAATGGGGGTTAAGTGACTTGCCCAGGGTCACACAGCTAGTAAGGGTCAAGTGTCTGAGGCCGCATTTGAACTCAGGTCCTCCTGAATTCAGGGCCAGTGCTTTATCCACTGCCCTACCCAGTCACCCCAAAGTTAACTTTTTAAAGAAAATAAGAAGGGCAGCTAGGTGGCGTAGTGGATAGAGTACCACCAGCCCTGGATTCAGGAGGACCTGAGTTCAAATATGGCCTCAGATACTTGACCCTGACTAGCTGTGTGTAGCAAGTCACTTAACCCCAACTGCTTCACACACACCCCTGTCCCCCGAAAAAAAGAGAAAATCACAAAAAGTTGAGAAGCATGAGCTTCAATAAACTCAAAATTATTTACCCTGAAAAATTCCACATAACCTATGAAGACAAAAGATAAATATTTGAGAGTGAAAAAGGTTTTGAAAAGTTTATACAGAGACATTTAAAAAACTCTAAGCAAAAAATAAGCCTTCTGACAAAAAGAAAGAAAAAAAGAAAACCTGTTCCTAAGAACATTGTATTGACTAAATCACTAAAAGAAGAGAAACAAATTGGCAAAACATATTTGTAGTAAATATATTAGTGAAAGGTCTGACTTCTATCATCTGCAGCTAATTGAGGTATATACCCATAAGACTAATAATGAACATTCTTCAGTGGAATAATGGCAAAAAACCAGAGACAATTTACAAAATAGCATATAGAAACTGAAAAAAATACTTATAATCAGTAATAATGAGAAAATTACAAATCAAGAAAATCTTAAGATCAACAGGCATTTTAAGTCCCTGTAACATAACATATGGACTGTGCTAAGTCCTACAGATATGACAAAAGTGAAATAGTCCATGTTGTCAGATAGCTAACAGTAGAGACAACATGAGCATATTTCAGTATTGATGGATCTGTGGAAGATAGGCAATCTCATATATTATTGGCAGGGCTACTAATTGCTACAGATAATTTAGAAAGTTAATATTCAATAAATCACAGTACAGATTAAACCTTCTAACCAGCAGTTCCATAACTAAGATACTATCTCAAAAATATCTTCAAAAGAAACAAATAATCTGTTTGGATCAACATCCATAGCATCTCTGTAATATAAAATATTAATATAATATATAATATTACTATATAAAGCTATAAATGCCAGCAGTTGGAGAACATCTGAAAAGTTATGATATATTAATATAATATTATAGTACCATAAATATGAAATATAAATGCTTTCTATTACAGTTATTATTATGAATGGACCCATACAAATTTTTGAAGTATTAAATAAAAACAGGTGTATACACACCATGACTTTGAAAAGAAAAGCAGAAAGAATGAAAATGGTACCAAAGGTGATATAAGTTGGGCAGTTGTAAAAAGGGATCCATAACAAAAACTTTTCCTTTGCTCGTTGATTGTAAATCCCTGGAGTTCTTCATTGTAACATCTAAGAGTTTAGGTTCTTATGGGTTTATGAAGGAAGCAAGCAAGCATTTATTAAGTACTTCCTATGTGCCAGGTTGCTCTAAACTGAAGGGGAGGGGGCAAGGGAGGGAGAGGTAGAGAGGAAGAGAGACAGAGAGACAGACAGAGAGAGAATAAAAAATAAACAGTTCCTACCTTCAAGGGATTGACAGTCTAATGTAACAAGGCAAAGGAAGCTGAAAGAGTTAGGGGAAGGCAGAAGGTTGATAAAGGTAATTTGAAGTCCATAAAATTGGAAAGTGGACCTTGAGGGGAGTGAAAGCAGGTTGGCCTAACTCTTTCACAAAATGGAGGTTCTAGTAGATACTCAACAATGATAAAAGAGGGTTGAGCCTTGAGGAGGGATATTCTAAGGTAAGGAAGGCCAGAAGGCTAATAGGGTATTCCAAGGCAAGGAGGCCTCAGGTGCTAAGGGAAGTTTCAGGATGCAATAACAGTAGTTATGATTTTTAAATCCATAAAGTTGAGAACATGCCTGGAAGCTAGTGAAGGCAAGTTAGGCTTTTCCCTTCACAAAATGGACCCCTGTAGTAACTCAACAGTAATTGAAGGGACATGGTGGTCATACAGGTCTTGCAAAGGGACATTACACAATGAGGGGATTACCATTTGATTTGTATATTTGTTTTTGTTGGTGATTATTGACTTTATAATAAAAAAACTTAAAACAAGAAAAAAATTCACCAGACATTTCAACATGAAGAGCATTAAAAAAAACAAAAAACTAAGCCATAACTATTTGGTGGACTCATTTCCAAAATTATTAGAGGAATCTTAACCTCTGTTAAGTTTGTAAAAAAAAGAGAGCTTAACAGATTTTGCTTGCAAATTGGTACCTCTTCCTAAATACTTGATTGTCCTTTGTAATGCTATCATTTTTTCTGATTTCAAAGGATTCAAAAATTTCATTATCTACAAGGTTAATTCTGTTCTTTGAAACGGTTGAAGTATGACTATGACTATTAGATACTAATCTGTATCTACACAGAGACTAAGTTTTATCACATCTTCTATCTCATTTACCTTTTGCCTAAATATGTGTTAAATTTGAATTACAATTGTTTTACATAATTGCACATGTATTGCCTATATCTGATTGTTTACCACCTCAGAGAGATATAAGGGGAACAAGGAAAGGAGGAATCGAATTTAGAACTCAAAACTTTAAATAAAAATGTTAATTTTTTTAAAAAAATAATTATTTCCAAAAAATTGAATTACAAAACAATTGGATTCATAAGTGTTATGGGGGAAATCAGGTGGGTTTGGGATAGGGGTTCTTAGGAATTCCTCTTCAAAGAATTACACCCTCTTGCACACAAATTCAATTAGAATAAAATAATAGTTTATCTAGGTGCTACGGAAAGGAAACCAAGAGAGAAATCCTTCGACTTCTCATGGGGAGAAGGTATAGCACAGAGAAAGATACCTTCCTCCTAGAGCAGGAGACAGGCAGATACTTTTATCAAGGTGGTGGTCCAATGGGGTGATTATCTGACTGTGGAAAGTTCCCTTATTGGGAGAGGACCATCCCTCACTGGTGGTAGCTGGGGGAGTTGGGTGAGGGGGCACTCAGGATCTCTCAAGCCTTCTCTCTCAGGCCACAAAGGCAGCAGCCACACCTCATCTTATCTCCCCAGGGGTGGGGGAGACTGGAATGAAGGGTGGTGGTCCTGTAGCTAGCTCAGTCCAGATCCAGTGCCACTTATAGTGTCTGTCCTTTGGTTTAGTTTCTCAAGGAGAAGGTTCTTTGATTTGCCACATAACAGTATTTCTTGATTTTTGAAAAAAAACAAAAACAAAAAACAAACTCTTTCTATGTACCTACAAGAGGTAAAAATTTATATGGGCCCTAAACTGATCATTGATAATTTTGAACAGGGAAGAAACTTACCTGTCTTCTTATCCTGTCTTCTTATATGCAATTAAGTGATTCTGATGATGACCTTATCCAATTTCCTCGTAGTAAGTTTACAAAATAGGCTTTAAGCAAACAAAAAATAAAAAGTACTTTAAAAGTTATTGCAGTTTTACTTATTTTATGTTTCTTTGTTTTATAAGTAAATGATTTCTTACATATTCTCTTTATTGAACTATTATTTTACTTAATCATTGCTTTAGAAACACAAGGGTCTGCTACTTTGTAAAGTCAGAAAATCATCTCCCTTACACAAACAAAAAGTAGGAACAGTTAAAAGATATGTGGATATAGATTATTTAAGTTTAGAGCTGTCTTTATCCAAAACATCCAACAAATTTGAAAATGAACATTCCCTGCATCAAGGTTGCATCTCATCTTCTGTAATAATGCTTCTAAATTTGCATACAACTTTGCCTAATTGGTACTTGACTCATCTGTCATAAAGCTAAGCTCAAGGCTCACACAGATCAAATTTTCAAAGCACTTTCTAGAATTTAAATATTTGATTTCAAAACCTTGGATTGAAAGAGAAGGGAAAATGATTTATATTTCTTATTAGTGGCTTATTTCATAATCATCTCATGGAAGAAATTCCCAAAGTGCATATTAACACATTTTTAGGAATTTTCAGTTTATTGTGGACATATGCAAGTTGGTAAAGTTGTAATAATCTATAGGTAAGTTAAGACCATTATTTTAAAATCCTGTTAAAGTTTTCATAAAGCATAGTGAATTATATATTTCCATAGCATGTATTTGCAAAATATAGTTACCATGCACTCTTACCATGATTTTTTAAAAAATACTGAACAATATGTATAAAAATGTAGTCATTTTGTTAAATCTTAAATAAAGTCTATGCATAGCATTTCAAGAATGTGACTTTATGGAAAATAAGGGCTAGCCCTGTCCTATTTTTTGTGTGTGTGTGGGACAGTGAGGGTTAAGTGACTTGCCCAGGGTCACACAGCTAGTTAAGTGTCAAGTGTCTGAGGCTGTATTTGAACTCAGGTCCTCCTGAATCCATGGCTGGTGCTTTATCCACTGCGCCACCTAGTTGCCCATCCCTGTTATATTGATGGCTCTAGTGATAGTTGTCTGGTATTCTTTTCTCTGTCCAAATAAATTCATCTATGCATATTTATTATGCATAAATGTACACATATTTATTGAACTCCTATGAGATATCCAATGTCATACTGTGTTTTTATGGTACATATTTGAGGAGAATAACTGGTTATTATAACACATGTTGTTACTTTGAGCCTATATGTAATTTGAGTTTTCTTTCTCCTGTAAGCTTAAAGAGTTGACTGGCTTTCCATGAGTAATTTAAAATGTTTGAGGAGCACATGTTCCACAAGAGAATCAAATACAAGCACATAAGGAATTGGCAATTTTGTTGAGATTACAGTATGTATACTTGTAAATAAAGAATTTGAACCAGGAGGAATCATGTATGATGCTATGGATATAATAACCAAACAAGACATTAATAAACTCTGTTTATTAATGGCTGTCATCCAGTGAGTGCTCATATGTAGTATTCTTTCAAAGGAGGCAAGAAGTATCTCCATTCTTTTTTGTTTTGTTTTGTTTGTTTGTTTGTAATAATTGCCACCTTAACATTTAGTTTATACTGATGTTTGTTTATGGATTTTAAGAAAATCTTTTGGACCTTATTTAAGAAACAATTCATTAAGATAATCTTCTTGACAGAATTCTGTTTTCCCAACCATCAGATTACTCCAAGTTTCAGCATTACAAGGTTACAACTGTACACAAAGGATCAAAATACTTAGTCATATCTATTGCATTAATCATAGAAGCAAAATTATGATTTCAGAAATGCCTCTCTTATGTTAAAGACATTATAGAAGAGAAGTAAGGTTGAAATTAGCAAAAAGGAAAAAAAAACACAGCAAAGAACAAAACAAAAACAAAAGCCAAACAACCCAAAAAAGCCCTCAGTTTTATAAGTTAGTTTTAGAACTTTGGTTTTTATTTTCATTATATTATTTTAAAAGTATTATAATAGGCAGTGTATTATGGTAGGAAGAGCAGTGACTTCCCGGTCATACAATCCAGGTTCAAGTCCCACTTCTAATGACTGCAGTCTTTGTAGCCTTGAGCCAGTCATTTATCTTCCCCTATAGCTGTTGCCTTATCAACAGAATGAAGAGACTGGACTAGATGGCCTCTGAGCTCCCTGTCATTTTATGATTACATGACCTGGATTCAAATCTTAGCATTGTTACTTACTATTTGTGTGCCCTTGGGCAAATAATTTCATTTAGGTCTAAATCAATTTTAACCATACCAGAGGAAGGACATTCACAGCAGGGAAGGGATATTTGTATCCTCATTTGCAAATGTGTGTGATAGTGAGGGGGAGAGAATTAGACTAAATAGCTTCTAAAATCCCTTCCAAGTCTAAATGTATAATCCTGATATATTATTATTTCCATTGATTCAAAATTTTCTTTCAGGTCTTTGACTATAGAAGTTATTATTAGAACTTTTTGCCTCTAGCATGGAAATTTAATTACAGAGAACTCAAAATTATATGATTATTAAAAGTTTTGACTTTCTTATTTCCTTGACAGGAAAACATTATCAATGAACATAAACTCTTAGCCAAACTCTAGATTTCAGCAACAATAACAGCATAATACACTTAAAGTATGTTTTATTATAAATCTTCTGATGTCATGATTCATCATTAGATTCACCCATTGGTTTCCTTCCTTCATTAGTCATTATATAAATTGTTATTAATTAGTCATTTACCTTAATTAGTCATTATATAAATTATTTACTTCTTTCTTTTCTCTTCACTATGCATCAGGGCATGCAACTCTTCCCAAGTTTCTCAGAATCCTTCATTTACATCTTTTCTTATGGTGCAATAATATTCCCTCACATTTATAGCACAGATTCTGATCTCACTTTCCTAAACTCCCCTTCAGACTGGCAGGCTGGATCCCTTAATTGAAACTGGCTGCTTCTTCCTTCAGAGTTGTAGGAATGACTATCATTAACAGAATATATCACCCATTAATGATTACTTAACCATAATTAGTTATCCAGGTTTTTGGATGTATCCATTGTTTTTGCTGATGATTATACTTTTTTCTCTTTAAAAAAAAATCTTGTTTTAAAGAATGACTCTCTTGGAGTAGTTCTGGTGTGGGGAAAAGGGAGATTTTAGATCAGGCTAAAAAAAGATACTAGTAAAATCCTGTTAAAATAAAATGTTTTGAAAATTTACAAAGAAAAAATAATTGGAAAAATTATCATGGCTGTGCCTTGCCAATTCAATAAATAAGAGTACTACCTAAATTAATTTATAGATTTAATGCTATGGTAACCAGATTTAAAAGGGATTACACTATGGAACTATACAATTTTTTTCTAATTATATGGCAGAATAGATAATGAATGGGGAAATAATACTTTTGATATCAACTAACTAGCAACCATTAAACTTTGAAAATTAAATTAGGAAAATTAAATAGTAGCTAAGTTCATAGAAAAGTAATAAAAACTAGTTGGACAGAAATCTCTGTAAATAAAACCTTCTAGGGAAACTTTAAAGTGGTTTGGAAAAAAACAACAACCAGATTTGTGCCAACACCACATACCAAACACAGGATAGAGAATATAACAAAAGATAAAACTATATGGATTATTTGAATTTGAAAACCATTCATATGAATAAAAATCAATGCTGCTAGAATAAGAATTATCAATTGGAAGAAAATATTTATATCAGATAATTCTGAGAAACATCTGATATGCAAGTTGTACAGATTGAATGAAAAATTCACTGCTCTATTATTATATTAGTTTTTCTGTCTTCTTGTACTACCTTTGATACTGAAAATGTTAGTAATGTAAAAATAAAAGACATTTCTAGAACTCTTTTAAACTAATTTTAATTTTTTTCTCTTTTTTGTCCTTTTAAGCCAATTTTTTTCTCTTTATCAATTTGATTTTTTCCTTTTTTTCCATGGTCTGCCTTAGTTTCCTGTTTCATTTTTAAATATTCATGGAATAACTTTGTTTAGTTGGGTTTTCTACCCAGGTTTCACTAATATTGTTTTTCCCTCTACTACTTCTTGCTGTTTTGTGAAGCAGTACTTCTTATCATTTTCCATCATTTTTTCTATTATTTTACAAATGAATTTGTGTTCTGAACTAATGTTGTCTTTGGCTGTCATATCTCTTGGTAAAACCTTCAAGTTTTTGCTAAATGAGGTGCTTTTATGCTCTTTTGGTCTCTTCAGTGTGGTAATTGATTTATTTCAGTTTTACTTAAAAATGGTGATAATCTGTGTCAATATCCATTTCTTTATCTCATCCCCCCACTTTTGGGCAATTGTTTAAATAGGTCAGTTTGGATTTGTTTGTTTGTTTTTATTATTTGAGATTTATATACATTTTGATCCTTTAATAAACTAGCAGTCTGAAACAGAGCAAGAGATTCAGGAAGGGCTTGCACATCGAGAATGTGAGTATATGTATGTATGTGTGTTTGTTATGCCCACATATACAGTAGGGCATCAAGTGCTTGAGCAATATATGTTTTCAAGACCTTCATGTGAACTGCACTTTATCTCAAAACACTATTTTAAACCTCTGAGAACTGTATAAATAATCAGTTATTGGGGGTTTTTTTGGCTGGGCTGATAAAAAAAATTACGTTCTGTCATATACAAAATTCCATCTAGTTATTCTATATAAAATTAGTTCAGTAGATTTGATTCAATTTTTCTAAGTAAAAAACAGTCTCTATATAGTATTTCATAAACTTGGTGTTTCCAGACACTTGTAGTTCAAAGTACAGAATCCACATTGACACCAAAGGGCCATTTGTGTTTGGACTGGAAGAGTTTTATATTATTTTTGTCTGCAGAGGAAAGAGTGTGTATCATCCAGCAGGCAAATGTTTGTTTCTCCCGCAAGCATATAAATTTGGAACAAGGGACAGATTATTCAGATGGTAAAAGCACAACTGAACTGTCACAAACTATAGCTGTATTACAGAATTTTGGTTTCAATGTTCTAAACTTTAAAGTAATAAAAATCTATAAGCAGAACCAGATAAATTACATGCACATAATGAATTTTACATACTTGATTTGTGCATAGATTATGAGTAAAAGGAAATTTCATGTGAAATAAGAAATGATAAGAAAAACTATTGTTTACCTAGATTTACTTAAAACACTAGAAATAAATTTATTGATGTTTATAACTAAATGCATACATTTAATACTGTCAACTTCTGTTTTGTAGGGGAGAACTGAAGAAAGCTTTTTCATAGGACCTTTTATTTATACTTAATTCTATTAAAATATATAATAATTTATTCTTACTTTTCTTAAAATCATGTTTAATTTTATTCCTTTCTTTAAGTTCATTCCTATAAATTTATAATTGTCTCCATATTTTATATTACCTTTTATTTCTATGAATAGTTTATATATTTAACTTACATTTTCTTTTTTCTAGTGTATAACAGCATTCATTATGTGATTATAAAATATTGTTTATCATGGTTATCTTTGTTTTTGTCTGGGCTTCTTTAGGGCATGCTATCTTAAAAATTTTCTCAATCCTTCAATTACTGACTTTTACAATGCTTTGTTTTGTTTTGTTTTGTTTTTTCTTTTCTTTTTTTCTTTTTTGTTTCAGGGCAATGAGGGTTAAGTGACTTGCCCAGGGTCACACAGCTAGTAAGTGTTAAGTGTCTGAGGACGTATTTGAACTCAGGTCCTCCTGAATCCAGGACCAGTGCTTTATCTACTGTGCCACCTAGCTGCCCCCTTTTACAATGCTTTGTAATAACAATAATAGGCATCTATGGGGCAGCTTCATGGTACAGTGAATAGAGTACTGGTCCTAAAGTCAAGAGGACCTGAGTTGAAATTTCATCTGGGACACTTACTAGCTGCATGACCCTGAGCAAGTCACTTAACACCAATTACCTTAAACATCTGGGGCCATCTCCAGTCATCCTGATGTATATCTTTTTCTTTGTTTGTTTGTTTTTGTTTTTGTGAGGCAATTGGGGCTAAGTGACTTGCCCAGGGTCACATAGCTAGTAAGTGTCAAGTGTCTGAGGCCAGATTTGAACTCAGGTCCTTCTGAATCCAGGGCTGGTGCTCTATCAACTATGCCACCCAGCTGCCCCATCCTGATGTATATCTTGCCACAGGACCCAGATGGCTCTGGAGGAGAAAGTAAGGTTGGTGACCTTACACAGTCCTCCCTCAATTAAATCTAATTCAGTGCAAGTCATGACATCACCCTGATGTCATGGTTCTCTTTTGAAAATAAAGGATAAACAATGGACATCTATATAGTGTTTTCCATGTGCTGTTTCTGTTGAACACAGTATATTGAAAGATGAATTTTTTAAAAGGAAAATAAAACTGATTGTCAATATATTCAATTAACTCAATATTCATTTATGAAATATCTCATGTTCAGAAACTATAAAGCCTCATTCTCATGTTTCATCATAGTGTGGGGGTTGACTTTAAGTATGGTACTTTTTCTTTTTCTTTTTTTTTTTTTTTTTTTTGGAGGGCAATGAGAGTTAAATGACTTGCCCAGTTGTCATACAAGTAGTAAGTGTCAAGTGTCTGAGGCCAGAGTTGAACTCAGGTCCTCCTGCATCCAGGGCCAATGCTTTATCCACTGTGCCACCTTTTACCAGGGCTGTCTGTAGTGAGAGTGGTAGAAAAATTCAGAGTGTTAAGAATCAGATATGTGTTTCTTCTGTTTTTTTTAAAAATTACTCACATCTGAATGGGTCACTTCCATTTCTGTTATAACTGTGGCAAAATGGCAGAAAGGGGAGCAGTGGATTGTAATAATGACCTTTAAAATTTCTAGCAATTGCTTTCTTTCTATTCATGTCTCCAGTAATTGTTAGATTTTGTTTGGGGTATTTAGTTTTAATGTAATTAATTGCATGTATATTTAATATTCATATTGTTTCATTATCTCTGGTCCTTTTAATATGATGTAGTTTTCTTTGTTTCTCTTAAATATCTATTTTTGTTGTTGTTATTATTATTATTATTACTGTTATTGTTACCACCTTGTCTGTGATTACCATTTATGCCTTATGGGAATTTTGTTAAGGCATCTTAAATGCTCTTCCATACCATTATATTAACTTTGTATTATTTCTTATGTTTTAAGTATGTTTATTGTAAAAAAGTAGATGTTGAATTTTCAATTCATTCTGCAATCCTTCCTTGGATGTAAAATTCACATGCATAATTGTTTTTCTTTCCTCCATAAAATTTTGTTATATTTCTCTTCCAATAGATGGAATATTTTTCCAATTTTTCTTTAGAAAAAAGGTATAAAATTTTTACTAGATACCTGTAGCTTTTATTCCTTGAAATAATATAATTCCAATCTTCAATTTTCTTGATTTCAATCTGCTATAGATAGAGTTTGAGTTTCTTGTGGGCTTCCCCAATTTACCCTCTTTCTCATATCCTCTTTCTCCCCTTCCCATCCCATCCTAGTCTATCCCAGTTCCATGTTTCTTTTATTGTATTTCTACAATTATACTTTTGTTTAAACCTTCATTTGACCAGTCCAGAAAAAAATGAGATTCATAAGATACATTCCTCCCAACTCTACACCTCCCAGCTTGAACAATCTTCTCTTGTGAAACTTTACCATCAAGAAAAAACAAGTCCTCTCCTTTTCCTCCCTCATTTTATAGGGTATCCTCTCATCTCCTCTATTTTTTTAGTTTTTTTGTTTTGTTTGGTTTGGTTTGGTTTGGTTGGTTTTTTGCGAGGGGCAGTTGCCTAGGGGCACACAGCTAGTAAGTGTCAAGTGTCTGAGGCCGGATTTGAACTCAGGTACTCCTGAATCCAGGGCCGGTGCTTTATCCACTGTGCTACCTAGCTGCCCCTAGTTTGTTTTTTAATAGTGATTTCCTTTCCACATTTTTTTCTTTTTTCATATTTTAATCATTCTTCTTTTACTTCATTTGGTTCATTTGGAGATGATGGTGATGACAGAGGTCAGTTTAGTCAGAAACTTTTATTCTACCATCTTACCAGAAGTCTCTCTTTGTTTCTTCAGAATTTCATTCTTGGTAACTTAACATGCCTTTTGAGATGACTTCCTCTATGTAATTTAAGTTCCTGGGACCCTACCTATCCTTTCTCTGATCCCTTTAAAATCAAACAATCAATAATAAATCACCTGAGATTTGTAGTGCATGTCATGCTATACTGAACTTTCTGATCAGGGCTAGCCAGGAGTATGTGGCAGTAGTTCAGCATCCAGGAATGGTAAAGGGGCTGAGACTAAACACCTGGGCAAGAAGCCCTAGAACAGGAATAACTTGTGTAATTTAAAATTCTAAATGTAGGTTCTACTCTGTACCCCCCAGTTTGGGGGGGAAACTGACTAAAATCACTGATAGGTTTTTTAAGGGTTTAAGGGTTTATTGTAAGATAGTAAAAGAAAGAGAAAGACTGAGAACATTCAGCTGGTTATGTTTAGCAAAAGCTGCAATCATATCATTGTCACCCCATGTACCTGGTTGTCTTAATTCACCAACATATTCTTCAAAAGGAGGGTCATTCACCCTAAAAGACTCAAAATCAGTTCTATGCTTAAGCATATAAGCAGCAGTTTCTTGTCTGTGTCTGAGATGATTTCTAGGGTGACAGATTTCAGCATTAGGGGAGGCTAAATGTATGTCATCAACATATTATACTAAAGTGGAGCCTTCAAAGGTAATGGAGGCCAGATCCTGCTGTAAAATTTGGGAAAATAATGTGGGACTGTCTACAAATCCCTGTGGGAGTCTAGTCCAGGTCCACTGTGTATTTTTCCAGGTGAAAGCAAATAAATATTGGAAGTCCTCATGTACTGGTATGGAGAAAAAGGCAGAGCAGAGGTCTACCACTGTGAAGCATGTAGCATCACATGGTATGGAAGACACCATCATGGCAGGGCTTGAAACTATGGCATGTCTTGGTATAACATAAGAGTTTATCACTCTAAGGTCTTGTACAAAACGATAGACAGGTTTACCATTTGGCCCAGGCTTGGATTTTTTTACTGGCAAAATGGGAGTATTGCATGGAGAATGATGGCATGGAACAATAATACCCTGACTTTTCAAAGCCTCACTTACAGGCGTGATTCCTTCTATATCTTCTTTCGATAATGGATACTGTGGAATAGATGGGGGTGGTCCCCTTTTAACTTTAAAGGTAACAGGCATGGAAGATTTAAGGAGCCCCACTTCAGTAGGGGATGAAGCCCATAAGGACTCAGGAATGTCAGAGGGGATTTCAGGTGTATCCCCTACTGTTCCTTGAGCTTCTGTAATCAAAAGTGGCAATAAATGAACAGTATCCTCTGGCAATTGTAGGGAGACAGCCCCATCTGGAGCACAAGATATAGTTGCTCTAAGCTTGCAAAGGAGATCACGACCTAATAAATTTATAGGGGCATCAGGCATAAGTAAGAATGAATGTTCCACTGTTAAGGGCCCCATAGATACCATGTTAGGGGTTAATTTTGCCACTCTCTGGGCTTTGCCAGAGACTCCTACCACATTTAGAGATCCTACAGCCTTACATCCAGGGTCTGGTGTACTCACTAATGCTGATTTAGAGGCTCCCGTATCTAGCAGACAATCATAATACGTGTCCCCAACTTTGAGGGTCACATGAGGTTCGTTACTCTGGAGAGGTGAATGGACTGGTACAAGAGCATTTAAAAAATCAGGGTCTGGGAATATGTAGCTTTCGGTATTTATTTTCTATCCCTCCCCTTCTCATAAATCCTGTGCCCCCCTCTGAGGGAGTCCATGGTTACCCCGATTCTGGTTACGTCCTTCTGTACCTCCCTGATAGGGTCTATGGTTATTCTGATACTGTCTCTCTGTATTACCCTGAAAAGATTTATATCCATTTTGATTCTGCCTGTAATAAGGCCTATAATTACCTTGGTTGTTTCCTTTCTGATAAAAGTTTCCATAATTATACTGATTTCCCCCGAACAATTCCTCAAGGCTCTCGGCCATTGCCCTCTTAAGTTCTTGTTTTCTAATCCTACATTCCCTCAACCAGTGCCCTTGTTTCTCACAGTACTCACAAAATCTAGGGGGTTGATAGTGATTTTCAACTGTCCAGTCTCACTGCCTTGTTGTTTCCTATACTGGAGCTAAAATGTCCTGTATGTTCCTTTCTTCTTTCTCATTTCCTTCATAAATATATGTTGCTATTTCTTTAAGTCTGTCAGGACTCAAACTATTCCAGCCAGGACATTGCTTTTTAAAAATATTTCTGGATTTCTGGTAAGGACTGATATACAAAATGAGAGTGGGTTCTAATCTGTCCCCCCAGTTTTGGGGAAAAACTGACTAAAATCACTGATAAAAGAGTTTAGGTTTTTTAAGGGTTTATTGAAAGATAGTAAAAGAAAGAGAAAGACTGAGAACAGATTTCCTATAATTTGGCAATCCTAATCTTCCTGAGCTCCCACTTCTGAAGTCCTCTGCCACCACGCCTGATCTCTCGCAGCCAAAAAGCCAGGAGCCAGTCCCCAGCATCCACTTCCTGCTTCATCTTCCTCTCCCAGGAATGGGAGGTTCTTCAAGCTGATTGGCTAGTGTCATTCAAATTCATTAAGTACCCTTAAGTACCAGCTAGATGTGTTTAACTAGAAGTCAGCCAGTAATCCATTCAGCAGTCAGTCGCCTTATCCAATTCAATCATTTTAAATTAAACTCCAGGTGAGCTCCTGAGTATCTGCTAAATCTCTTCTATCACATTCCATTATCTTGACACAAACTCAAGGGACCCCTGAACTAGCACCCAGAGTAATATTGGCTGCCATCTGGCAGCTTTTTTCACTAGTTACCCATGTCCAGATTATAGATCCTCTTAGGAGTGGTGCTGTTGCTAACAAGGGTGGGGAGCCCACTTGAATACTGAGTGTAGAATAAAATCCAGAAATTTAGCTGTTTATCTGTGAGCTCAGGACCAGAGTGGCAACTCTAATATTTAACCTAGCACATAAGCCTTCAGTGAAATAATCAGGAAAGGAGATTAAGACCAAATAGGACCCAGCAGTTCAGTTGCTTTGAAACTATAGAACTCCCTAGAAAATTAACATCAACTGAGTCCTACAGCAGTCTACTGAAACTCAAGTAAACATAAGCCAACAAACCCAATTTGCGAAGCTCAGACCAGGAAGGCAGTGAACAGACCTCTCCCTGGATCACACCACTTAGAAAGCATGGAAAACCTCTAGGCCCTCAGGATGAGCTGTGAAAGCAGCAGAAGGACATAAAAATGACAATAGCTCAAGCCAGACACATCTCCCCTCCTTCCTCTCCTTAAGTGAGCAGAGCCTAACAGTAAAGTCCAAAGTCAAGAAATAGTCTGGAAAAAAAAAAAGTTAAAAAAAAAAAACCAATCGTAAAGAGTTATTGTGATAGTGAAGTTGAAGACTCAAACAAAGAAGACACTGATGTGAAAACTTCTATAAGCAAAGCCTCAATGAAAATTCCAATTCAGCAAGTCCAACAAGAAGACCTAGAAGAGTTAAAGAAGATAAAAATGATTTTTAAAATCAAATAAGGGGCAGCTAGGTGGTGCAGTGGATAGAGCACAGGCCCTCGATTCAGGAGGACCTGAGTTCAAATTCGGCCTCAGACACTTGACACTTACTAGCTGTGTGACCCTGGGCTAGTCACTTAACCCCAATTGCCTCACTTAAAAAAAATCAAATGAGAGGCATGTAAGAAAAATATCAAAAGGGAATTAACAGTTTTGTAAGAAAGGTACAACATCTTATTAAAGAAAATAAACTTTTTTGAAAATTAGAGTTGGCCAACAGAAGCTAATAAATCCATGAGATATCAAAAAATAATAAAAGTTAAAACACTAAAAAAGTTGGAAGAAAGTGTGAACCATCTCAAACAACTGACCTGGAAAGTAGGTCAGAGAGATAACTTAAGAATCATTCAACTATTTGTAACTCATGAACAAAAAACTAGCCTAGACATCATATTAAAAGAAATTATAAAGGAAAACTGCCCATATACAATTAGAAACAGAGGGAAAAGTAGAAATTGAAAGAATCCACTGATCATCTCCTGAAAGAAACTGCAAAATAAAAACTCCCAGGTATATTACCAAAATCCAGAGAGAGATCCTTGGTCAAGGAGAAAATATTTCAAGCAGCCAGAAAGAAAGAATTCAAGTACACAGCCACCCTAGCCATATTAAGGATCACACAAAATTTAGCAGACACCACTCTACAGGAACAGAGAGCTTGGAATACAATATTCTGAAGGGATGCAAGCAGCTGGAAAGAAACAATTCAAATATCATGAAGCCACAGTCAGAATTACATAGGATTTATTAGCTTCTACATTAAAAAATTTGAGGGCTCAGAATATGTTATTCCAGAAGGCAAAGAAGCTGGGATTACAACCAAGAATCACCTACCAACAAAACTGAGTATAATCTTTCAGAGGAAAAAAAGTGGATACTTAATGAAATCTATTTCTAGCATACATGTGATGAAAAGATCATAGCTGAAAAGAAAATTTGATTTTTAAATACAAGCCTCAAGAGAAGCATGAAAAGATAAATAGGAGGGGCAGCTAGGTGGTGCAGTGGATAGAGCACCGGCCCTGGAGTCAGGAGTACCTGAGTTCAAATCCGGCCTCAGACACTTAACACTTACTAGCTGTGTGACCCTGGGCAAGTCACTTAACCCCAATTGCCTCACTAAAAAAAAAAAAAAGAGAGAGAGAAATAGGAAAGAGAAAATATAAGGGATTCATTAAGGTTAAACTTATTACATTCCTATATGGGAAGATGATATTTCTAACTCTTTTTTGTTGTTGTTGTTTTTTGTTTTTGTTTTTTTTAGTGAGACAGTTGGGGTTAAGCGACTTGCCCAGGGTCGCACAGCTAGTAAGTGTTAAGTGTCTGAGGCCAGATTTAAACTCAGGTACTCCTGACTCCAGGGCTGGTGCTTTATCCACTGTGCCACCTAGCTGCCCCTGATATTTCTAACTCTTAAGAGTTTTATTACTATTTGGGCACTATAACTATTATAGTTAGGAGTATACATAAATAGAGGGCCATGGGTATGCATTTACTATGATGGTATGATATGCAAAAAAAAAAAAAACCCAAATTAAACTTGAATCTTACTCTCCTTGGAATTGGCCCAAAGAGGGAATAACATACACACTTGGGTATAGAAATTTATCTTATTCTATAGGGAAGTAGGAGGAAAGGGAGACAAAAGAAGGTGGGGCTGATTTAAGGAAGAGAAAATTAGGGGAGGCTGTAGTCAGAAGCAAACATGTGATGAGGCACAGAATGAAAGGGGAGAGAGAGAGAAAGAGGGATAAAGGGGAAAAATAGGTTGCAGGAAATACACAGGTAATAATCATAACTGTGAATGAAAAAAGGATAAACTCACCTATAAAATGGAAGCAGGTAACAGTGGATAAAAAAACAAAATCCAACAATATGCTGTTTACAAGAAAAACATTTAAACCAGAGAGACACACAGAAAGTAAAGGCAAAAAAGCAGGGTTTGCAAATAAGATCTCAGGTAAAGATAAAACAAAAATAGATCTAATTAAAATGAGATAAGCAAGGAAACTACATTTGACTAAAAGGTAGCATAAATAATGATGTACTATCAATACTAAACATATATGTACTAAATAACATCTTAAGTTTTTAAAGGAGAATTTAAATAAACTACAGGAGATAATAGGAAAACTATACTATCGGGGCACCTCAACTTTCCCCTCTCAGAAAGAGATAAATCTAAGAAAGAAGAAAAAAACAAGAAAGAATTTAAGGAAATGAACAGAATTTTATAAAAGTTAGATATGATAGACCTATGATAGATCTGGGAAAAAATTGAATGGGAATATAAAGGAATATACTTTTCTCAGTGGTAAATGGCACTTACACAAAAATTGACCAAGTACAGAAAATCATGAATGTTGACTACATCTTTTTCAGATCATAATGCAATAAAATTATATTCAATAAATGGTCATGGAAACATAGATTAAATATTAATTGAAAACTCAATAATGTAATCCTAAAGAATGAATGAGTCAAAGTACAAATCATAGAATCAATAATTTCATTAAAGAGAATGATAACAACAAGACAGCTTGGAAATCCTGAAAATCAAAGTAAAAATTAATAGAACTGAAAGCAAGAAAATGAATTAACTAATAAAACTTGATGTTTTAGGGAAAATTCAATAAAATAGATAAGCCATTGGTTAGTTTTCTTTTAAAAAAAAAATAATAATAAAACCAAATTACCAGTGAATTCACCAACATCCAAAGGGAAATTGAAGCAATTATTAGGAGCTGTTTTGCCCAATTATAAGCCAATAAGTCTGACTAAACAAAATGGATGAATATTTGCAAAAACATAAATTGCCCAGATTAATAGAAGAGGAAATAAAATAATTAAATTGTCCCATCTTAGAAAAAGAAATTCAACAGGCCATCAATGAACCACCACCACCCCCCCCTTGGGGAGAGGTGGTGGACAGATGGATTCACTAGTGAATTTTGTAAAACATTTAAAAAACAATTATTTCTATTACTATATAATTTTTTGAAAATATGCGAAAAAGTACTACCAAATTCCACCAGAAAGAACAAAAACTGAGAAAGAAAACTATAGACCCAATTTCCCTAATGAATCTTAATGCAAAAATTATAAATAAAATCCTAGCAACAATATTACAGCAATATATCACAATGATCATACACTATGACCAGATGAAATTTATAACAGGAATGCAGGGCTGGCTCAATATTAGGAAACCCAGGAGTATAATTGACCATACCAATAATAAAATCAACATAAATCATATGATTATCTCAATAGATGTTGAAAAACTTTTGACAAAATATGACACCTATTCATTTAAAGCAAAAACTCTAGAGAGAATGGGAATAAATGGAGCTTTCCTTAAAATTATAAAGTTTAGCTATCTAAAACCATCAGCAAGTATTATCTGACATGGGGAAAAGCCAGAAGCCTTTCCAGTAAGACATGGGGTGAAGCAAGGATGTCTATTTACTTCTTCCTCAATAATGCTAGCTATAGCAATAAGAGAAGAAAAAGAAATTGAAAGAATTAGAATTGGCAATGAGGAAACCAAATATTATTATTTGAAGATAAAATGATGCTTTACTTGGAGAATCCTGAAAATATCACCTAAAAAACTAATTGAAACAATAATTTAGCAACATTGCAGGACTAAACCCACCTAAATCATCAGCATTTCCATATATAACCAGCAAAGTCCAGCAGCAAGAAATAGAAAGAGAAATTCCATTTAAAATAATGGTAGACAATATAAAATACTTGCTTATCTACTTGCCAGGAGAAACCCAGGGACAAAACACTTCAGACAAATAAAATCAGATCTAAGCAAATGGAAAAAAATATTATTTCCTCATGTGTAGGGTGAGCCAATAAAATTAAAATGATGATCCTCCCTAAATTAATTTATTTATTCAATATCATACCAATCAAACTTGCAAAGAATTATTTTATAAGCTAGAAAAAAATAATAACAAAATTCATCTGGAAGAACAAATGGTCAAGAATATCAAGGGAATTAATGGGGGTGGGGAGAGAACCATGAAGGAAGGTGGCTTAGCCATACCATATCTGAATTTGTGTTATAAAGTGGCAATCATCAAAATAATCTCTTCCTTGCTAAGACATTGTAGTAAGTGGGCATAGTAATTTAGTGTTTTATAAACCCAATGAAACTATTAATTATGCCCTGAAGGATTCACCTGTCCCTTCTGAATGGATCCTTTGACTAGAAGGTAGAGCCATGAGCTGTAAAACCTCCATTTAAGGTGTTCCAGCATAGTCTTCTACCCGTTTCCCACCAGTTGTACTGTTTTTACATTTACTTATACATCATGTCCTGCACCTTCTCTACTATCCTTTTCAGCTTCCTCTTATGTGTCTTTCTCCATTAGATTGTAAGCTCCTCGGGGCAAGGCAAACTAAGCCATCTCTTGTTTCAGTTCTAATTTAGGCCTTAATCACTGAATGATGATTGCATGAATGGGTGTTGCCTCAGACAAACTGGGACTTTGGAAAGACTTAGTTTAAAAGGGCCAGCTCTCCCCCTGAATCCTAGGGCATTACCAGTCATCTTGCCACTGGAATACAATGACTCTGGAGGAAATTGTGAGGCTGGTGACTGCACAGCTCTGCCTCACTTAAATCCAGTTGACTTGTGAGTCGAGGCATTACCCTCCTGATGTCGCCCTATATTTGTATTATTATTAAATAAGTAGCATTCATATGGTGCTTTAAGGTTTACACATCAGTTTACAAATATTAGCACATTTATCTTCACATACCTTGCAGGTAGGTGCTATTATTACCATTTTCTAGATGATGCAACTGAGGCCAATAGAGGTTAAGTGATTTGACAAGGGTCTGAATACAGGTTTGAACTCAAGTCTTCCTGACCCCAGGTCTGGCATATTATCCTCTGAATCACCAAGCTAGCTGTTTTTATGTTACTTACCAAGACAGTGGAGTTATGAAGGGACATGCCTTTTCTCTCTCATTAGAAAGTAAGCATTCTATCATTATTTAGCCCTTTAGAATTTCTCAAATGTATTTCACTTTCTCATATTAACTCATGTGTTTGTGTTTTAGTGTTTCTACCCAGCTCTTGTCTTTTCATTAAGAATTTTTTTTAATCCTCTATTAACTATCCTTGTCCATATCCATTCCCTCTCCCTCCACCAACCCATCCCACCCCCACATCTAATAGCATTCTATTTACTTATGCCTAGTAAGCTATTCTTCTTTGCCTTTCATCTTTTGGTTTATTTGTTTGTATTTACTTTAGATTTAAAAATTCTTATTAGCATTTTCAAATTCTCTCTCTCCTGCCCCATGCATTTAGAAGGCAAAAAATATGATACCCACTATACATATGAAGTCATGAAAAACATAGTTCCACCTTTAGCCATGTTGTGAAAGAGAAAAGGCAAGAAAAAGAAAATGAAAGAATATATGCTTCAATATATATTCAGAATTCTTTAGTTTTCACTTATTAGTTTCATCATCAGTCCTTTGGAATTGTAGATCATTATATTGATTAGAGTATGTAAGTCTTTCAAAACTCGTCGTTATAGTATTGCTATTACTATTTACAATACTTAATTCTACTTGCTTCACTTTGTGTCAGCTCATATAAATCTTCCCAGTTTTTTCTGAACCATCTACTTTGTCATTCTTTACAGAACAGCAATATTCAATCACAAATACCTCAACTTATTCAACTATTCCATAATTGATGTGCATTCCCTTCAGTTTCCAGTTCTTTGCCACCACAAAAAGAGCTGCTATGTTTGTACATAGGGTCCTTTTGCCTTTTCTTTGATCTCTATAGGGTATAGACCTATTAATGGTAATTTTATAGCCCTTTGGACATAGCTCCTATAGGTCACACTTCAGTAACTCTGGGGGCTTAGGTCTACATTACTTTCTTTTTTTTTTTTTTTTTTGGTGAGGTAATTGTGGTTAAGTGACTTGCCCAGGGTCACACAGCTAGTGTCAATCATCTGAGGCCGGATTTGAACTCAGGTACTCCTGACTCCAGGGCTGTTGCCCTATCCACTGTGCCACCTAGCTATTCCTACATTACTTTCAATAAAGACTGGCCAATTAATAACACTATCAACAATGTACTAATGGGGCAGCTAGGTGGCACAGTGGATAAAGCACTGGCCCTGGAGTCAGGAGGACCTGAGTTCAAATCCAGCCTCATATACTTGACACTTACTAGCTGTATGACCTTGGGCAAGTCACTTAACCCTCATTGCCCCACAAAACAAAACAAAAACCCAATGTATTAATGTTCCTATGTTCCCAAATCTCCTCTATCATTTGTCTTTCTTCCCCTGTCAGCTTTGTCAATCTAATGTGTGTGAGATGGAACCTCAGAGTTGCCTTAATTAACATTTTTCTACTTAGCTATAATTTAAATAAAAACTCTTAAGATTATTAGCCAAAATCCAGAGCTTCCACATCAAAGAAAAGATACTTCAAGTTACTAAAAAGAAAAGATTTAAGTAACAAGGAACCACAATCAGATTCACCAAGATTTTGCAACCACTACTTTATCAGAATGGACACATTCAGGTGGCACAGTGGATAGAGTACTGGGCTTGGAAGAGATCAGCACTGCATTGAAACTTTGATATAAAACACATGAATCAAGAGAAATATTAATTTAAAAAGGTGATTATGAGTCATTAATCATATGAGATATACTCTTCACATTCTAATATGAGGAAATGATAAGTATGCCCCCTCATAACTCTTGTCTAGGGGTGGTTTTGTTATGTTTTGATGATTTTAAAAGAAGAAAGGAAAGGGGAAAAGGATATTTTAGGAGTGGGGAAGAAGCTAGAAAGGGAAAACTATATCATATAATCTGTGTGTGCAAATAGAAAATTATACAAACACGGAAGAAAGAGTGGGAAGAAAAAGCAGTATTTGAAACTCACTCAGTTAAACTGGTAAAGGAGGGGAAAATATGTACAAAATTGGGTATAGAAATGCATTTCCCTCAACAGAGAAAAATAAGGAAAAGAGAAGAGAGGAAAGAATAAAGATAGAGTAATGGAAGGACTTAGTCCTAAGCAGAACAAGTCTAACCTACATCAGGTAGTTAGCAAAGGGGTTTGAAAAGGAATGAAAATATAAGAAACTTATGATTTGGTTCTGGGTGAAGGAAAATGAAGTGGGGCAGGGGCAGAGGCAGATTGGGTCAAACCTAGTGCACTGTGTCTATGCACACTCCTCTCTCACCACCCTCTTTATCATGGTAGTTGCTAATTCTTGTGTTATTCTTAAGATGATTCCTCATTGTTTACACTTTTTCTTTTAGTAGTTTGTCATAATTTTTCCTTGACTTCAAAGCTCTGGATTTGGACAATGACATTCCTAGAAGTTTTAACTTTGCTTTGCTTTTCTTCCCTCCCCCCCTCCCCCCAGGAAGTGACTGAATTCTATCTATTTTCAATTTGTCCTCTGTTTCTAAGACATTTGGGCAGCTTTCTTTTATGAGTTCTTCAAATGTGATTTCTAGGATCTTTTTCGGTCATATTTTCAGGTAGTCCAGTAATTCTTAAATTCACACTGTCCTGGGATTCTAATGGAACATCTTCATTCAGATCCTATGTCACTTTCCATTGGCTTCAGGCCCATTTACTGGAGTTCACATTTGCTTTCTTGCTGCAGTCTCTCATCCAACACTCTCGGGCCTCAGACCCATTTACTGGAATTCCGACTAATTTCCCATTTGTAACACTTTTGGTGCAATTTTGGACTTATTGGAGTTAGTTAACTTTTCTTTCTTATTGTTCTGGCTGGTATCCTTTTCAGATATTTTCTGAGATCTATGTGGGAAAATGGGAAAACTGAGCTGCTTTACAACCTTCCACATGACCATTTCAATTGGGGGTGTAATAGGTGATATTTTAATGTTACTGGCAGTAAATATAATTAGGATATGCTTTATGAAAAAGGTGAAATAGATATCTCTCTCTGGTATTTGACAGATGCTAGAAAAGGTTCCCAGACCCACTGAATTCATCTCCCATCTGCTCAGCTATGTTTGAAATTCTTTTTGTGGTTTTTCTATTCTTTAATTATTATGGAATCTTTGTAATAAATCTCATATGTGCCCCCTTCTCTCCTCTAGCACTGCTACCACTCTGGGCTAACCCTTCATCACTTCTTAAGTGGATTATAGCAATAGACTTTTGGTTGTTCTTCCTGCCTCAAGTCTCTTCCCCACTCCAGTCCGTTCTCTATACCTCTGTCAAATTGATCTTCCTAAAGCATGGGCCTGACCAGGTTACCTCCTGCCTCCCCTCCACTGAGTTCAATACACTCCAGTGGCTCCCTATTATTTCCAAGATCAAACATAAAATTCTCTAGCTTTTTTAAAAGCCTTCATAACCTGGTCCCTTCCTAGCTTTCTAGTCTTATACCTTCTTCCCCTTTTCCTATTCTGCAATCCAATAACATCAGTCTCCTTGCTGTTCCTCATACATGGCACTCTGTCTCAAATAAAGTCATCAGCCATTTATTAAGCATCTTTGTGCCATGCACTGTACTACTTAGTACCTTGCTCCTTGAATTTTCACTGGTTTTTCTTCATGACTAGAACTCTAAATCTCAATATCTCTCTCTGTCTCCTCTCCTCTCTCTCTCTCTCTCTCTCTCTCTCTCTCTCTCTCTCTCTCTCTCTCTCTCTCTCTCTCTCTCTCTCTCCCTCTCTCTCCCTCCCTCCCTCTCTCTCTCTCTCCCCCCTCACCCCCCACCCATCTCTACTACCTAGCCTTCATGGGTTCCTTCAAATCTCAGGGACTTGCAAGTCAATTGGATTTAAGTGAAGCAGAGCTGTGCAAACTTACCAGCCTCACTCTCTCCTCTGGAAAGCCATCTGGGTACAGTAGCAAGATTTAGGTCAGGACAACTGGAGATGGCATCAGATGCTGTGGGATACTTTGGCTTTTTTAAACTAAAGTCTTTAAGGCTTAGTTAAGAAAGAAAGCAAAAATAGCCACTTTTACCTAGTCAAAAAAAAAAATCAGCCTGGGAGGGGAAGACGCTCAGGGTTTCTGTCCAAAACTGAAACAATTGCTCACTCTGAAAAACACTCACTCTGAGCCATCAAAGCTCATTGACTAAGTGAGGCTTGGGCTGGGACCTATTGGCCTGTCAATGAGAGCCAGAGTGATTTGGGTTTCAGGCATGGTCAAGTGGCTGGATTTGAATCCCGATGAGTTTGATCAAAGCCTGGTCTTCCAGTGCTATATATATTTGAAGAAATCATCAGGATTTCCCAGACCCTGATGGAATTAAAAAAAAAACCTGTACTGTATTCCTATAACAATTTATATATTTAACATTTACATACATACACATATATGTATATATTTAAGGTTTCAAATTTAGAAATCCCTTTATATATACAGATATTTTACAGGTGAAGAAAGTGAGGGCTCAGAGAGAAGAAATTATTTGTCCATGTTCACTAAGCTAAATGAGCCTCAGTAGTCCCGTTCATTCGATTTGCCCTTAGGTATTCAACTTAGAGGGTCACATAGATTTGTAGACAGTTCACCTGGTTAGGTTCATGCTATTCCGTGACTGAGCAGCTGTTGAATATACTTCTGCTGACTGGGGTCAGATGGTGGTCATTACTATAACTGGAATGAAGAGAGAACCCTAGTTTGTTCTGTCTTTCCTTACAAAATCTTCCACCGAGTCCTCATCTTCTACTATTCACTTCCTGAACCAAAAAGTCTCAAATAGGTTTCCAGTTCCCTGGGAGGTGGCTGCTGTGGAGTAGACTTTTACATATGAGTGACTTTTTTTGACTAGTTGGAAACTCTTTGTTCACAGCTGGATTTCAGGCACAGCCAGTGATTTTGCAGGACAGCCTCCAATTGTGTCTCAGCAGGTGTCTCTTCAAGCATGGCCAGCATCTCTCTGCCATCCCAGCAGGGTCCTGGGGCATAGAAGTGTAGCCTGGTGAGGGAAATAAATGGAAAAGTTGCTTCCATGAATAAGTACAGCCACATTCCCCTGTCCCAGCTCCAGCCCTGCTGGGGATTCTACAGAAAACCCAGCAAAGATAGAAAAGCAGTTACTTGGTGGCCAGGGCACTCTAAGAGAGACACTGAAAAGATTTTCCATTCTTTCCCAGTCATAACATTTCCCATGGAGATAGGATCACCAATTCTCCATTCTTGTCCCAAACCCACACAAGTCATGCTTTAGCTTGGGTGTAATATTGGACTGTCCTTTTGGCCTGAGGATGACCTCTAAGGGGCCCGTTTATTTTAATGACCACAATGGCATCTTTTTCATCCTCCCACTGCTCAACTATCATGGCAGCATTATCCCTAGTCTCCCTATGTATGATCTGTTTGTCCCTCCATCCATCAATATCTTCCTGCAGTTCCCTGCTTGGACTAAATTCCAGGTCCTCTTCTCCTTTTGGTCTGACCTCTTTTCCACTTCCTTTAGTTTAAGCAATGCTTTACTAATCTAGCCTCCAGCTCTCTTCCATTAGCTCCTTAGCTCCTTGTATCCTTAATTCTTACTAAGATGGCAGATGACAGACATGACAGAGGACAGCCAACCTCTACAATACTCTAGTTGTGTGTGTGTGTGTGTGTGTGTGTGTGTGTGTGTGTGTGTAGGGAATGGTAGATTAGTTCAGGCATGGTCCATACTATAGAGGTCTTCCGTTAACCCAGGTATGCAAAACATCTCTACCCACAAACAAGCAGCCACTATCTATCTCCTCCTCCATTTTATAATTTGTAGAGCATCACCTCCTCCATTTTTATAATTTACAGAGAGTCCCTTTTTCCTGCTCTCTTCTTTTTGTTCCAAACAATAGCATGGCCTTTAGCCTCATAATCCAGCTATAACAATGCCAATTTTGAATTATGTGAAATATCTGGGTATTGAAAACCACAGTGTGGTAGCAAAAGCAACATCCTTTTATTTAAGGGTCATGCTAAAATTAACAAAAGCATTGGGAAGCCCTGTTAAAAAGACCCTCCTATAACAGAACCTTTTGACATTTCTGACTTGATCATGATGGAGGTAACAAGTTTAATTAGGGTAGTCCCTTTTGACTGCCTTTCTATATTGCAGCCTAGAGCATCTCCTAGCTCTCTACATAGTAAAAGACAAAGGAACTCCTTTAATCCGGTTCATACCACTGCTTGCCTATGCAGGGTCTACTCAGGGTTTGCTGTTTCATCTAAGAACAGCTAGCCCTTCAGTGTTGAGTCATACTTTTAGAGTATGAGTTGTACTCAAAGGCTACTAAGATCTCTACCAACTTTGAAATTCTTTGATTTTAGGATTCTGCCTAATCACTTAATAACCACTTAGCAGTAATGCTTTCTAAATGGATGGCTTTAGTGGTATTGTCATCAGCCATCCAGAGAAATGAGAAACAATTTAGACATTTCACACATATGACTTATGTATCTGAAGCCAAATTGATTGTAATGAAATTTTGGAATGCATTCAATAAATAGTTTATGGTCTTAGATCTGCAGAAGTCACAGATGTTGAGGAGTTCCAGAATACTTCCAATTCAATGTTTGTTCTTCTAAGTTAATGTAATTTCTAGGTGACACTATAAAGGGCAAAACTTGCTGGCTGGTGGTTTTCCTCACTTCTCTCCCCGCCTTCCCCTCCTAGTTAGTAAAAGTCTAGGAACAGAATCTTTCCAATCCATTCCTATCTCCATCTATTTGGGTTGTCTCAGTGCAGTGCCTTCTCTTTTGGTTACCACCCAGTCCTTCAATTTCCCTACCCTTTGGTAAGGGTCAGAGACTTTTTTTGTCTCAGTGACACTATATCTCCTAGTGAGCTTTATTCAGTTTACAACAATATGTTTGTTGCTCATGGTACATGAGATCCACTGGGCACTATTAGAGTAATGTGTTGAGTTATTAATAAATATGAAATAAATTAACATAGCTGACATGGTCCTAAGTTAGAGATCCTCTCACTGTTGGTTAAAGACTGGGAACTCTGTCCTAAGCAAGGAAGGAAGCTCACTCCAAAACACCATCCTTTTGCACCCTTCAACCACAGTAAAGCACAAACCCAAATGTTCATATGAAGAGAGATTTCAGAATAACAAAAATAACAATTAGAATATTTTTAAAGGGGGGGAGGAGGTTTAGAGAGATCTTATCTTTCTGATTTTTCTCAGCTCCTCAAAGTTCATCCACCTTCCCCAAAGAGGTATTTCTTAATGTCTAGAAGCTTAAAGTCACACAAATAAGCCACTATGATTAGCAATCAATTGATCAATTAATAAACTTTTTTTTAAGTGAGGCAGTTGGGGTTAAGTGACTTGCCCAGGGTCACACAGCTAGTAAGTGTTAAGTGTCTGAGGCCGGATTTGAACTTAGGTACTCCTGACTCCAGGGCCGGTGCTCTATCCACTGCACCATCTAGCTTCCCCCAATAAACATTTATTAAGCACTTACTATAATGCCAAGCACTGCTTAAGTGCCATGAATGCAAAAAGAGACAAAATATAGTCCTTGCCCCCAAGTGGGGAGACAACATATAAACAAATATATATGCAAAGCAAACTATATATAGGGTAAATGGGAAAAATTGGGAACAGGTTTTATACTTCTCCAGTCACACCATTGTCTTCCCCTTCTACTTCTTGGGTGCTAGCTCTGTGGTAGCTGCTTCTTCTACTTCTGCTGTCCAAGTCCTCTCTTTCCCTTGTTGCTCCCAGCTACTGCAAAGGGAAAATACAACCATCTTTCTTCTTGCTGTGTAGCATACTTTCTTCTCCCTTTCCTCATTCAGGGTTCCCAAGGGGTTGCATAATCTTACACAGTTTATTTTCAAGTTTCACAATATTCCTTCCATATTTCCCCAGGCTTGAAAAAAGAGAAAATGCTATAAATCCCAGAATTCCAGTCAAGGGTCCAGATGATTGTCTTTGCCCAGAAGGAAAGACACTGTCCAAACAGCTGATATATTCGTAAAATCTATCTCCACATTTGGAAGTAGGGAAGAGTCTCTGGTTTAAGGCACACTGCTAATGTCTGCTGGTGCTGATGGCTAAAAAGTAGGTTCTTAAAGTCTAAAGCAGCCCATTGATAGGACTTTGGTCCTTTCCCACATGAAGAAAAGGCTCATTTCCTCATATTGACTATGAGGATTCTATCAGTTCACCCTGATTCCAACATTTATACCACATGAGACCGATGGGGTCAGAGGTTATACTTAAATCTTAACTTTATACTAGTCCTTCAGCCTGGATCTACAAAACGACCTTTATCAGAAGGATGAAAGACCTGTCCTATATGTCCATAGGTCCAGGATGGGAGGAGACAGGCACTTTATATATACCTCTTGTAAAACAATCAACAATCAGGGTGTACAAAGATAGAATCACTGACTCACTCTTCAAGAGTTGAAGGCCAATGAGGAACAAGAAGCCACTGGAACAATTTTTACAAAAAAGCAAAATACAAAGGGGAATGTGTGTGTGTGTGTGTGTGTGTGTGTGTGTGTGTGTGTTTCTTATTCAGTTGTTTTCAACTCTTCATGGCCCCATTTGTAGTTTTCTTGGCAAAGTTACTGGAGTGGTTTGTCTTTGCCTTCTTCATCTATAATTTACAGATGAGGAAACAAAGGCAAACAGGATTAAGTGACTTGTCTATGGTCACATAGCTACTAAATGTTTGAAGCCAAATTTGGACTCAGGAAGATAGGCCTTCCTGACTCTGGGTCCTGCATTCTATCTGGTGTGCCACCTAGCTACTGAAGGTGTGTGTGTGTGTCTGTCTGTCTGTCTGTGTGTGTGTGTCTGTCTGTCTGTCTATCTGTCTGTCTCTCCGTGTCAAACTGTGTTTCCCCCATCATCCTAGACCTGTGGAGAGATTGATTCTTGTTTACAGATCCAAGCCCAAGGACTACTATATGGTTAGATTTAAAATTTGACCTCTGATCCTGTGAGCCCAATATATTATAGATATATGCATCTTAACATGTTTATAGATACATATGCTTATATCTGTATATATCATATATGTATATTTATACTTGGTTAAGAGGTTGCCTTTTTCTTTTTGTGACCATTGAAATTCAGTCATTCCTATCTTTTCTACCTCTAGCAAAATAACAAATTCAAATCTCTGCTTACCTGGATTGTCTTGTTAAAGAAATCTTTATTTGCTTTTTGCTGAGCTAATCTAAATTCAAAATATGAGGAAAAGCAAACTGATGGTTTTACATATGTATACACAATATATATATATACAAATACATTATATATGTTATATATATAGATGTAGTATGTATTCTGTATTCTGATGAAAGGTCTTTCTGACTAAAATCATAATAGGACCATATATAACTGCATATAATAATTTAATAATAAATAATTCTATTCCTTTACACAACTGAGTGCATATAGGTATTATTCTTTGTGTGTGTGTGTGTGTGTGTGTGTGTGTGTGTAGAAATGAGGGTTAAGTGACTTGCCCAGGTTCATACAACTAGTAAGTGTCAAGTGTCTGAGGTTAGATTTGAATTCAGGTCCTCCAGAATCCAGGGCCGGTGCTTTACCCACTGCTCCACGCAGCTGCCCCCTTTAGGTATTATTCTTAGCAGAAAAGCTATCTACTTTTGGCAATTCATATTAAAGCTTATTTAGATCTGTCTAAAAAAGGATGGACAGCCTCAAGAGATGGTAGGTTCCCCCTCATAGGTCTTTAAGATGAGACTGCACAAGCATATGTCCTACTGTATGTTATAGTAGGACTTCCTTTCATGTTTAAATGGGACAAGATGACTTCTGAAATCCCTTCCAACTCTCAAATTCTGTGATTCTGTGATCCTTTCTTTCTGCAAGAGGAAACATTAATTTATTTTTTCTCATGTTTTAGATTTAGACTAGTTTATTAAAAAGCAAGCAAAAATATATTTAATAAGACAAACAACACAAGAACAGAAAGTTTTTTTTTTCTTTCTGGAGGTAAGAAGGAGAGTTATAGCTCACTCTTGAATTACTCAGGAAAAGAAAAGGGCACTTCTTAACCATGTATGTATGCTTATCTGGGTGTGTGAAAGATATGTTAAAATTTGACTTACAATCCCACAATAATGCAGGAATTTCCTTAATCAAGAGACAAGAATAAAACAATACCTTCCCTCAAAGTCCTTATGTTCTGTACTGGTATTAAAAATTAGGCAAAAGAAACTTAAATGAAGGATTTCTTTAAAATTCTCTTTTCCTTCAGATCCATCCAAGCCTTAGAATGAACATATTCATATGATAAAATACATTGCTTTACATAGATTTATCTTTGCTTTTCCCATGTGACATTTCTGGACCTTACATAGCCCTAATTTTGTTATTCAAGAAACATTTGTTGTTTTATTAATCATTTATTGCATAGAACTCTGTGCTGAGCATTTTAATAATAAAATTTAGGTAAAACAATACATATTCTCATAGAATTTACAATCCAGCCAAAGTATTAGAAACAAGTTCAATAATAAGATGCAAAATCAAGTATTATGTACCACTTTTGGTTCTGATTCAGTCCAGGAACCTTTTGCAAACTTAGTCTGAACAGTATTCTTGCTATTTAATTATTTCTGAAATGAGTTTATACAGTGACTGAGAAAGCATTTATAGCATCACAGAATCTGTATTGTCCAACACAAACCTGAAATATTAATTCTCTCTATAGCATCTCCGGCAAACCAAACAGTGATCCAGCCTCTGGTTGAAGACCTTTAGAGATTGACCATTTTTTCATTCCCAAACTAACATGTTACATTTTGGGGTAACTTTAAATATAATAAATATTTATTTTCTTATATAACAGAGATCAAATAAGGACAAAGCTACAATTCCTCTTGTGCTATTGAACAATTACTTTCAATATTTTATGTTGATATTATTTGTTTTTATATCACCTAGAATTCCCCTGTATGTTCTTCTTTCCCCTTCCCAGAGAAAAATTTTTTGTTCTTCAAGAATTTAAGAACGAGAAAAAAAGGGGCAGCTAGGTGGCGCAATGATAAAGCACTGGCCCTGAATTCAGGAGGACCTGAATTCAAATCCAGCCTCAGACACTCAACACTTACTAGCTGTGTGACCCTGGGCAACTCACTTAACCCCCATCACCCCGAAAAAAAAAAAAGGAAAGGAAAGGAAAGAAGAAAAAATATTTTTAGCAAAACTGATCAAAACAGAGAAAATCTGACATCATATTCAATGTTCCACACTTGTGGATTGCTCACCTGTGCAAAGGAATAGAAGAAGTATCTTTGTGACCAACGTTGCCCTTTGCAATCTTACAACATTCATTTTTGGTTGTTTTTTGGTTGTTGTTCCATCATTTACATTAATGTAGTCATAGCTATTGTTTTCTTTTTTTAAAACTTTTTTTTTTTGCCTGGACAATGAGGGTTAAGTGACTTGCTGAAGGTCACACACCTAGTAAGTGTCAAGTGTCTGAGGCCGGATTTGAACTCAGGTCCTCCAGTGCTTTATCCACTGTACCACCTAGCTGCCCCCATAGCTATTGTTTTCTTATCTTTGCTTATTTCACTTTGTTGTCTGGTATGTTTTCCCATGCTTCTCTGCTTTCATCATATTCATAATTTTTTACAGCACAATAATATTGCATTACATCTATGTACAACAATTAGTTTAGCCATTCATCAATCAGTGGTTATCTATTTTGTTTTCCAGTTCTTTGTTACTGAAAAAGTGCTGCTATAATTAATGTTTTAGTATATGTGTAACTTTCCATTTTGTCAATGACCTCCTTGGGGTATATGCTGAGCAGTGGAATCTTTGGTTTAAGGGTATAACTTTCTTTACATAATTCTATAAAGCTTCCATAAAGGTTGTATTCCAGCTCCAGAAAAATGCATTAAAGCACCATCTTTCCACACTGGCTCCAATATCAACTCTTCCCAACTTTTGTCAATTTTGCCAGTTCGATGGCTATTAAGTGAAAACACAGTGTAAAGAGAACAGTTTTTTTTGGTTTTGTTTTTTTAAAGAGTTACAAACTGAAAGGAAGCAGAAGCCTATCCAAAAAGCCACAGGTAGACTGACTCTTAATTTCCTCATGGCAATCTAACAGAAATTTAGAGAATAATACTGGGAGATGGAGACTTATAGGAGGCATGGGGAGGGAGTGAATAAAAATGAATTAACTATGTGTAGAAATAATCATAGATGTGACCAATCTAGGAAGAGGCGAAACAATAGGACAACATGTTTGCTGGCTACAAGTTGAGAGAAAAATAGGACCTCCTGTGACTGACATAGTGGAAAATGGCAGGTGCTAGATGAGGGAATCTGCACCTTCAGCCTCCTGTTCCTTTGTTGAGGCAATGCCAAATACTTTACCATGCCTTCCCGCAATCTTTCTTTCTTTCTTTCTTTCTTTCTTTCTTTCTTTCTTTCTTTCTTTCTCTTTCTTTCTTTCTTTCTTTCTTTCTTTCTTTCTTTCTTTCTTTCTTTCTTTCTTTCTTTCTTTCTTTCTTTCTTTCTTTCTTCCTTCCTTCCTTCCTTCCTTCCTTCCTTCCTTCCTTCCTTCCTTCCTTCCTTCCTTCCTTCCTTCCTTCCTTCCTTCCTTCCTTCCTTCCTTCCTTCCTTCCTTTCTTTTTTTAGTGAGGCAATTGGGGTCAAGTGACTTGCCCAGGGTCACACAGCTAGTAAGTGTTAAAGTGTCTGAGGCCAGATTTGAACTCAGGTACTCCTGACTCCAGGGCCGGTGCTCTATCCACTGCGCCACCTAGTTGTGCCTTCCCGCAATCTTTCTAGTAGTCATTTCCCATATTTGCCTAATTATTTACTCAGATATAAAATCCTAATTATAGGACTATGCATAGAGATGGTCTTCCTCATTTCTTTGAATTTTTTTTTATCCAAGTTGAACATTTTTTTAAATGTATGTTCCTTGTCTTATATTCTAATAAGGGATGGACAAACTTATGCTGAGGTATTTTTTGAGTTATCTGGGTAAGGTGAGATAGAGACTTAAGCCAAATGAGGTATACTTATTTGCAGAATTACTCCATGCAGAAACCAGTAGTTCATATTAATCTAAAATTCAGTGGAATGTGACACTTAATTTTTTAATATTTTATTTTTCTAGTTACCTGAAAAAATTTAAACATTTGGTTTTTTTTTTTAATTTTAATATCCAAATCCTCACATTCCCTATCTCCCCAAACCTGTACTTGAGAAGGAAAGCAATTTGGTATACATTATACATGTTTAGTCATAGAAAACTGCTATTCTCAGCAAAATAATTATATTAAAAATTATACTGGACTCATGATGAAAACTGCTATGCACCTCCAAAAAAAGAACTTATGGAATCTGAATGCAGATTGAAGTATACTTCTTTTTACTTTTACTTTCTTTACTTTTCTTGTCTGCGTTTTCTTTTACCATATGTCTACAAGTGTCTCTGTTTTCCCATGTCTCTTTCAACATTTTTCTTTTCTGTCTTATTAGCCAATCTGATCAGGGTGGGGTGGTACCTTAGAGTTATTTGAATTTGTGACTCTCTAATCAGTAGTGATTCAGAACATTTTTTCATTTGACTAGATAGCTTCAAATACTTTGTCTGAAAACTGCCTGTTCATTGACCATTTATCAATTGAGGAATAGCTCTTATTTTTATAGATTTGACTCAGTTCTCTATATATTTGAGAAATGAGGCCTTTATCAGAGAAACTTTGTATATTTTTTTTTCACAGTTAGGATTATTAAATGCATTTCCCTCCATCCTACTTTCCCCCTGTTTATCCCACTGTCTCTCTTCATCCTCAAAGGTGTTTTGTTTCTGACTACTACCTCCCCCAATCTATGCTCCTTTTTATCAGTCCCACCCCCTTTTCTTATCCCCTTCCTCTCCTACTTTCTTATAGGGCAAAAGGGATTTCTATGCCCAACTTAGTGTGTATGTTGTTACTCCCTCTTTGAGCCACTTCCAATGAGAGTAAGGTTCAAGTGCTATCCCCCATCTACCTCCTATATCTTCCTGTCCAGTGTTCTTCTTTTATGTGTGTTAATTTACCCCATTCTGCCTCCCTTTTCCCCTTCTTCCAGTGCATTTCTCTTTCTCAGTCCTTAATTTTTTAAAATTAATCATCCCATCATGTTTAATTCACCCCCATGCCCTCTATGTACACTGCTGCAATAATAAAAAAGTTCTTAAGAGTTCAAGTATCATATTCCCATGTAGGAATGTAAAAAATTTAACCTTATTGAATTCTTTATGATTTCTCTTTCCTTTTTACTTTTTTCTGCTTCTCTTACACCTTGTATTTCAAAGTAAAATTTTATATTCAGCTCTGGTCTTTCCTTTTTTTTTTTTTTTTTTAGTGAGGCAATTGGGGTTAAGTGACTTGCCCAGGGTCACACAGCTAGTAAGTCTTAAGTGTCTGAGGATGGATTTGAACTCATATACTCCTGACTCCAGGGCCGGTGCTCTATCCACTGCACCACCTAGCTGCCCCAGTTTTTTTTTTTAATTGGTCTTTTCATTAGGAATGCTCAAATGTCCTCTATTTCACTGAAAATCCATTTTCTTCCTGAAGGATTTTACTCAGTTTGCTGGGTAGGTGATTCATGGTTGTAATTTTAGTTCCTTTACCCTCCAGAATATCATATTCTAAGCCCTCAGATTCTCTAATGTAGACACACTTAAATCTTCTGTTGTTCTGTTGATCCATAATATTTGAATTGTTTCTTTCTGATTACTTGCAATATTTTCTCCTTGACCAGGAGCTCAGGAATCTGGCTATAATATTCCTTGGAGTTTTCATTTGTGGATCTCTTTCAGGAGATAATCAATGGGTTCTTTCCATTTCTATTTTAGCCTCTAGAGCAGTTTTCATGGATAATTTCTTGGAAAATGATATCTAGGCTTGTTTTTTGTTTTTTTGGGTTTTTTTATCAAGGCGTTCAGGTAGTTCAATAATTCTCCCCCCAAAAAAATCTCTTCTTGATCTATTTTCCAGATCCATTTTTCCAGTAAGATATTTCACATTTTCTTCTATTTTTTCATCCTTTTGATTTTGTTTTATCCGTTTTTTTTGTTTTTGTTTTTGGTGGGGTTTTTTCTGGACAATGAGGGTTAAGTGACTTGCCCAGGGTCACACAGCTAGTAAGTGTCAAGTGTTTGAGATCAGATTTGAACTCACATCCTCCTGAATCCAGGGCTAGTGCTGTTATCCACTGTACTACCTAGCTGCCCCACTGTTTTACTGTTTCTTGATATTTCATAGTCATTAGCTTCCACTTGCCCAAATCTAATTTTTAAGAAATTATTTTCTTCAATGAGTTATACCTCCTTTTATATTTGGCTAGTTCTACTTCTTAAGGACTTCTTTTTTTCAGTGAATTTTTGTGTATCACTTTCTATGTAGCCAATTGTTTTTTAAGGTATTATTTTCTTTAGTATTTTTTGTGCCTCCTCTACCAAGCTGTTGACTCTTTTCATATCTTGCTTACAAAGCTATCATTTATTTTCTGAATTTTTCCTGTACTTGTTTTTTTTGGGGTTTTTGGGTTTTTTTGCAGGGAAATGGGGGTTAAGTGACTTGCCCAGGGTTACCCAGGTAGTAAGTGTCAAGTGTCTGAGGCCGGATTTGAACTCAGGTACTCCTGAATCCAGGGCCAGTGCTTTATCCACTGCTCCACCTAGCTGCCCCAAATATACTTTTGTGTGTGGGGGGCAATGGGGGTTAAGTGACTTGCCCAGGGTCACACAGCTAGTAAGTCTCAAGTGTCTGAGACTGGATTTGAACTCAGGTCCTCCTGAATCCAAGGCCAGTGCTTTATCCACTGTGCCACCTAGCTGCCTCCTCCTGTACTTCTATTTGACTTTTTTAAAATCCTTTTTTAAATCATTTTTCTTTGAGGCTTTGGGTAGAGCAGTATTGACTTTGTTCTCTTCTTCTGTTTGTGTTTTGATCTTCCCTATTACCATACTCGCTTTCTATGGTTAGGATCTTTTTTGTTGTTTACCAATTTTCCCAGCCCATTTCTTGACTTTTAACTTCATAAAAAATCAGGGCTCTGTTCCTGGTCTTTAGGGGGCACTGTTTGAAACTTCAGGGTTTTGGGGGTTTTTTGTTTTGTTTTGGTGCAACTAGTTCTGAGAGTCTGAAAGTTTTCAGTTCTTCCAAAGTGGTATGATCTAAGGAGACGTGTGCTTACTTCTCTCCTGGCCTGTGCTCTGGTGTGTGAACAACCATAAGGACTCTTTTCTGCCCTGAAATTGTGATTTGGTTCCCTGATTCCCTGTAGCTGCAAAGCTCTGGTATTCTAGTACTCTTCCTCACCACGGTACTACAACCCAATGCCACCACCCATATCTGAGTGAAGGCAATGTAGAAGTCCTACACCCAGTACCAGCAAAGGGACCCCTATAATTTAGGTCTGATGAATTAATTGTCTGACCTCCTTGCCATCTCTGGGCTGAGAGCTCCATTAGCTACCACTGCAGGCATTGATTCAGTCCTTCCCAAGGTATGTTAATTTGTTGGAGTGCTACCTGCATTCTACTCTCAGCTTGATGAGATAGAACTTTCATGCCAACCTAAATTTTCTTGGGCTGGAAAATTATTTTATTCCATCCTTTTGTGGGTTCTGCCCCTCCAGAATTTGTTTTGGAGTATTGTTTAAAGTTATTTGGAAGGGAATTTGGCAGAACTCAGGTGTGTTCCTGCCTTTTCTCCACCATTTTCACAAGAGCTTAACATTAATTTATAATATACCTTGTTGCCATGATTCTGCAATTTCCTCTAGCTACATTCAGCAACTTTTCAGTAGAAGCAGACAATGAAAGTGTTGGGAGTATCCCAAGTCAAAGGTTTGACAAGAGATGATGAATAATAGGCATGGGGGTAAGCAGAAAGCAATAGAGGTAAAATGGCTAATTGGAAGAGTTAAGATTGGAAAGGGAAGGAATAAAGTCAGAGTCAAGCTAATGGTCTGAGAAAGTATTGAGTGAAGGTCTCAATAAGGGCAAAGAATAGGTTAAAAAGGAGTGAGGCATAGGGAGACATAGATTGATGGGATATTGCTATTACTTAGAGGAATGTCAGAGTTTCTAATTAAGAAAATAGAACATTTGTGGGTAATGGTACATGATTATCCATTTGTTTGACTATGTTTGAATGAAGAATTTAAGCAGGTTCAGGAATTGGGAGCTTAGGGATTTTGAGATATCATATCTTCTAGTATAAGGGGATGAGTTGGTGGGGAGAAGAAGATGCTGTGCCAGGTGAACTCCTTGAGAAAAGAGGGAGAATAACCAGAGGACTGGTATAAAACAGCTACTATGATTTGGATTAAGCAGAAATTTTTAATTTAGCACAATGCATATGAAAAAAAGTTGCTGAGTGACTGTGGCATAGGGAATGTCTGGAAGTAGCTATATAATAAAGAGTATTCCATCTCTCCTTCCAGGACCCAAGTGTCCAGGGAGATAAGAAAAAGCATAATTAGTGCCAGAGTAGATACTTTGAAATACCATATTAACAGGGAAATTGTCTCAGTGAAGGCTGGTAGATGCAAGGAGCATGACAGAAAGAGATCCAGGATGAATGGAAGTTTGTTTACTGTATAGTGGGAATTCCTGAGGTTACGGAGAAAAGGGTGAAAGGGATTGTAGTAAGGACATAAATAGAATAGGGTTGAGGAGCATGGGGATAAAAGAATGGGAGATAAGGTTTGGAGATAGTTCTTACATGTCTGTGATTGATTAATTCAGGGATAAGGAGAGAAACAAGAGATTGGAAAGCATTAACCACAGGGCAATAGTATATTACAGCATGATAGTAAGCCTCAGTCATAAAGGGATGGTAATAGGTGGTAGTTTCCCTGTCAAGCAGAGCTTATTGTTAGACCAAGCCTGGATCTGAGTTAACCCATGCCTGCTTATGCAGCTACTTCCAAAGTGTCTGGGGGAGGAGTGAAGAAGTTGTGGTTCTCCCCCACTCTCCCCCAGGTCAATAGAGAGCATTTGATGGTCAGAATTGGCCGTTCAGGGAATTAGTCTACTCTTACAACTGCTCCTCCAGAAATTTAAAAGTTATTGATTCTAGTTTAAGTTTTATTGTTAATACATATTTGTTTAGGATATATGGAGAGGGGGAAGGAGGGAGAAGCATTTTGGAAATGAATAAATATTCTATACCTTATATACATATATCTTTCTGTTCCCCATTTCCCTTTTCAGGAAAACTCTAGACATGAGCCTAACCAGTGCCCCTTAAGTACTTTTCCCCTAGGCTTTAAGATCTAAAGAACTAGAGAGCTAGAGAAAGAGAAGGACCTCTCCATTTAGGCTAAGTTCTCCTGGGACTAAACCTAGTTGATACACTCTCTTGGATCCAGAGCTAAGAAGAGTCCCTTAGAAGGAGGGAGAAAGTGAGGGCCCCAAATCCATTGGGCCGATCATTTTCATTTTGGGAGACTTTAATCTCCATGAGTCAACAGTGTGATGGGGGAGCCAAAGAAGGATAAAGTCAACTAGAGTTGCTATAAGAAATGCATATCTTCCAGGAATAGAAGGTGATAGTTCCACTCTACTTTGCCCTTGTCAGAACTCATTTGGAGTAGTGTGTTCAGTTTAAGAAGGACATTGATAGGGTAGAGGGACCACAAGTGTCAATCAGGATTGTAAAGAGACTTTAATGTTTCAAGGAACTGGAGCATGGAGAAGAGAAGACAGAGAGGAGACATGATAGCTGTATTCAAGTATTTGAAGGATTGTCATGTGGAAGGGGGATTGGATTTGTTCTGTTTGCCCCCAGAGGGCAGAAGCAGTACAAATGAGTGAATGTTGCAAAGGGGTCAATGTAGGCTTGATGTCCAAAAATGCTTCTTAACAATTATAGCTATGTAAAAACGGAACAAGCTCCTTAAGGGGTTTTCTTGGAAGTCTTCAAGCAGAGACTGGGTGACAACTTGTTGAGTATGTTATCATAGGGATTCCTTTCAGGTATGGTTTGCACTGAATGGCCTCTGAGATTCCTTCCATCTCTTGAATTTTCTGATTCTGTGGTTGTTAGGAATATAATAATGTAAATGAAAGAATAATCAAATTAACCTAACTGTGCTATAATTATGTAATAATCAAACTTGGGTTCAGAAAAGAGATGAAATATAGCACTACTCTTTTTGTTGGAGATGTTGGGGGCTAATTGTGTGGAACTATCTGTTAATATTTTCAGTTTATTGATTGGTTTTCTTTAAGTATTTCTTCCCTATTACTACAAAGGAGTATTTCTTCCCTATTACTACAAAGGAAGGCTCATGGGAGTGGATTATAAATATATGTAATATATGTGTGTATATATTTGAATATATGCATATGCATGCATATATATATTTATGAGTGTGTATTATGTGTATTACATACACATATATTAAATGATTGCAATTTATTGAAAGTTTTTTAAGCCATATGTGTGTGCATCTATCAGCAATTTATAGTAGTTTCTGTGACTGAACAGGAGGAGAGATGTAACAGTAATTTCAAAGATTTTAAAGGATGAAAAGGGAAGGGAGTCTGTAGATAGTAAAAAATTGAAAATGAGTGAGAGAAAAATCAGTAGAACAAGTTCCAGGGGGAGATGGGAGAGGAAGAGATCAGTACAGATAATGTAATTGATAATGGTAAAGAGAAATTCTCTTCAAGGAAAGGGGGTGGGGTGATGGAGAGCAGGACATGTGAAGATGTTTTAATTATGAAATAGGGGAGATAGGGGAACTCATGAAGTATAATCTCTATTTTTCTCAGTAAAGTGGAATACAAAGTCATTTGATGAGTGGAAACAAGTAGCTTATGAATCTTGAAGATAGAGGTTGCTAAGAAAAGGAGTGTAGTAAGTTAATGAAGTAAAGATAAAAGGATTGGATTAAAGGGAATATAATAAAAGGGTTCTGAACTCTGCATGCTTCTTAAACTCTTAGCATTTTACAGTTTACCATCTCCTTTGAGTTAATCAATCAACAAACATTTATTAAGTACCTATGATGTGCCAGGTACTCTACTCTGCACTTCAGAAAATACAAAGAGGAAAATAAAATAGCCCCAGTCCTAAAGGAGCTTCCATTCAATCACGGGAGCCAATATGTATTTAAATAAGAATTTACAAAATAAATTCAAGGCAAGTTAACAGGGGGGAGGAGTACTAGTAGTTGGGATCAGGAAAGGCTACATGTAGAAGATAGCACTTGAGCAAAATTTTATAGGAAAAATAATGTGTTGGAGTATTGTGGGAGTGGCATGCATTTCAAATATGAGGGACAGCCAAAATGAAAGGTAGCAAATGAGCAATGGAGTATAATGTATAAAGACTAGAAGGAGGGTCAGTTTTGTTGGATGTGAGTATGGTGACTGCCCCAAACCCACTGGGCCAATGATTTTGATTGTTACACTTGTTACAACTTTATAAGTAAAATATGAGGCATGGTTAAGCAGCAATTGTTCTGAAAAATACCTAGGTCTTTCTGTGGACTGTATGAGTCAGCAGTGTGATGGGGTAGAGTATGTGAAAGAGAAAGGTAGGTTGGGGCTAGGTTATAAAGGGCTTTAAAACCTAAACAGGAGAGCTTTTTATATTTGATCCTAGAGGCAACAGGGAACCATTGGAGTTTATTGAATGGGGAAGTGACATAGTAAGACCTGCAATATGGGAAAATCACTTGGGTAACTATATAAAGGGTGAATCAGAAAAGAGAGATATTTGAGGCACGGAGACCAATTATGAGGTGATTACAATAGTCCAGGAGAGGTGGTGAGGGTCTAAACTAGAATAATGACTTAAGAGAAGAAAGAAAATGATGGATGTAAAATCTGGGGATATATAAATTCCTCTTTAATATCATATACAATAAATACCACAATGCAAAGCCCAAGTTGATCATTCTCCTAGTCACTCAGGCCTTAACGCTGCACTCTCTCTTACCTCATATATCTACTCTGTTATCAGGACATTATAACATATATCTCATATACATTCCCTTTACTCCACTCACACAGCCACCACCCTGGTTCTGGCTATTACCTCACCCCTGAACTATTGCCAAAGTGACTATGCCACTGCCCCTTCCTCAATTCAGTAAACTTTGGAGATTCCTATTCCCTCTTTTTTTTTTCTTTTTCTTTTTCTTTTTTTTTTTTGGTGAGGCAATTAGGGTTAAGTGACTTGCCCAGGGTCACACAACTAGTAAGTGTCAAGTGTCTGAGGCCGGATTTGAACTCAGGTCCTCCTTACTCCAGAGCCAGTATTGTATCCACTGTGCCAACTAGCTGCCTCTCCCCACCCCTCCACCCCATTCCCTCTTGAATCAAATAGATAATCCTTCATTTGTCTTTTAAAGCCCTTTACAACCTAGCACCTTTCTACCTTTCCTGTCTTTATTCTTTTCTGTGTACTCTGCAGTCCATCTGTACTGGCCTTTCTTGCTGTACCTTGAACTCACAGCTGTGCCTTTTTACTGCAGTCTCCCATACCTAGCTCTGAACCTATACCTCCTGTGCCTCTCTATCTCACCTATACTTCCTGACTTTCATGGCTTCCTTAAAAACTCAACTCAAATTCCCCTTTCTACAAAAGACCTTTCCTGGTCTGTAATGCTAGTACTTTTCTTCCAAGATGCCTCCCTTTTACACTACCTATTTCTTGTACATACATAATTAGCATTTTGTCACTTCCTTTAGAATGAGAGTTCTTTGAAGGCAAAGACTATATTTTGTTTTGTTTCACTTCCCTTTGTATTCCCAGCACTTATCACAGTTCATGGAACATAGTAGCACTTGATAAATGTTGTTGTTGATGATGATAAGTGATGTAGCCAACTGTGGGGACCTGATTTATTTATAGGAGTGGGGAGAGGGTGTTGGGATAAAGATCCTCATAGGTTATATGAACTACACCAAAAACTGCAACTTCTGGCTTCTCCAGAATACTGTGAGGTCATAGCCATTGAATGTCTTTTCTGAAGAATGAAAGCTAAACTTAATTCTCTCAAAACATCTCTTCAGATTCTCTCCAAAATTACAATTAACCATCACTCCCCAAGAATCTATTCCCTGTCTGTTAAAGGAATAGTAACATTAACCAATATTTCTGTAAGAGTGGCTATTTAAGCTGGAGTTATTCATGTGCATGTTATCTCCTTAGGGATATAATAGACCTAATAGAGATTGGTACAGAAATATTTGCCTGGAGTCTTATAAACTTAATCAAAGAAAGGTATTTAAACAGTAAGGAAGGGGGAAAGAGAAACCTGCCTACATATATCCACCAAGATAAATACTATATACCTTTCTACCGATATTGTAGAAATAAGTATATGATGGGGGAGATACCAAGAAATTTTCAGGAGGCACAATCTAAGGGAGGAGTCAATAATAATATTAATATATTAATATTTATATAGCACATTGTATATTATCTTATTTGATCCTCCCAACAATACTTTGAGGTCCGTGACACTGTTACATTTATTTTATTGAAGAAGAAATCGAGGCTGAGAGGTTATTTAACTTACCCTGGGTCTGAGGAAAGACCATCTTAGACTGTCCAGGCCTTCCTGAGTGCAATACTCTATCCACTGTGCAACCTAGCTGCTATTCACAAAAACACAAATGCAAGTTGGACCTTGTAAATATTACAAGAATATGGTTCTAAAAAGAGTACTTGTTCATATGTAATTAGATGGGAAAAGAGGAAAGTGAGATTACACATTAAGAAGATATACTCATGAGAAATATTTAGAATTTCAGAGGGTTCAGGGAAAGGACAAGTAGGATCCCATGGTCTAAAAATTCTACAGTGGATGGGAAATGCTTATGAGTGAAATGTTTGATAGACAAAACTAAGCAACTAATTAGGAGAAAATAAGTGTTATCTAAAGCTATCAGTGCGTTTTTAGAAAACAACAAACAAAAATGTACAGAAGATGGAAACCAAGTTAAGTAAGAGAAGATAAATATAAAAACATGGTTCAATAAAACTTATTTTAAAAAATAAAAGCAATAGAAAATGGCACAGGTACAAAAGAACTAGAGAAGGATAGATGTTATTATAATTTTTAAAAAGATAATGTTAACTACGTTCAGTAGCACTAGCTATGTATATTCACAAAAGGATGTTCTTGACACCTAGGCACTACAAATTGGTTCAACATCAGAAACTGATATGGTTTTGTCAGTGGAAATGACATAAGGAAGAAGCGTCATCTTCTTTCCCTTTGCATCCTAAAAATCACTGCCCTTTCCATCTGACTTGGGGTTGAAACCTCTTCTATGTGCTGTCCCCTCACTGTTAGAATATGAACTCCTTGAGAGCAGGGATTGTCTGTTTTCAATATGTATCCCAAGTGCTTAGTACACAGCAAGCAAGCACTAAATAAACGGGGGGTGGGGGGGCAGTTGTATTCATTCATTCTTGCAAGCTACTGATCACTGAGCTGAACTTGAATACCTGGAAAAATTCTAAAACTACATTAAGTTAAATAATTATACACAAAATATTTTATCTTTAAATAACCAGTTCCTATGGTGCATTTTAAATGCCATGGTTTATGAAACTTTACATACAGTTTTCAGAAACATAATCATTAGTTAGACATATAGCTTTATGTGTTTGTATGAATTGCTATATTTGATTTTTAATGGTCCTGACTTTTAATTTCCTGGCATTTAATTTTCCTGGTATTTTTTGGTTGATATTCTTTAAATTATCAAGAATTGAAACTGCAATAACAGTTATTTGATGTCTCTTTACCTATTTGGAAGTGATGATAAGTGTACATAAGGCCAAATAGCATCATGTTGAATTTGCTTTTTCTGTTTCTAAGTTATAGCTATTTATGGATTTTTCTTTCAAAATAATTTACCCTGGTATTTATCTTGAATTTACTCCATAATAAAGAATCTTAAAAGTTTCTAAGTATTCATATTACACACAAATATATTTTATTTTTAGGAGTTGAAATAAAATTGATGAATGATAATCATAGAATATAGCATATTTTATTAAAATTGTGATGTAATTGCCATGAAAGATTAACAGGAACATACACAATATGTTATTATTTTAGTCAAATATCAGATAAATAGTAAGCAACTCATTAGAAAATAATCTCTTTTGTGTGTTTTATTTAATGTAATAAAAATGTTCATTTTAATGATTGTCAGGAATTAAGAAAAAAATGAAAGGTATAAAAACATTATTTCTTCAGTATTATTTTACTTATAGATTAAACATTGTCTTTGCTGAATCTTTCCTTTTGCAAAAATGCCTTCTCTTTTAGAGAAAGTGATGGTGTTATTTACACTAATTCATGTGGCTTGTTGTAAATATATATGTGTGTATATATATATATATATATATATATATATATATATATGCCATAGCTCCTTTACTTAATGGGATTCTTTTCTCGTTGCAGTGCAAACGGCTAGAGCAGGAGCTTCATCATCTGAAAGAGCAGAACCAGACTTCAGCAAACAACATGAGACATCTGACTGCTGAAAACAATCAAGAACGTGCTCTGAAGGTAAATCTCCATTCCTTCTTGCAGGCAAATTAAGGTTATAAGCCCTTGGTGCCAGCTTTCTGGGCTGCATATATCAGTTGTGTACATTTCAGCAGAAGTGAGCTGTGGTGTTTGCCAACAACCCCTTCTTTAAACACAGATACAGAACCCTTCTGTTATGGTATTATTTTTTTTGTGTGTGTGTGTGTGTGTGTGTGTGTGTGTGTGTGTGTGTGTGTGTGTGTGTGCATGTGCACAAAAACAACATAGAATATATTCTCAGAATTGTCAGGGCAGTGGTATGGCAACTTTTTGGCATCAGTTTTATTCTCCTATCTCTGTATTAGTTTTATGTTTAATTGACACTAATCACATTAAGTTAGGTATCTTTAAATGTGGATCTCTTCTCATCAGTATTTGCTAGATCAATAATAACATGACCTGTATTAGTGATGCATGTAGTTGATACTTTTTGAAAAGGGTATCTTCAAAAAACAAGTTTAATTGGTAAGAAAGGGTGAAAAGAAGCAAAGACATTAAATAAACGTTGACTTTTTTCAAAGACTGAGACAAAGTTGGCATTCAGTATGGTGTAATTAGTTATACAACTTGTAGTTCAGCACTATTTTTAAGAAATGTATGTACCTCTATTTCCTGTTATATATGTGTATATAAAATATACACAGAATATCTATCTATCTATAAAACCAAATAGGATATTTGGTGTGTATCTTTCAGTTGTTTTCTTTTTATTTAAAAAAGTGAACATAATGAGGAAATGGATATTATTGCCAACTTACTACAGACTTCTTGCAATTACAGGGATACAATGATTATTTGAATGGATGCAAAGGGAAGGTTGGGTAAAGGTTATTGATAGAAAGAAATAGAAATGAGCCACTTCCTTAACTGATATATTTTTCTTCTTAGACACTTCCCAAATCTTAATGCTATGATAAAGTTCTCATTCACTTCCTAAGTGTTTAAGATTCTTCATTAATTGTGTATCATCTGCTAAACAAATGATTTGGATAACCTGAAATTATGGGCATAGCTAAACTAGAATCTTAGAATGATACTTTTGTAGAGCATGATCATTGACACTTATCATTAATATTGGAGTTGTTACTTGAAAACTATTTCTAAAAAGTATATATTTCAATAATCATATTTTCAAAGTAATGTCTTGAACCTTCAACTTGTGTCACTTAAGATGGAATTTCTGTATTCATACAATTAAATTAGCTGAGTGCAAACATTTTTACAGAACTCTAAATTAGAGATTTCCATAGTCATTGTGCATAACTGTAAAATATTTGTCCTTAACACAAGGAAAGAATTTTAACTTTAGTATAGTATGCTTCATTAAAAATTATTTTCTGACATGTCTTTTTAATTCCACCTGCCTTTTTGTTTCAAATTCTGGGAATATATTAGTGAGTTTGGGTGATTTGGAGTTTTTTATTTAGCTCTATGTAACCATATTTATACACAACATTTTCATAAATCATTATCAAATGATTCAGTGCTCAATTTTTTAGAAATGACTAGGTAAATTATGTAAACCTAAAAAAAATCTATTTTAGTCTGATAAATATTAAAGGGACCTGTAGTGATAATAAAATACATGGAAGACAAGTTCTGTTCAGCTGTGTAGCTTTAGACAAATGATTAGGTCTGTTTCCTCATCTGTAAATGAGGGGTTAAACTAGATCTCAGCAATCCATTCCAGCTCAATTTCTATGATCAATACTTTGGTTCAATAATGCCAGTGTTTTATGGGAATTCTTTTTCAATTCAACAAGTATTGCTGAGATGATATTCAAGATTGAGCAGAACCAGTCACTCCCAACTACACAGAAGTAACAACCCCTTCCTTAAGGAGCAAGTTTTGTGTGTTTTGTATTGTCTTGTTTTAATTACTTTTTAATGATAAAGATATTTATTCCTTGACTATCTGAAAACTCAAATTTTCAATAGCTTTTGGCCCTTGCCATTCATTGGATGATTAATATTCTGCTGGAGCCAGCTGTTTTTCCTAAGGATTTTATAATTTCCTGTTTGTCATTTTATAAGTATGAAAAGTATTTGTAGCTTTGTTTGGCTTTCTATTGCAGTAAATTGTTATAGAGTAGTATTCAAAAGACAAGAACCATATGGCTATGTATCAACATAACATTACATTAGTGGTATTAATGACCGAGGCAGTACCTCATTTGGGAGAGACAAAAGCTAAAATGATTTATGGTTGAGGTTTAGTAGAATTCAGATCTTCAGTCAATTTACCTTCATTTTGAAAACCAATTATACTTTCAAGGAAGATCTAAAATATGTATGTTAGAGTGATTTTTACTTTTTAAAGTGAAGCTGTAGTTGAGTTCTATAAAATATAAATTCCCCATTTGTTAGGGAACTCAAAAAATGTAGTCTGATCTTAGATTGACTAAAATTTGAGAACATTCTAAACATATGTTTATTTTTCTGTTCAAAAGTTTCCATTCTTTCCATAATTTTTTGCCATATGAATTAACTTAATGAATGGGAATACAGCTTTCATAATTTTCCTTTAAAGCTAGATAATATTTGTAAAGCACTTAGCACATAATAGGAACTAGATAAATGCTTGTTCCTTCTTCTCCCCCTATTACTTATCGCTTCCACTAAAGGTGGGCAATGACTCGAAGAAGAGCATCCCTACTTAAAAGTTTAGTTAACTATAAGCTTCAAATAAAGTTTTTCCTTGATCCAGGAAATGTTTACAAATTTGATCTCTTTTCATTAACCTAGGCAATTGAAGATAACTACATTTTACTTTGTTTCTACAAGTGTATGACAGATTGTAGGCTTTTTGGAATTTTAGAATAGAAATAGAAATATTAGTCAGTTAATTGGGAGAATTTGAGTACTTCATTTGATGATGCTGAAATGCTCATCCTTCTAAAAGTTGTGTGAATAGTAGAGCTTATTCTTTTTGAAAATAGAATGAAGGGGCAGCTAGGTGGCGCAGTGGATAGAGCACCGGCTCTGGAGTCAGGAGTACCGGAGTTCAAATCAGGCCTCAGACACTTTACACTTACTGTGTGTCCCTGGGCAAATCACTTAACCCCAATTGCCTCACTAACAAAAAACAAAAAAGAAAAAGAAAAAAGAAAATAGAATGAATTACATTTCAAACTGCCTAGAAGTGGAATGGCTACAAAATATTAGGTATAAACATAAACTGGATACTGGGTATAATTAAACCAATTTATTAGGGAGTATGATTGAAAGAATCATAGAATCATAGATTTAAAACTGGAAGGAACCTTAGAGGCCACATCATCCAAATCTCCATTTTATAGCTGAAGATACAGAGGTCCAGAGATGTTAAGTGATTTACCCTGTGTCACACAGGTAGTTAATTAGCATAGCTAAGATATGTGCTGAGACCCCCTGACTACAAATTCATTGTTCTTCACTTAGTTATGTAGAAACTGGATTATTCAAAAAGAAAACATGAGACCACCAATCCAAGGAATACATGTTTTTCTTATCATGAATGTATTCTGAGGGTTAAAATCCTCCTCCTTGGCAGAGAATGGTAGGAGAGCTTGAACAGATGAGATTCTGGAGCTATTTCATGCATCTTTGTGAAATATATCTATACACACCCATGAGGACACACGTAACCTACATGGACAACATGCAAAAACACACACACACACACACAAATACGTACTCTACATGTGGGAGCTCATCCACAAGAATAGAACAATAATTCCTGGTTGATTATATCTTTCCTTTTTTTGGGGGGGGGGGCGAGGCAATGAGGGTTAAGTGACTTGTCCAAGGTCACACAGCTAGTAAGTGTCAAGTGTCTGATGCCAAATTTTAACTCAGGTCCTCCTGAATCCGGGGCTGGTGCTTTATCCACTGTACTATCCAGCTGCCCCTGGTTGATTATTTCTACAAGAAATAGTTGGATGTTTTAAGCCTTGGTCATTTTGTTATCTTTCAGAGATTTGGAAATTTTTGCTGTGGTTAATTTTATCTCCTAAAAGGATTTTGTTGTCCCATTCTAGAAAACATTTTGTCTTCCTTTTCTTTTCTCCTCATAGGAAGGTGATTTTCTGTGGAGGAACAAACAGTTTTGTTTAATTTTTATTGTAACCTCAAACTTTTTACTGTATTTTAAAATGCTATTTCATAGGGTCTTTTAGATATTTAACTATATTTCCTAAGTTTTGAAAAGAAAATAAACAAATGAAGACCATAATTGAATGCCATTGCTGACTCATTTAAGAGAATAGAATAATCCATAAAAAAGTGGTACATGAGGAAAAGTATTTCAATCCTTTTTTTAATCTCCCCAAGATCCATGAAATCTTTTATAAATAAATGTTGTGATAAATTACTTTTTTTTGACAAAACATGTGCATATACAAAATGGAAAGTAAATGTGCTTTACAGGTATGTTGCTATAAGGAACTGTTGTACTATTTGAGAACAAGTATCGTTTCATTACTTACATGTAATATATAGCTGTATCCATTATAAAATCTGCATGTAAATATGTTAAACAAAAATTTCTCTAATGAACACAGGTCAAATTTGCAAGTCTTTTTTTAACATTGTTCCTGTGTATTTCTTTACAATTTAGTAATTAAGCAGCTGTTATTGAATAAGATAGAATTTGAGGAAATTTAGATCGAGACACCTAGTACTGGTTTAAAAAAATCAACCAAACCATTATAAAAAGAGAATGCAATTGAACAAAATTTCCTAAGTTCCAACTAAGGACAAGAAATTGTGCTAGGCACTGCAGGATAAAAAGGCAAAAAGCAAAACTGGCCCTGCCTTCAAAGAGCTTAAACGTAACTATGAATTCTGGGCATTGTAGTCCTGGGCAGACAATGTTGTATTCTCCCTGACCTGAGAGATTATCTGAGGAGTTTCTCCATGGACATAGCAAGTTGGGAGGAAGCTGAGGATGAAATCCCAGTAAGCAAGTATATCAGTAGCAGCAGAGCTGAAACAGTTGGAATTGAGGTTTGGAGCCAATTGAATGAAGAGATAGTCACACAATGGCATTCCAAGAGAAAGGACTCCCTTCGAGGCATTTTGTGATATGAGTTCAGGAATAGCCTGCTTAGCTTTATGCTCATTAGGAAAAAAATTATGGGGGTGGCTGCAAGCTGTTTTCTAGTGTTGTTTCTTAAGATGAACAAAAGGACAATGAAGTTGTTTAACTCCCCTTTTCCTACTATCTACATCTGGCAGACATTTACTTCACTATTTTCTCTAAATCTTGTTCTTGTCTATTATAAATTATGGTGTCATAAATGACCTGCAATTTGTGTTTGTTAGTTTGTTTTTAATTAATTGTTTATTGGAGGATTGCAGTGGAGGAAACCAGAGACTAGCTTGGAAAGCTACAAGTTAGTACCTTCATCCAAAATGTTTGTTTCATGGTTTGTTTTTCCATTAGTTATGGGCAGAGCAAATTGAAACAGAATCTTGTGATTTTTGTTCTGTATTAATTGATATTTACACATTCTACTAAATAACTGAAATAAATTAACCATGTGACTTGAGACCATTTTCTCCTAGTCTATGGAATCTTGAGTAAACAAGATTCAAGTGGCTTAGAGTGGCACGTGTTTCAGTGAAATTATGTCCTCCAGAGTGAGTAATGAAATATTAGTAAAGGTTAAGGTCATGTCCTATGGGCTGTCTACTAGGAGGAAGAAGGTATGAGCTGGATCGAATGGCCATGTCATAGGCAAACCCCACAAATTTCCAAAATGTGAGGGACACTCCTTCACCTGGGATATTTATTTGAGGGTTTTGTTTTTTCTGCTTTTGGAATTTGAAACATTTCAATTCTTTTCTTTTGTTTCTCTTAAAGCAGAATTAAGTACCCTGCCTTTGAATAGCAGCAGAATCTAAAATGTAGGAACCTTGGATTCACATAGTAGAATGTGTAAAGGGAATTCTATGGCACTAAAGCATCCAGTACAAAGGAAAAGTTATCATCCCAAGTTTTGGCATGGATGGACAGGCATCTAGTCAGATTCATATATAGAAAGGAATGTTTCCTCCTGAAAAAGGAAAGAGGAGAAAATTGAACCAAATAGCCAAAAAACTAATAAAGCAGAATTGACTTAAGATATCTCTAAATGATGCCTTGGCAAAGTAAGAGCATTGGTCATGTGGCAATTTTCCTCTTTTAATTGAAAATATATGTTAATGATAGAGTTCTGACAAGAAGTCAGCTCTAAGAGATACCATTCCATCCTCCTCAGAAAGATCTGCTCTTTCATGATTGGAGGAAATAAAACCCTGGAGGCAAAAAGTCAGAAAATAGAAATAGGTGAGAGGTAGCTGTAGACCACCTGTTCCACCTGGACAACAGAGTGGAAGACAATGCAACCTGGCACAAGGGCCACCACCAGAGGCAAGTCACAAGGCAGAATGCCCTTCTGTTACAATTGTGGAGATGGCCATATGCTGGCCGTGTCTAGCCCTGAAGAGAACGTACTTGTAGAAGTGCAGAAACAGAGGGGCATGGTCCCTGCAAGGGAGATAGGGCCAGGGAAAGAGCTCTCCCTAGAGCCTCAAGCAATGAGTGTGATCTCATCAGCTCTCATTACCATCTGGACTCATGGGAGCCCATGCATGGGTAAAGGGGAACATTGAGGAGGTGCAACACTGCTGTCTTGGACATTGGGGTCCAAGTGACCACTGTGTTCTAGCTCTTTTATGAGACATTTAAAGAAAACACTTTTACATCCTATTGAAAGATTTTAACTTGGAGGACTAGATGACAAAACTATCCATCTTTGGGATACATTGTAATGACATTGAAATTTCTAAATGATATTTCTGGTGTTAATAAGGCAGTAGGAACCTTGGATGTGGTATATGCAGTCCCAATATGTGCAACTGGAATATCAGCTTTAAATGGACCATATATACAGAATATTGTGTGTGTGTGTGTGTGTATATATATATATATATATATATATATATATATATATATATAGGCAGAATATTGTAAATGACAGGTTGAGAGTTAGTACCTGTACACTTTAACTATCCATGTGATTTTTGCACATAAGAGCAAAGAGTTGAACAGCAAATATCACAGGAGCATAGTCTTTTCATCTTCTGAAATGGATTCAAAGAAATCTGCCTCTTCAGATTCCCTAGAACTAGAAAACCAGAAGTAAATGTTGAGGCAAAACCTCAGAAAGAAGATATTGTATTGAAATGTGAGATGTGCATGAGATAAGATCATAAGATCTAGTTCACCGACTCCTGATCACTCTAGGAAAATTCTAAGAAAATCCCTTTCTCTGTGATCAAGGGCCTCAGAAACCATCTGAAGAACTTTTGGTTAGGAATCATCACAAAGTCCACTGTAGTGGTGGTACTGAAGAAGAATGGAAAGATAAATATACACACACACACACACACACATATATATATATATATATATGTAGAGTATCAGACTGAACTGAAGAGCCCACATGAACCAGTTCGCCATGTTAGAATTCAAGGTGCCCTGGATTGTCTGTTTAGCAGCCAATGTTTCTCAACAGTGGCTGTTACCAAATGCCTATGGCAGAGAAACACAAGGGAAAGACCACCATTTTTAGTATATATATATACACATAAATGTTTTTGACTTGACTGGGCTAATTTTGGGGGGCTAAACTATAGATGACTAGTCTGGGGACTGTTGACTGTTTGGCTATCTGACTTCGTTAATTTAATGTGGGCCATTTATAAAGTTCCACCACACTGCTCCACTCCCAAATTGATAAGCAAAATACCAAGAAGCCTCTTAACTAAACAATCAAAGCAGAGTTCATTTATGAGACACTATTTAAAATTAAGAATACAGGGAAATAAAATGTACAACCTGATTGCTTTCCGGTGGACTCTTTCCACTGGGTCTCTTTCCCACCTGCTGCTCTCAAACTTCTTGAATACAATAAGTGCCTAAACCGCCTCCGGCCTCAGGGCACGTTACACTTTCCCTGGTTTGTATTAAGGCCTGTAACCTTCTGTCTGTCTTGCTCTGTCACTTTGCCCTTCGGCCTCTCTTTTGCCTGCTCCTAGTCCTTCTCCTTCTCCTGCATCCTTGTAGCCCCGTCTCTAGTCTCCAATCTTTGCCGTCTCCTCAGCCACCTCTTGACCTCTTCTTGTCTGTCCGAACCCCTGAGTCTTGTCTATCTAGTCCGTCCTCGCTCCTTCCTTAGTCCGTCTGTCCGTTCGTCTGCTAGTCTGTCTCCTCTCTCCTGTCTCTCTCCCAGGTCTATATATACACTTTTTCTTCTCTCCACTCAAATCTCGGGGCTTCCTTCGCCCCCACAGACCAAGCTAATCCACCAGCCAAAGCTGCAGCTGGGGGGGGGGGGTGTGCTCTCGAGCCTCATGCCTCAGCACAGGCTATCCTTCAGATAGCTCTGCTCAGGTCGGAGGGAGCTGGGGCTTTTTTTTTTCCCCCCAGCTGTCTGACCTGGCATCTTGTATAGCGCACGGGGCTTTTTCGCTCAGCTGAAGCTGAGGAGGGGGAGAGACCCTGAGGACCTCAGGCTTTCTAATCTCAGCCTAAAGGTAGGGTCCCCAAATCAAAATAAATTTCCACTATATATATATATATATATATATATATATATATATATATATATATATATATATATATATGTATGTATGTACATCTCCCACTGAATCTGGGAGATACCAGACACTTTCCAAACACTGATGCAAAAAGTAATTGAGACATAAATTACCTGTAAATGCTGGTGTGCCTTGTCTTGGGAAAGACCCTAGAAGATCATGAGGAAATACTGATAGAAGTATTGATTTAGTTAAAGGAAAATACCCTAAAAGCTTCCAGTCTCAGCAAGTGTCCATTTTGTAGAGCTTCTGTCAAGGATTTAGATTACATGCCATCTCACTAAGGAATGAGCACTGACCTATAGAAGAAACAAGCCATTTTGAGTTGGCCACATCCAGAGAACCTTTAAAATCTAAGGACTTCTCTAGTGTTTGGCAGGTATTTTTGCAAATATGTTAGAAAGTATACTGCTATTAAGGTACTGGATAACATCACTTGAGCACATGCAATTGAAGAGACTCAGAAGTGCAGGGGGTCAGCTGGGAGGTGCAGTGGATAAAACACCAGCCCAGGATTCAGGAGTAACTGAGTTCAAATCCAGCCTCAGACACTTGACACTAGCTGTATGACCCTGGGCAAGTCACTTAACCCTCATTGTCCCGCCCCCCCCCCCAAAAAAAAGAAGTGCAAAAATTGCAGTGTTGTCTTAAAACCCACAAAGTTCTTTGTAGGCCAGAAGACAAGACAGGTGGAATAACCACTCAAAGACTTGGTCAGTTGCCTCCCACATGCACGAGTCTTGGCCAATGCAGATACATGCAAGCCTTTTGTCCTACAGAGTTAATGGTAGTAAAGCAGAGGGAAGGTAAAATGATTTTTAAAAAAAATAATCAAATAAAGGAATTTCAGAATTTGTGAATATGAAAGTAGAGAGAGGACCACAGGCAGGCAGGATGTATCATGGCTAATATAGGAATGAAGGCTGAAGTCATAGGAGGACAAGCTGAATCTGGGGTTCCCTAGGAAGTCTCAGAGATAATGTCAGAGGCCACAAGTAGTCTGGGATTCCCAAGGCAGCTGCTCCTAGGGAAGTCACCAAGGCAAGGGCATAAGTCTAAGTTGAAGGGCAGCTGGATAAGGGCAAAGAAGTGCTCGCTGAGAAGGCAGACAGACAAAAAACTGGCTTTATGTGTCCACTGATTTGAGAATGGGGAGGAAATTATGCTACATAAATATAAATCAAATGTTACTGTATTATAAAATGTGACATACTAAAACTTTAAATATATATAATAACTTCTTTGAAGTGATATAAAGGGAGGCAAGCAGAGCTAAAAACAAAACAATATATACAATGACAGTTCAGTACTCAAATGGATCTATTCTCTCATCACTTTTTGGAGTTCTCTCAATTAGGATTAAAAATGCATCCATGCATGTTTCTCTTCTACAACTCTCATTTATCCCCTGCCAGAAGTTTTCAATAGGGCATGTACCCAACATTCTGGAGTCCTTTGCTTTTTCACTAACATTGTAGGGAACAATGGAGCATGCTGGATGTCCTGCTCATTTAATTCTTATAAGTTCTTTAAAGGAATGCTGTTCTAAGTCTTGCTGCCATATAACATTCACAAAATGTTTATATTGAAAAGATGAGTCTCACAAAATGGAAAATGACAGTTGGAAGGGCTTCAGGAAAATAGGCACACTGATACCCTGTTGGTGGAACTGGTCTCTAATTATTAATGATTTGGAACATTTTTATTATGACACTTTATTTTCATAACCATCTATCTAAGTTTTGCCAATCTTGACCACGTAAAATATTTTCTTGGCTCTTTTTACTACCTTGTTACAATTTAAATTGGTTTAACTTCTGGATGAAATTATTATCAATGCATCAATCAACAACCATTGATTAAGTGCCTACTTAATACAGTGCCAGGCACTGTATTGGTCACTGAATATACATATACTATGAAATAAACAGTCTGTCGGCCAGAAGCTTACATTTGATATTGTAATTCCCTTGTTTAAATAATTCAGGGTTAAATCTTTTTAATTGTATGCACTATCTTTTTTCATTACTGTTCTCTTTGTTTATTATGAATTCTGATCTTAGTTCTGATCAGTCAGTGGTCTGACTGTGCAAAAGCAGGTGAATAAGGGATAATTTTCACATCCATAAATTTTTCATGTCTGTTATTATATAATCAGTTTCAATCCTTTGTATGTTATTTGGTGTTTACTATTCCAGTGCTGCCAATACCTTTTAAAAAGAAAATATTCCGGATATATTGCTATAAGACTTCTGTATGATCTACAAGATTTTGACCTCATTCATTTCTTTTTGTCTGAACCACACTTGCTTTATGTTTTTGAACCATACTTTCCTATATATTTCTCCCCATCCTCATATTTACTCACCTTTACATTGAAGTCACCAAGGCTGATTATATTTGAGGGGTTCATGGTGGCTTTTTCCTATATAACTACATTATTATTTGCAATAATATAAGCAAAGTTCAAATGAAGAGGCAAAAATTTCTTGTCAAATATGACAGTATGAGCACTATATTAACAAAGTTCAAGTATATACCTTTATTTTCTGTTGATAATTGATAATTAATTTCATGGGGAATGTGCTTTAACATGAGATTTGTTGATATGAGAACTATCTGTTGTGTCAGAACAAGTACCAATAAAAATCCTTTCTTAAAAAAACATTCATAACTCAAACATTTTCTGAATATCTCATCACACAGGCTAACTTTTTTAACTTGTCTTCTTCACTGACTTTAAATTAGTTCTGAAATTATTTGTTCCCACAGTTCACAGTTCAGTTTGTTATACAAAATGTTTTCATCACATTTTCCCTGTTTATTCCAAATTATGTTGTTTGAAAAAGTTTTTCTCCTCTATCTTCCATAATCTAAATTGCTCAGAAACTGGAACTTTGTTTCTCATTTTGTACTTTCTGTAATATAGCACCATGCACAATATATGATCTTATAAGGTTATAAATATTAATAGTTTATTGCGAGGGTATTTGTGTGTAAACACCAGTTATCTTCTTTTTAATCAGTCTGTTTCCCTTTTCTGACTTATTCAAAAATATTACTTGTTGATTAATTGAGTAATTTAATATTTATTGGATGTTCAAAGGGCGGAAGCATGTCATAGATAAACAACCTTGGAGTCAGGAAGACCTGGGTTCAAGTCTTGTCTCTGACATATACTGGCAGTAAGGCCATGGGTTAGTACCCTAAATTCTCAGGGCTCCCAGGTAATTAACTCTATAGGACAATGTTACAGACCAGAGAACAAATCTGAGATTTGTGTCATACTAGATCTGAGGAGCTGCTTTGTGTGAGAACATTTTCACATCAGGATTTATTCTACTTGGCAGAAATTACAAGGTCAAATAACAACAATAAAATTATCCATGATAATTCAAGGAGATTAACAAAACAATATGGTCCCTGGGTGTGTGGAACTTTTGATAAAGCAAACAACAGGCAACTTTTTTATAATCAATTTTGTTTTATATGAACCATTGGGTTTAGGGTAAAGATCTGTCTGCTTTGTCTTATTTTGTTTTATTGCATTAACATTCCATAAAGAAATATATTTAAAGGTTAGTTTCTTAGGCTATGTTAATTATTCAGCATATAGAAATAAATTTCAGTCTCTTCTAAAGTGATGTATACTATGTGGTCATATGCAAGATATAGGGGAAAAGACCTCACAATTTCTTCTTACTAGTAGCATATAGCTCCTATATTCATATATATTATGATAATTTGGTTGTTTTGTATGGATTTTTTTTTACTGAATGAATGAAATAATTTAGTATTTTGTATTTAACAGAATAGATATAGTCTGCTCAAATTTCCTGTAAAATCCCTTTCTTTTTTACATGAAGTCTACTTTCTCCGTGACTTTCATTATTAAGTTGTTGTTCTTTTTGAGCCCTTGGACAGGCAAAGAAGTAAATTGTTACTTTCTGACCATAATGTCCAAAATATTAATATTATGCTACTTTGTTAATTAATTGACCACTAAAAAAACATACATTGGCCTATCTATTTACTATTTTGACCCTAAAATAGTGTTTCATTTATTTACCCTTTGACCACTACCACCATTGAGGACTATTATCCTAGCAAAGCATTTTTGGTTGTTATAAATTAGTTGGCTGTTAAAATTTAGCTACAAGGGGTAGAGAAAATGTTGTATTCTAGTTAATGGCAGGCCATAGACATCATCTGGCATGCAAGGTAGCATCCCATCATAAACTTCTATAATGTAGACTGAAGTGCTATTCCTTAGAGTGAATCAGTAGTTTCTAATAAACGTATGTCTAAACGCAAAACTCTGTTGTTTTTTTTTAGTTTCTTTTAAAGTAATGAGATTTAGGAATGTGACAGGTGGTACATGTGTGTGCTAGATATAACACTTTGCGGTAGTGCCAGTTTTACCCATGCATCCCTGGCTCTTTTAACAGCTTAGCAGAATAGCAGGCTACCACTTAATTAATCTAAGCGAAGGTGACTGTACTCTCAAACTCCAGATTAATAAACTAATTAATTGGTTAAAGGAGGCATACATATAAGATATTTGTCCACCAGGTGACATTCTCTTCCAGCTTCTAGTCTTAAACATGGTTCTACTTGTGCTCATATAGGAGATTCTCCTGTTCTACTATCATGTTCCCAAACAGTTTTAGTCATCTTCATCAGCCTGATTCAAAATCAAGTCTAGGGAAAAATTATAATATCTCTATGAATATGGCTCTAGCCCCACCCTGTTTCAGGGAATCCTCATTGTAGGAAGATAATATGCTACTCACACACTTCAGTGTACCTCCATGGATGGAATATTGAATATAATTTCTATTGGATATTTCCATATTTTAGCCCTAAATATTTTTAGTACAAATCACTACAGATAGGCCTCATGAGCTACATTCAGCAATCTTACACAAATGGTCTTTGCTATGCTTTCATAATGTTTTTGTTTATTGTATTAACTATCATAAAGAACATACTTTAATTTTTAAAAATTATTATCATTGGAGCAGCTAGGTGGTGCAGTGGATAGAGCACCGGCTCTGGAGTCAGGAGTACCTGAGTTCAAATCCAGCCTCAGACACTTAACACTTACTAGCTGTGTGACCCTGGGCAAGTCACTTAACCCCAATTGCCTCACTAAAAAACAAAAAAAAATTATTATCATATTGTATTCTCTTTGTTTTTGACACTACCTTTATAATGAAAAAAATTCTATTGGAAATATTACACCACAGTCAAAAAAATTAAATACACCATTGGATTTGCAAGAGTCAACTAGTCATAATACAGTGATAATACTTATTTGTCATCTGCAAGAAATAAAGTTGTCAAGTCAAAAAAGCACTTACCATATGCCAGGCACTGTGCTAAATTCTAGAAACACAAATAAAGACAAAAAGGCAGTCTCTGCTCTCAAGCAGCTTATGTTCTAAAACAGAACACAGCATGTAAATGACTAGGTAGATGGAAGGCATGCTTTCAGGGGAAGGTATTAACAACTAGAGCAAACAGGGAAGGCCTCCTGGAGTATGTGGAATTTGAGCTGAATCTTGAAGGAAATCAGGGAAAGTAAGAGGTTGGGCAAAAGGGGCAGAGCATTCCAGGTGTCAGGGAGAGGTAAAGCATGCAGTAGCATAGAGATGAAAGATGGAGTGTCATATTCAAGGAACTGTCAACAAACCAGTTTTGCTTTAAAAAAAAATAGCATGTGGAGAAGAGTAAAGCTTAATAAGAAGAGTAAAAAACTGGAAAGGTAGGAAGAGGCCAGGTTATAAAGTTCTTTAAATGCCAAAGAAGTTTACTTTTGTTCCTGGGAGTAATAAGGATACAATAGTGTTCATTGAGCAAGGATAGGGGTGGGGGTAGGGGTGACACTTTAGAAAAATCATGTTGGCAGCTGAGTGGAAGCTGTATTGGATTGGGAGGAACTTGAGGTAAGGAGTCCAGTCACAAGTCTATTTTTGTAATAACATAGATTAGAGGTGATAAGGGCTAGGGCTGTAGTTGTCTGAGGTGAGAGAAGAGGACATTTATTAGAGATGCTGTAGAGGGAGAAACAACAAGATTTGGCAATAGGTTGAATATATGGGATATGAGAATAAGGAATTTTGTATTTCACTGAGGTTACAAGCCTGGATACTGAGAGGATGGTGTTGGCCTCAACATTTAAAGGGAAATTGGGAAGAAGGAGGGTAAGTAAGAAAACATCAAAAAAAAAGCTGGGGGGGGGGGGAAGACATTCTCACAAGGAAAACACCGCTAAAAAAAAAAACAACAAAACACCAAACAGCAAAGAAACCAAATACAAATGAAGGGGGAAAGAAGAGAATTCAAAAGAAAATGAATAGCATAAGATAAAAAGAATAGAAGGAGATATATTTTGAAGAAAGTAATTATTTTAGATTATCTTCAGTTAAAATCCAAGAAAGGAGAATTAGCAGATTATTGTGTTAACCATCACAAAGAAAATACTTTTGTTATTTTTGAAATTACTATCATATCATATTCACTTTGTTTTTAATACTACCTTTATAATAAAAAATTCTATTAGAAATATTAACTGAAAAGTTTTGCTTAGTGGAAAAACAAAACCACATTTTAAAAAAAATTAAATACACATTAGATTTGCAAGAGCCAACTGGTCATAATACAGTAATAATACTTATTTGTCATCTGCAAGAAATGAAGTTATCAAGTCAACAAGCACTTACTATATGCCAGGCACTGTGCTAAATTCTAGAAACACAAATGAAGACTTGCTGAAATATTAACCCTAACGGTCTACTTTTCCTCAACTGCCCCCTCCTGATATTTGTCTATTTATAGATACTACATATGGTTTATTTTAATAATCTTAATTCTGACCTAATAGAACACCAACCATTTTATGATTACCACAACCTGCTGAAAAACAAGGTCAACAGTTATTATTGCTTCTAATGTGCACTGTTGGAATCAAATTGTGAATATCAGAGTAATATACAATTGGAGACTATAGAATGAGGTAAAGAGTAGCCCCTAAGGATATGCTCTTTTAATTACTAGAATCTTTCAAACATTCAATAATACATGAAAAAATTTATGTAGGATGCAGTATTGCAAAACTATTTCACAGTCCTTCATCTGAGTTGAAATCGTGTATACTTGCTGCATTAATGAATAGAAAAGATGACTTGGCACTGCAATTGAGTTTGGGTTGGAAAATAGGTTAGGGTTTCAGCTTTCTTGGACAAAAAAACATATGCTTGAAGGATACTGCTGAATCTATATTCTATGGGCCAATTATGTATCCTCCCCAACCTTCTAGATTTTCATGGAAAACAAGCTTCCCCAACTTAAATCACAATGTGGCTTTAGAAAGAAAACCCAAAGATAATTCAATTCCAACATGGTAGATAAAATTGCTTCACCAGTATGTCAAATTATGGCTAAGTATCCTGAAAGGTACAGAAAAGCTTTCCCTGGAGACAGATTGCAAACCATACACTTTGTTACAGAAACCTAAGACTATTGGAATATTTTCAGAGAAGATCCCTAGTCTCCCTGATGAAGACTATTGAAGACTTGGCCAAGTATGTAGAAGAATTGTTAAAGGACTAGTGGGCCTCTGACTGATCAGATGGAGAACCCTAAAGGCTCTGCTTTTGAGCATTTGGGGGTATAAGGAAATGAAACCTTGGATTCACACCATAAGAATTCATAGATGGACAAGAATATTCTGTGGCTCTGGCCAAACAGTGGCAGAGGCATTGATGAGTTTGGGGGTCAAAAAAAATTAGTGAAGAGGAGGACTGCCAAACCATTTCATTTAATTCTTTTTTTTTTTTTTTTTTTGGTGAGGCAATTGGGGTTAAGTGACTTGCCCAGGGTCACATAGCTAGTAACTGTCAAGTGTCTGAGGCCAGATTTGAACTCAGGTCCTCCTGAATCCAGGGCCGGTGCTCTATCCACTGTGCCACCTAGCTGCCCCCATCCCATTTCATTTAACTAGAATAGTGGCAAGAAAGATGGTAACCCTCTAAGGACACAGAATGACCTAACCACAGGACCAATGGACCAGCCTGATCTAAAAGGATCTATAAAGATGACTATAGTATAAAGAACCATCTGAAGGAGTTCATAGAAACTTTAGAGAAAAATGGACCCTGAGACAAATCTACCCCACCTGGAAAAGTAACAAGACAAGAGAAAGAAATGCTAATTGGCTTAATATATGAATACTAAAATCAGAAGAAAAATAGAAAAGCCCATATTATTTCTGTTAGAGCTGTGTAGACTATATGGTCTGAGGAAGAGAATGTAGCTATTGGTTCAGAAATTGAAGGCTAGCTTTGTTAATGATTTGGGCACAAGGACAAAGGTTACCTCAGTCCTCTTAAAACAATAACTGTGACCTTGTCAGCCTTTTTAATATGCTTTCCCTCGCTAGGATTCATTGCTCCTCTTACATAGATGACTGTGAATACATAGATGTCTAAAATTTCAAACTGTACTGGTGTCCAAGATAGTGAAACATAAGTGATTATCATGCTCCAGTCATCCTATGAGAAACATTTGAAGTAACTAACCAGACTCTTGAAGGTTTTGGCCTTGGAGAACTGAGTGACAAAAAACTATCCAAACTGGGATATGGTGGTCACTTTAGAATTCTCTGAAGTTGTAGCTAGTATCAAGGCAATGGAAATTCTTACCCTGGTATGCCCACAACATACCTGCTATGTCAGCTTTAATTGGATTTCAGAGAACATGTCCAATTAACAGGTGGTGAATACAACATCCCATGCATATTCCCAATAACTCTTCTATGTTGCCCACTGTGTTTGTCCCAAAGGGAAAAAAACCCATAAATATATGCATGTGTTGACTATTGCATCTTGAACAAAACAAAGTATCTTATCAGGAGTTCAAGGTAACCTGCATGTCTTTTAGGCAGCCTTTAGTTTTCTATATTGGACATATGCGTTGACTACTGACAGATCCCTATGTCAAAGGTAGACTGTTTTTATCTGTCTACCTAGTTTTGCCAGTTTAAACTCATTCCTCCAAGACATCATAGGGGCAACTGTTGCTTTCCAAAGACTGGTAGTAGTTGGAAATGTGAACTATCTACATGTGTTGATATATCTTGATGACATTATTGTCTATGGGAAGACCTTTGAAGAACATAAAGATTGATAAAAGTGTTAGATTCACTAGAAAAATGACTCAAAACTATCCACTGATAAGTGCTACTTTTGTAATGTCTTAGTGAAGTTTACGTATCATGTTGTATCTCAACAAGGTATGAACATTGACTCAAAGAAGGTAGAATTACTTTTGACTTGGCCACCTAAGTACAGTCCTAGGATTTTGGTGGATGCTAACAAAAACTTGTTTAAAAAACTATGCTGTTATGCAGTTATTTTATTAACCTGTGTAGTATTTCATACAACATTAAGTATTAGAATAATAGCATAATAGCAATTTTCCCAGGACCATTTCTATCCAAACTTCATCAAATAAAATTAAAATGATAAAATCATTATTATTATTATGGAAACAGTAAAATAGTATCTCTTTGTAATTCTGACTTAACAACTACATTAAAAATTATCTACTTGTTGAGTGAACTGTTACTTGTCAGCTACTCTTACAATTAAAGAATATTAAAAATTAAAGAAAAAGAATGGGAAAACAGAAGGGTCAAAGGATATCAAAACAGATGAGAAAGAATAATCCTTATTAAATTTATTCTTTAAAAAAGTAAAATTGTGATATCACATTTTAATGACATTTATTTGTATTAAGTATCCCACTGCCATGATCCTTCCATTTATAAATGGTCCAAGAGAAAAGGATAAAGGTCCTGAATGATTTTCACAATTTACCAAGGCATATATTGAGCAACTCCTATGTCCAAGTCCTTTTAGGTGCTGGGGAGATGGGGGTGAGGGTAGTTGGGGGAATGTGATAGAAAGTATGGAGACAAAAGACTTACCTTCAAGGAAGTTAGCATCTCTTTAGGGTATAAAACATAAATGAGTATAATTGTCAACAACAGTACAAATAGTAATTTAATACAGCGGCCAAGGAGATGGTGAAATAAGGCTTGTCAACCCATCACACAGATGGTACTGACAACAGTTAAAGTAGTAGATAAGAAAAAGGGGAGATTTCTATAGGCTTGAGTAGTTTGGAAAGACTTTATAGAGGAAGAAGGAGGATGAATTTTGAAAGGTGGTTAGTTTTTAAAGATTTGGAGAGAAGCCTGAGATTTTCCAAAGGATGGAACAATTTGAATAAAAGTGTGGTTATAAGTTGTAACTTTATAAACGTCAAGATCTAGAATATAACTGAGTGTTTTATTGAAGGAGGAATTCAAACAAATAGGCATTACCTAATCTCATTTCTAAAACCTCTCTTGATTCTATTGTTATCTATCTTTTTGACTCTTTATTTACTGTCAGACTGCTGAATTATGTGCTCCCAACATGTTAGAATGCCTAACGCATAGTTTCTTAATGAAAAGAAATCGTGTAATCAGTTTCAATTGGTGAGTCATTTCTAAATAGATGTAAATTCACTAATGATATTCTCAAGAAAATGTTTGGATTATCAACTGTTTGTCAGTATTTTGTACATTGATTCCATCATGCAGTCAGCAAGTATACACTGAATGTCTGAATTCCACAGAAAGAAAAGTTTCTCACTATGGATGTAGGAGTCCAAATTTCACATTAAGTATATTTTGCTTTGCTTTTTATTGTTTCTCTTTTTCCTTCATGCAGTAGGTTTATTCTTTCAAATGATGTTAAAAACTCCAGATATTTAGTTTTGTGTCTATGTTTTAGAATTTTAAAATTTTGTTTAACAATTTCAAGTAATAATGATTATTCATTTCAATATATTACTAGTTAGAAGAGTCATTTAACAAAGTGAAAAAGTATTGCAACATGTTACAATTTTAATGCAATCCTAAGAGATGCAATACTTTTCTTTTTTCTCCACTCTCAGCAGCCTACATGCTTTTTCCTAATTTTGTTTCATGTTTTCATTTTCTGTGACATCTCATTTTATTTTGGCTTCAAATTAAACAATTTCATAATTCACCAATGAATTTCTCTTTGCTGCTGAATCAATTCAAAATGTTGTAAGAAAATGGATAAAGCCAACAAAAATGTAGACTTTGAGTAATGAAGACATGTTTCATGCATCTTAAAGAGCAAAATTCCTCAACTGACCCACCCATGACCTGCTTATCTCAAAAAGCCTCTAAGTGTATCTATTACCAATAGAATCAACTTCAGGTTTAGGGCAGACATTGAGGAGACTTGGGGGATGGGTTGAGAATGAATTCTCCCCCTCCCTGCAAATTTACTAAAATGGGCTGTTGGCCCTTTTTGCTTGAAAATCTTTCCTGTTTATCCAAGTTTTATATGCTATTGTTAGTCTAGTTTGAGCCTTCTAAAAGACATGGGGCTGAGGTAACAGAGACACAGAAGCCAAGGCCCCTAATGCACTCTCAAAATCACAGAGACCAAACCTTGTTTACTTTTACTATCTTTGTTTCATAGGCCTGTTTAAACTGGCCAAAATCATGGAAGTGGCTCCTATGTTTTCACAGTTGGTTTTTTCCTAACACTTGTGAATCCATTTTAATCAAATTTATTTTTTTCATGATTTCAGAGGAATTATATGAAATTTAGAGAATGGCAATGTAGGAACTGGGAAAAAAAGTTGGCAGATTTACCAATTACCTTGATTGCATGCTTACTTCAGTCAGTATAAGTCAAAAGCATAAATGTTATATTCCCAGTGAAATATTTTTCAAGTTAACGCTATTTAACCCAGGACCAAGAACTTCAAATTCCCATTCTCATAATAGTAGAATGTCAAGATTTTCAGATTCTTAGCGATCAACCAGATATTCTCCAAGCTAGACAAGCCCATGTGTGAAGCTTTTTACTTGTCTCCCTTTATCCTTCAAAGACATGTGATCCAACAATCTAAAAATTAATAGATTAAAAATAAAAAATGGAATAATTTCACAGAACTTCATTTATCAAATGATCTTTCTGTTTTTTAAAACAATAGTCATGTGTATCTATCTTTACTGAAAGTTCAAATTTTATCTATATTAAACATTTGTCACATGCATTATATAGCCTCCCAAGATTTAAAATAACAGAGGGCAGGTGGCTATTATTAAGGAAGAGGAATTTGAAGATTCACAATACTTTCTTCCATTCACAAGTGAGAAACTCACTTCTGTCAAGTAATAGCTGGGGAACATTTGTTAGGAAAATTAATGCCCCCACATGTGTCAAGGGAAATTACTTTGAGTGTTAAGATGCCATGATTAATATCTTGTTTCAGGGCTTTATTATATACAAAATCCATAAAAATACATGGAGCATCACTGTAGCATATAGGTACTCCTTCCTCATGCATAGGGCTTCTATAATAGTCATCTCCAGTCCAAAACACTCTGTGGGTCTGCATCCACTGAAAACCATAACTCACAAGCCCCAATTGGCATGTTTACTTTTTTCTTTAGCCAAAGAAAAAAGTTAGTTAAAAGAAAAGGGTTATAACACTAAGGAAAGTTTCAGTAGCTCATTTCCCTGCCCCCTTAAACCTAGGGGATACTTTCTCACAAATTCAACTCCATTGTTGTGAAGTGTGGGTAGACAAAGGATACACTTAAAGAATACACATATTGAACATATAGCTAGTACACATGTGTAGAGGGGCAGCTTATGCCTCTCATCTTGCAGGACTACCTACCTGTGATATCATCCTGGCATTTTCACTGCACTTACTCCCAGGGTATAGCTTATATGTTGGGCAAATTTTTAGTCTTAGCTACCCTGCCAGGCAAAAAAATAAAAACAACAACAACAACAACAACAAAAACCAGGAAGTGTCCCAAAGCTAAAATTAAGTCTTTTCTTTCCACCCCCTATGTTTGTCAAGATATTGCAGTCCTATTTTAGGGTTAGACATTCTCAAGATTCTCTTTAGGAGGCAAAAAAATTTTAGCCAAAACAAAAAGTAAACCTAGGAGACCAAGTCAACAAGTACTTGTTGAACCTACTATGTGCCAGCTGCTGTGCTAAGCACTGGAAATACAGAAAAAGACAAAAAACACCCCTTTTCTCATGGTGCTCACTGTCTAATGAGAGGAGTTGTTCTCTACATAACCCTTTTTCTTGGCTTTATTACATCGATCTGTCAGCGATAAAACCCTGTTACTTTGGTACTATTTTCTGGCAAATAAAAATCCTAGCTGTCTTTCTACGCTTTTCCCAAATACAGAATTTGCCATCCTAGACAATTATATTTAAGGATGCATATGAACATATCTCATAGAAAAAAATTAGCAAATATCATCCAGTAAGAAATAGTCAAAGTCTAACCAACATGTACAGAAATTAATTGTGTAAATATATTGTCAAATTCATATGAAAATAAACTCTTAAAAAGCTAACAGTAAAATAGTTATTGAGCTTGATCAATCAAAAGTTTGTCATGATAGATGTAAAGTAAGTTTAGAATTATTCCAATTCTAGAAGTTAATTTTGTAAAGTTGAGAAAAATACTACTTTAAAAAACATCAAAGAATCAAATTCAATTTAAAACAAAATGGCGGGGCAGCTAGGTGGTGCAGTGGATAAAAGCACTGGCCCTGGAGTCAGGAGTACCTGAGTTCAAATCCGGCCTCAGACACTTAACACTTACTAGCTGTGTGACCCTGGGCAAGTCACTTAACCCCAATTGCCTCACTAAAAAAAAAAAAATGGCAAGAAGATGCCAGCAGTAGCAATAACTAATTTTATGTAACACTCAGTCGTTAAACAAGGTTAACACAATTCCACTGAGACCCTTAAAGTCATATTTCAACCATGTTCCAAGGTATAGCCTGCTATAACAAACATCCATTGTCATAATATCATCACATTACATTGGGAAATAATTCAACTCAGCAAGCATTTGTTAAATGCCTATTATGTTCCAGGAACTGTTCTATGAATTCAGTATGTTCCAGGCCTGTGATTTCATTAGTATAGATAGGTACTGATAAGGAAATTCTCACTACCAATGTCAGTCAGCAACTCTTCTGTGATTTATAATCTTAAGAGAATTACCTGGACCACTGAGAGGATGAATGATTTTCCCAATATCACACAGCTAGGTTGTATTAGAGGCAAATTTTGACCAAAGGTCCTAAATCAGGACCATATTGTCATACTAGGCATACAAAGACAAATAAGAAAATTTGTACTGTAAACATTTTTGGTGATAAAAATTCTAAGGGTTTATAACTTTATCAATGATTCAAAAAAGTCAATATTCATATTACAAAAATTAAGACCTTAACATCCATAATGTCTTCAATACCATGCATATAGTAATCATACTTTTACTAAAATTTTAATTTGAACTAGAGTCCTTAAAGAGATATGAGATATCTAGAAGCACAATCCCTCTTTTTTCCTTCTCCTTAAAACAGTTTCCATATTTGTTTCATTATTATAAACCAAGTTTCAACTTTATGTGATTTGAAGTATCTTATTAAACTATTTCTGTAAATAACCCCACTCCTGCCTTAAGCCTGGGGCATTTTTCTGAAGGACAGATCTGTGGTGTTGACTGCTAAATAAAAGGAGATAGATGTGACTCGTGTTTGGTTGAGAGGCCTCTGTGTCCTCAGACTGTGTAAGTTGTAGATACTTCACAAGTGGAGTTCAAAAGAGATCTAGAGAGAAAGGAAAACTTTTGAGTGGCTAATGGGGGATCTCCCTGGAGTTGCAGATATATGAGGAACTCAGTCCCCAACTTAGCCCTTAACATCCAGCACCTACAAGGCTAGACACTTTCACTGGGGGAGACCTTTCTCTAACTCCCCTGGTTTCTATTTAGTATTTGTTTGGATAAATGAGAATGAGTTTGCTTGCTCATTTTTTTTTTGTATGGAGTGTGTGTGTGTGTGTGTGTGTGTGTGTGTGTGTGTGTGTGTGTGTGTATACCAGGCATTTGATGGAGAAATAAGCTGGTAAATTGTTACCTTCCTTCTTAGAGTGACCAGCTTAAACCCCAAAAGAATTATACAGCAAGACCACCAATATTTTAGGTTAGTAGATAGATATAATTTGAGCCCATTACTCCTCTTGAAGATAAATAAGTAAAGGAGCAAGTGTCTAGCCATGGTCCTGTTGCTCTTCACAAAGGTGAAAATCACAGGCTCCCTTGGAAATAGGGTAGGTCACATCCCAGAACATATCAGTCCATGCCATATGTAGGCCAGCTATTAGTTACATACATGCATCCATGCACACATGTGTATGTGTATATATACACATACATGTATATTACATATAAAGCACAATGTACTTACCTAACATGAAAATTTAACAACTACTTATTAAACTATTTTTTAAAGAATAAAATAGATATTCACCTTTCTAACCATCATAATATTAATCATAATACCAAATGGAATTAATCAACTTCCACTGCCTACCAAGTAAAGATTGAAATATCTTTCAATCTCAAGATTTGAGACAAAAGTTAGCTTAGATGTTGAAAGAAAAGCACTTGAATCCTTGATAATAGAAAGTTTTCAATAAAAGTGGTTAAATGTAATAATGTAGCTTTCTCTACAAAATAAATCTTTTTCCCTTAGTCTTTTTAAGCACTATGTCAAGTTTCAGATAAATACAGTTTGAAGAAGCACAGATATTAGATCCTCTAACATTGAGTTTGACAGCAACAACAAATGATGAAAAAAACTGCCATACTCAAGTTTAGCTTCCTAGTAGGTATTCCATATTCTATACTGTATACATGGAAAACAAAGAATCAATTGTGTTGTTCAGTGTTGGTTAGTTTTTTTATTATGTTGATGCATTAAAACAGATATTAAAATTTATCATTAATTCAGTGCCTGGTCTCTCATCAAATCCCCTTAATTACAGATTGACTCCAAGGATTAGACAGCATGGATTTTAATTTTAACAAAAAGAGGAGGGGGGGAACTGAAAAATTACTCTTTCCTAGTGACGTGTAGAACCACACATTAAAAAATCTCTTGATTTATGGCTTAATGTTTAAAATATAAGAAAAATTTACATGCAAATATTTTATTTTCTGACATTTTCTCATTGTCTTCAAAAATCTTGAAAAATTGCCCTAGGTCTGTTGCTTTTTTTCAGATGAATGACTGCCCCTAGTAATTCTGACACTTTATAATTCCTTTTTAGAAAATGCAACTCAGATTTTTACAGTATTACAGCTATGCTTACCTCTAGTTTGTTTCAAATATCATGTCTTTGCTTAAAATTTTGAGAGACTTTTGGTATTATTGTAGCTGTGCTTGGTGTGCACACCAAGGAAGTGTTTCTTTTATAAACTTATGCTTTCAGAGGTCCACAGTAACATCTTTACTTCAGACTAATATTTAGAATGGCAGACCCAGGAACAACATTATTGCACATTTCCCTTCTGTGATTTATATTAGCTGTGATTTATCTCCTTTTAAGGGTAGACTTAAAAGTTTTAATTTCTCATACTTTTTTTTCTTGGTTATGCAAAATCATTGAAACCCATGGGGACCTTTTTTATTGTTTCTATTAGACCCAAAAAGAAATTGCATTTTAACTAAAATGTTTCTCTAGTTTATTTTTCCTTTATGAGCACACCTACAGTAACAGCAAAAGCTTTTCCTCCTGAAGCAAATTTTGGTTTTTTTCTCTTTTACTAAGATTAATTCATTAGCATCAAAGTGTAGGCACTACAATTATATACATCTTACACTTGTATTTGAAAACTTTCAGGCAATTAATATATTTTTAATAAACACAAGAAACAAATATTTAAAATCCATGAATACTCAAAGTTAGAGGGATTATTCAGAACCCATTCTTTTGAGTCAAATACCTTCTTAGAGGTCCCAAAATGTGAATAATAGCCTGGCTATTTGGTAAATAATAATACATTTTAAAATCAACTTTATATATCATGAGTTCTTTATGTATTATATAAAAAATAACAAGGAATATTTAATACTTTTTACTCAGGTGAACTTTGATATTGTCAAATGTATGCTAAGTGACACAAATTAGATCTCAGAACACCTCATATTGCCTAGTCAAAAATAAACTGTCTAGAAACAGATGTGTTATGCTATGTTAATGTAATATTAAATGATAATACAAACCCTAACTAAAAGCATGGAGAGTAATTTACAAAGCCTGACCCATTGTCTTTTACTTACTCTATTATGCCTTGAAATATTATGTTATAATACTAAGGCATAGTAGACTCATTTAAGGACTATCAACTTAATTTTGAATTTCTTTGTTTTATTGACGTGTCACAATCTGAACATCATTACTTTGTCTCAATGCTACATAATATCCCTTATGTAGGAAATGAAACAATGTTAGTGGATCTGATACAGATGATAGAAGTTGTATGTTTGCTTTCCTTTAAACCACAGTTGGTTGTCTATAGTTAACTAAATAGAATGTAGCACTTACCTTTTGAATAAAATACTTTAAAGAAAAATAAAAATAAAGTATTTCTAAAATGTTTGACTGAACCTTTGTAGAATATGTCTTCTCTTCAAATTAGCATAAAATATTTTTCTATATTAATGTTAATTGTTTTATTCTTCAATTTTTATTTCATTTTCTTAATAACATTATATTGAAGAACAAACTTTTTTCTTCATTAAAAAAAACACCACCTTGCTTGTGGCCTAAGATGCACAGAAGTTTGATCTCACAGAGTAATTCCCATGTTTATTTATGTTAGGTCACAGGGCATACGGAGTCTGATGCATAGTGCTTTTTTTTTTTTTTTAATGTTCAGTATGAGTAAGTATTGAGTGAAACAGAAAAACATTTGTGGAATTCTGAAGTTGAGACTGATACCCCTCCCACATAAAAGCAGCCTTTAAAATAACTGATTTGGAGATTGATTTAGACTTGACTGCCTTCTCAGCAGTGCTCATTTCTTGAATAAGGTAAAGAACCCTTCTTATTTTTGTTTTTGTGACAAATAGACGTATGTACTTGGTTTTCAATTCATTTTTTGTTTTGTACCTTTGTGTTTCTATAATCAAAGTTATAAAGCAGGTGCATATTTGAAAATGAGAGTGAGAATGACGGTATGGACTTGAAACTAGATAACTAGTGATGGCAGATTTTAAAAAAGGATTTTTGCTCTTGGCCACACAGAAGCATATGTTCAATCCTACATTTTTACCATGAATAAGGCAGAAATTAAAAACAAGTGATATTTGGGAAAGTTTTCCTTCATATTTTCAACATTTTTCACAGAAACTTAGGATTGTGTCTACCTCTACCTGGATATCGATTAAATGCAATATTTTTCTTAGTTTTGTATTCTTAAATGTATGTTATGTTACGTATTTTTAAAGTTCTGAATCGCAGCATCTGCATTTCCTCTTATAATACAGTGAACAGAAGTATACAAATAACTTTCTTTATCCTGTTATTGTTTGGTTCAAATTTACTTATGTTAAACCTAGAAGAATTAACTCAGGCACTTCCTAGGCAAAATTAGACCACCAAGCAAGTAATTTAAACCTGGCTATAGAGAAATAATCCATTCAATCCCCAAGGGAACCAAATAATTTTTTTAAAGTAAGGGGAATTCTTCTCCATTCCCCCCACCCCCTGACAAAAAAAGTTTTACATTTTATTTTATATGAGTAATGTTTAATTGGCTACATTTGAAAAGGAGTGAAAATTTTATCTATTTGCTGGAGATTTGCAAAACAATACTTTAAGCTCCAAGTTATTTTGAGGTGTTGAAAGGTGAAACATTTGACATTTTCTTTTTGGGCATTACTTAAAAAACAGAAGGCAGGAAAGGGGTGTTGCCACATCAGAGTTAAGGGTGTTTGTGGTTGTCCATGACAGCAGGCTCCAGTTTTAAAACACCTGTGTTTACTTTCCAGCTTTTCTCAATCTGCCTGAAAGTGGCCTAAGAACGGCACAGACCTGCATGATAGTTGGTTGGCTTCTGTAATGCAGAAAAGAGAAGGAAAGTTAAACCTTTTTGGATAGCTAATCATTAACAATACTTTTGTTCTCAATTTCAAACAAATTTCTTTGGGAGTATTTAATAGGATTCCAATTAATACCTTGTATTTATATACCATATATACATATGTATAAGTGCATAATGACAAGTACAAACTTGAAAAGATAATAGATAAATGTGTAAATGCTTTTTTGTGGTGACATACAGAATACAATTTGAAACAACTTTATGTTCCAACTTGACATTAAAATGTAGCCTAATATTTGTTGAGATAGTCTTGCATGGTATTTTCCTTAGCTTCTAGTACAAAAATCACTGTTGTACTTAAATTGATCTTTATGTAAATAATTATTATTTAAGCATTTTATTTATATATAAACTGTACATTTCCCTTTAGACTAATAATTTCATTCCCTTAGTGTGCTTTAGCTAATTAAGCTACATATCATCTAGATTAGGTATTTAGAAGTACCTCTCTAGTCAGTCCTAAATATTTTACCTAAAGATCTGAAGTCATGCAGTAATCACATAGAATTAATTTTAGTTCAATTTTGTTTCTTTCAAATTTTTTGATACTTTGCAATATATCTCCATTTCTGTATTTGGTTCCTTCATCTTAAAATGAAAAGGTATCAGCAGTTGTTGATCTGATCAAAATGACAACCTTTAATATTGGTTTTATAATTTTATATTGTCAGACTGCTTTCAATTCTATAGTTTTATAGAAATAACATATATATTAGCTACTCTGTGAGATGGAATCCTTATGTAGTAGGATAGTAACAAATAGTTTCTATGAGACTTGTCAAGTTCCACTTTAGCCAATATAAAAATGGACCAATTTTTGTTATTGGCAATAGAACTTTTTCATTTGTTTCTCTGGGTTTTCTTCCTTCTTAGGACTTGATATAGAATATAAAAGTAGACTGAATAAATAAATTATATTCACATCATTTGTGAATCATTTGCATTGTGTTCGAACACAATGAACACATTGAACAATTTGGAACATGTAGCAAGTTGAAAGGACTGAGCAACACTCTCACTTGAGTGAGTCAACATTCAGTCTACCACTTTTGACATGATCTTATTTTTAGTTTCTTAACATCCCAAGCTTTAGCATCATCCATTGATATGTTACATAATTTTTTAAATTAGTAAAATGGTCATATCTTTTAATTATTCAATTAGCTAATCAGTTAGTTCAAGCCTCAAATGTTATTAAATAGATAGAATTTAGGCACCTATCACAGTGCCTAGTATATAATATACACTTAATAAATGCTTCATTGATTCATTGTCATTTCTCTCGAATAAGATTGATCATTAAAATTTATCAAAACTCAGATGCCATTTAGTGGAAGTTTTTTGTTGTTTAATTTATATCCTCTTTGTCATTGAGTATGCTTACTTTATTCAATTCATATGTCTTGTCATTGTAATATTTAATGAACTAGAAAAACTCTTCCCAGTAGTCATTACACATTTCTATATAAAATATTAAAATCACTATATATGATTTATTAACTAAGCAAAACAATAACAATACATATAACTATTTACAATATTTTGATTTTGTGACTGTCCATAATCAGTTACCTTCAGCCCTCATCACAACAGTATGTGTCCCCTCTTCATTTGTCTGTAAACTCTTACCATTCAGTTCATTCTAAATACTGATTAATGTCTCTTAAGAATCTTCATATTTCTCCTCAAGATAATAGTTAAGTTTAGTCTCTTAGGAAATAAACTAGATTAATCCTTTTTCATTGTCCTCTTGTCAGTAATCAAAGGAAGCAGTCTTTTCCGAATGCACTATATTTACCATCTCTTCATAGGTTCTTCATATAATTCTCTTCATAAGGTTTCCTTATAAAATATAATTTTCACTAGTTCTGTCAAGAAGTTCCACATTCATTTTTCTTTCTCTGTCTTCCATGCAGATTCTTCATATGCTCCCATAGATCAGATAAAACACATACCTTCTGTATGATTCTATAGGAAAAAGTATTTCATAGTAAGATATTTCTCTACTGCCATTTCAAAACCACCAGCACAAACTGCTTTTCTCTACATTCTATTTGCCTCCTAAGATCTCCATCAGATAGTCCTTTAAAATAGGGGTTACAACGTAACAATATTTGATTTTGTGTACCAAACGAGAAATGCATGAGGTGAAGAGGAAAAGAAAGATTAATTAATTTCATATATGATGGTTCAATTTACCAGTACTGATAGCATCTCCATGGATTTGAAAAATCAAATTACAGACCTCTTAGTTTATCAAACAGAGGCAAGTGGCAATGTTTATACTATATAGAAAGTATCTAAGTAGTGTTTCAGCATAGTGGCTGAAAAAAGGGGGGAGAATTCAACTTCTAAAGTGATATGATATTGGTGTTGGCATCTGTCTTGAAGCAGATTGCTCAACTGCTGACAGTGTTTAAAGGAATTGAAGAAAAATTAAAAATAAATAAAAATACTTATTTGGAAAAGTGAAATTTTGATGAAGTTTAGTTAGCTTTAAAAACTTTAAAAGTTAGAAAAAATGAGAAATGATAAGAAAAACCTAATATAAATTTAAACTAAGATACCTTTAGCAAATCATCCTTTTATACTAGGTAAATAAAAAAGTTATTCAGTATACTAACATGAAATTATTGATAACAAAAAGAAATGCTTCATTTAAGAAGAAAAAGTTGTTGTCAGGTAGAATGATAAAGTTCTAGAAAGTTTTAATATAAAATTTCCAATACTTCTGATTGCTACTGATAAGGAAGTTTTAAAATGAGTAGGGAGGGAGCCCCACTAATATGGACATTTGCTTTCAATATTACCAGCTGAGATAGTTTAACACATCATGAAACCTATATTTCTTGATCTGCAGTCAGATTGCTCTCTATCTCTGAGCTATAAGCCCAGCTTTGTACAAACATATTTCTAACCAGCATTTTACAGATTAAGTCATTTCTGCCATTATAAATGTACATAATGCCCCTAGGAAATCTTCATTTGTCATTTTCTCTTATAAGCATTTTCAAGTTCATTGACTCTATTACTTAATTGACTGTGTGTGTAAATTTTTTTTTCATCTTGAAACATGTGTAATGTAATTTGTAACTTCTCAAATTAAGATGTTTTGTTCCTTGCCTTTAATTCTAAGAAAGAACATAGAAAAATTATAGATGATATAACAAATGAAAATTAAAAATAATTTGAGGCAAAAGATGATACTTTTAAAGGGGGCTTGTGTTTAGCTTTGTTGTGTTTTTTTGTTTTGATTCCACAGTGATGTTTATTCAATTCCCTTTCCCATTCCTACCCTCAACAACCAATGAATAATGTAATAAAGGAAAACATTCAAACAAACTAACACATACACTTGTCATATCTGACAGTTTATACCATATTCCACATTCACAGTCCCTGTTTCTCTACTGAAAGGATATGTTTCATCAGACCATGTTACTCTCTTGTTCAATGAATTCCAACAGCTTCCAGTTGCCTCTAGGATAAAATATAAAATCTGGCATTTAAATTTTTCTGTAATTTGACCCCAAACAACTTCTCCAGCCCTGTCATATTGCTCTTCTCTTTCTATGGTCCTGCCAACCTAGACTTCTTTCTGTTCCTCACACATGATCACTTTATCTCCATTCTCCCTTGGAGGCAGCTGCTGGCATGGTGAACAGCATCCTGGACCCAGAGTAAGAAAGACCCAAGTTCAAATCTGGCCTCAGACATTTATTAGATGTGTGAGGCTAGGCAAGTCACTTAATCTCTCTCTGCTTCAGTTTCCTCACCTCTAAAATGGAGATAATAACAGCACCCAACTCAAAGATTGTAGTGTGAACCATGTGACACTATTTTTTAAAGTGCTTAATACAGTGCCTTACATATTGTTGGTGCTTTACAAATTCTTATTCCCTCCCTCCCTACTCTTCATTAACTATCTCCCATTTTCATTGAACTCCACCAGAATATGTGAAAAAATCATTCATAAATCTGAAAGGATTGTGGGATTCTAATTATTGGGTGAAAACAGATGATACTATACAAGGAAATATCTTGTGGTTAGACCAAAAAAAGACATGCCTCTGGGTCTGTGTATAAAAAGATCAACTAGTTAACAAGTGCAATAATCTAGCCCTTGAGAAATTGAGAATTCCAGAGATGGAGCTAGGACCCTGAGAGGGAATTATTCTTAAAAGTGGGAGAGTTTCTGTTTCTCCTACCATTCTCCATTTCCTTTGAGCCTCTGTTTTGAGTTATTATGTCAGACAGTAGAATCAAAGAAATTGATCTAGGATGAGATAACACCTCTAAATGGCATCATAATGAGGTTCAGTTACATGAAGTTCATCTAATTAACTATTTCCTCAGGTCCTTCCTCCATGTTTATATACTCTTCTTCTCTTGCACTACAATTATTACAAAGAACAAGTTTCACTTCTTTTCTTCCTTTATATACTAGTATATTCCTTTTCATCTCTCTTCTCTTTCTTCTCTTAACATTTTTATAACAGATCCTTTTCATTCCCAGGATCTCTATTTTTTCTTATTTAACTCCCTCAATGCCTTTTAAAGACCCTAAATTTCTGAATGGACACTTACTTTTCCTCTTGTTAGAATGTTAGCACTACATAATTCCAATTGCTCAAATAAATTTGCTTTTCTAGGCTTCTCTGGACTCTTGCATTTATATTTCAAAGCTCCTACTCAGCTCTTATCTTTTCATCCAAAATCCTTGAAAGACTTTTATTCCAGTAAAATTTCATTTTTGCTCCTGGAAGGTTATAGTGAGCTTTGCAGGGTAAGTTATTCTTGATTGTAAGTGTCTTTTTTTGCCCTTTGCAATATTATATTCTAAGATCCCCTCTGGTTTTTAGTAGAAGCTGCCAGGTCTGTGTGATCCTGAATGTAGTTCTTTGATACTTGAACTGTTTGTTTTTTTTTCTGGATTTTTATACCATTTTTCTTTGATGTGGAAACTGTGAATTCTCAGTATGACATTCCTGTGACTTCTCAGGAGGTTATCAGTGAATTCTTTCTATCTTTATTTGCCTTCTGGTTCTAGTAGAGCTGGGTAGTTTTCATTTATGATATATTAAAATGTAGCATCCAAGTTATTTTTCCACATGACGTACAGTAAGTCTTAAATTAGTTCTCCTTTATTGATTTTCCAGGTCATTTGTTTATTTTTTATATCAAATATCTTACATTTTCTTCTTTTTTAAAAAAAAATCTTTTAGTGTTATTCTATTATTTCTTACTATCTCATAGAGTCATTGACTTATGTTTGTTCTCTTCCACTTTTCAGAGAGTTTAATTTCTTAGACAAGGTTTGCTTCTTTCTCATCTATGCTAATTCTTCCAATTCTTTTCTTCAAAGCTTTTATTTAAATTTTTATTTCATATTTTATCCCTTGCCTTGTTTCTTTTAGGTATTTATGTAGTCATTGTGGAAAATCCCTTTTTTTTCTTTGAATCTCTGTATAAAGTTGTTATAGAATTAGATTTGTAATTATTTTATTCTAATTGGTGTTTTGTTTTATTATGGTTTTTTACTCATCTCCCCAGCATTAGTTCCTAAATTGGGGTTTTAGGCCAGGGCTAGACTCTTCCTTCTGAGGCACTTTTGGCCACCATTGTCAGTCCTGCTTGGCCATACTTTTGATACCCTGAGATTCTTTTTCTGACTTTCACTTCCCAGTGCTCCTCTAACCTCTTAGGCAGAGTGTTAGGGATTTCAGCCCCCCTGAGCCAATTCTTATGTCAGTCTGAGTACTACAAACACCACTGGTAAGCAATTCCCTGACCATACTGCCTGATGCCATTTCCCTGGGGCTTTCTCTGGGGGGAGGCTTTCACTCTTGTTCCCTCACAAGATCCTTTCAGGCCACATGTATCCTGACTCCAGTCACTGGCATTCACTTTGCTTAAAAGGTCACTTTTCCTGTTGCTGATGGGCCTCCATCTGACTTTTGTTCAGATCTGAGTAAGGGACATCACAAGTAAGGGACATCACTTTCTTAGTGAATGTATTGGTCATTATTTAGTCCAGTGAGAGCTTCAGATTTTGCTAGAGTTGATATCAGAGTACAGGGCAACCTATCTCCCATTCATGCCCATAGCAACCTTCTAATCCAATGCCAAATTACTTTACAGAACACTTTAACCAAATTACAGATCCACCACTAGTGTAAACGGCTTGTATTTAACCAGGAAAAGAAAAATCTAATGGGTTACTTTTAATACAGGAAGCTTATTTGGAGAAATAAATAGAGAATTTAGAGAATTAAAAAGGCTTCTTCCTATTCAGTCAGACTATAACAAATGTCTTAATAACTTCTAGGTGCAAAAAAAAATCAGTCTTAGTAATAAAGACAACAAATAGGAAGGGTGGAACCAAGATGGTAGAGGAGAGGCTGTGACTCCCACAAACTCCAGATACACCTGTCCACTCCCAAATAATGCCATAAAAAAACCACACACACAGAGCAGCCTAATGCATATAAGAACATAGTGAGACTATTTCCCAGCCAAAGCTGGAAATTGGGATCACCTGCTGATCCAGCTGAGAGAGGAACTCTTTGCACAGACCAGAACCAGCCAGGAACAGACAGTGCTTCCAGCACCTCAGAGTCTTCAGTGCCAGTGGCTTCTTCTGAGGCTTGGCTCGTGGACCAGTGACGGGGTTCAGCAGTTGACTGGGTTGAACTGACTGCAGTCTCTGCTAGAGTTGGGGTGAAGCACCCTGGTTCTGAACCAGTGGACTGAATCAAGTGGTGGCAGCCCAGTGAGGGAGGGGCACAGGCACACCAAGCTTCTGACCCTAGAGAATCAGATTTCAATCAGACATCTGCTCCCAGGTAGAGATGAGTAAACAAAAAAGACAGCAAATAATAGACATCTTCTTTGGGGGAGGGGTAGAACAGAATACACCTTGAGAAGAAGATAATAGCAAAGTCAAAGCTCCAACATCCAACGCTTCCAAGAAAAATATGAATTGGTCTCAGGCCATGGAAGTGCTCAAAAGGGACTTTGAAAAGAAAATAGGAGAGATAAAAGGAAGATTTAGAGAGATAGAGGAAAGAATGGAAAGAGAAATGAGAGCAGTGCAGGAGAGTCATGGTAAAAAATAAAAGTCAACAGCTTGAAAAATCAAATGGGAAAGGAGATACAAAGGCTCTCTCAAGAAAATAATTGCCTAAGAATTAAGATTGAACAAATGGAAGCTAATGATTTTATAAGAAACCAAGACACAGTAAAGCAAATCCAATTGAATAAAAAAATAGAGGGCAATATGAAATATCTCCTTGGAAAAACAGCAGACCTGGAAAATAGAACCAGGAGAAATAATTTGAAAATCATTGGCCTACCTGAAAACCATGATCAAAAAAAAGAGCCAAGACATCATCTTCCAAGAAATTATCAGGTAAAATTGCCCTGATATTCTAGGAGCAAAAGGTAAAAAAGGTAAAGTTGAAAGAATCCACCAATCACCTCCTGAAAGAGATACCAAAAGGAAAATTCCTAGGAATATAATAGCCAAATTCCAGACATCCCAGATAAAGGAAAAAATATTGGATGCAGCTAGGAAAAAGCAATTCAAATACTGTGGAGCTACAGTAAAGATAAAACAAGATCTAGCATCATCTACATTAAAGGACTGGAGGGCATAGAATATGATATTCTGGAGGGCAAAGGAACTGGGACTACAGCCAAAAATTACCTACCCAGAAAAACTGAGTATAATCTTTCAGGGGCAAAAATGGGATGTCAATAAAAATGAGGAGTTTCAGGCATTTGTGATAAAATGAATTGAATAGAAAATTTGACTTTCAAATACAAAATCCTAGAGAAGCATAAAAAGGTAAACAGGAAAAAGAAATCATGAGGGATATTAAAAGATTAAACTGTTTGCATTCCTACATGGGAAGATAATACTTCTAACTCATAAGATCTTTCTCAGTATTAGAGCAGCTGAAAGGAATATACTTAGAGGGCACAGGTGTGAATTGAATATGAAGGGATGGTATCTGTAAAGCATTTATGTTTTGTTTATCCTTGTTTTTTGTGGGGCAGGCCAGGCGGGGTGGCTTATGTCTGGGGCCGGATGTGGGCTTGGGGCCTCCTGGGTTCAGGGCTGGTGCTTTGTCCACTGTGTCACCTAGCCGACCCATGATAACATCTTCAAAATATAGTTAAGGGGTAAGAGGAATGCACTGGAAGAAAGGGAAAGGGAGAGGTGGATTGGGGAGAAGTAGTTCACATAAAAGAAATGAGAAAAAGCTTATGGAGTAGAGGGGAAGATGGGGAAGGAGTGGGGAAGTGAGTGAGCCTTACTCTCATCAGAATTAGCTCAAAGAGAGAATAACATACACACTCAAGAGGGTGTGGGAAAGTGGGAGGGAGAGACAATGGAAGGAAGGGAAGATTGAGGGAGGGGCAGTAAAAAGCAAAACACTTTCAAGGAGGGATAGGGTGGAGGAAGATAGAAAATAGAGTAAATATCATGGGGAGGGAATAAGATGGAGGGTAATACAGTTAGCAATAGTAACTGTGAAAGAAATGATGAGCAGGATGATATCAGAAGGATGTATGAAAAATACAAACCATCAACAGAGATAGAACCTTTGGTATCTGAATACAGATTGAAGTATAATTTTATTTGTTAGCTCCTCTTTCTAAAGGTATTTTGTCTAATTTCTTTTACAACCTGACAAATGAGAAGATGTTTTGCATAACTGCACATGTATGACTTATATTGAATTGCTAGATTTCATAGGGAGGGATGAGGAGGAAGGGAAGAAGAAAATTTAGAACACAAAGTTTTAAAAAATCAATGTGAAAAGTCATGATGAGCAGGAGGAGTTCAGAGAAACCTGGAAGGACTTACATGAACTAATGCTGACTGAGAGGAACAGTACCAGGAGAACATTGTATATAGTAACAGCAACATTGTGTTATGAACAATGGTGATAGACTTGGCTCTTTTCAGCAGTGCAGTGCAATGATCCAAAAGAATTTCAAAGAACTTCATGTTAGAAAATGTTCTCAAATTCCAGAGAAAAAGAGGTATGGTTTATGAATGCAGATCGAACCGTACTGTTTCTGCTTTGGGGCTATGTTTTTTTCCTTCTTTTTTGAGGTTTTTCCCTTGGGCTCTGACTCTTCTTTCACAATATGATTAATGCAGAAATACGTTTAATGTGATTGCACATATATAACCTATATTAGATTACTTTCTGTCTTGGGAAGGAAGGAGGGAAGGGAGGGTGGGAGAAACAGGAGATAGTGTATCAAATGAGAAACAGAGAGGTCATCTCACTGAATTCTAGAAGCTAGAAATGTAGGTTGAGACAAAATTGGGAAGGTGTTTTAAATGGTTGTTTAAGAAGTATTTATATTTTATCCTAGAAGCAACATTAAACCATTGGAATAAGGATTATAACATCATCAGAGTTTTACTTAAGGAAAATTCCTTTGACTACCGTTAAAGTATGGACAATGGACTAGAGTGAGGAGAGAATTGAGGCTGAAGAATCACTTAAGAGGGCATTACAGTAAATGCTGTGTAGGTAGGAACAGAAAGATTTGGCAATATATATATATATATAAACAGAAAGCCAGAAGAGAACATTATAGGCAAAACCCTAAAAACTATTATGAGGAATAGGAGAGGAGAATGCTTTTGCTTCCTCTCTTTACCCCCACTTACTGGAGGAAGACATCCTGACTTTTAGAGTTCTGAAGGATTTGGGAGTTTGCATCTTTTCATAGGCATCTTAATATTGTCTCTGGAAAAGCTGATAGCAGTTTCTGCATCAAGAGTTAGGCAGATGAGAAAACAGATTTAAAACCTGTACAAAATGCTTAGTAGAAGAAAAAACTATGCTTTCAAGAAAACAATTTGGGGACTCCAGCTGTATTTCTAGGAGCTGTGGGTTACCTTTTGCTACTTGTACTCACTGGGCTGGTTTGCGTTATCACCTAGACTCTGTGTACTTGTGGGAGAGTATTTCATAGACTTTGAGGATAATTTCCTTTCACCAACTGTTCTCAATCTATCACCTTAGTAAATATCCCTTTCTAGAAGCTAATTAAGAGGACTTTTTGAGATAGAACCATGGTAGCAGAACAAAGAAAACACTACAGCTGAGCTCTTCTTCCCTGCTAAACAATAATGCCTCAAATCAAATTCTGGAGTGGCAGAGCCAACAAAAGGTCACGGTCAGATAGTCTTCCAAGCCAAGACAACTTCAGAAATCAGAAGGAGAAATCTTTAACAAGGGGCTAGAAGCTGGCCTAGAGTTCACATGGATGCAAAACCAGTGGTATAACTTAGTGATGGTAACAGCAGGAGCTTCAGGAACTTCCAAGCAAGGGACAGTAAGCAAATCAGGCAATTTGTTGGAAAAAGAATACAAGGGACCCCTGTGCTAGAACTAGGTGCAGGACAGGATGCTTTTTGACAACTCCATTGATTATACTCATTTCTAGGTCACATTCCAAGGAAGGAGAAGAGCACATTTAGTCATAAAGGAATACAAGATCTGAGGAACAGTAAGACTTAAATCTATAAGGGATCAGGGGCCTTTCTTCTGTAAGGACCATAGCCCAGACCAGGAGAACAGGGACCACATCTCTCCTCAAATCACAAGATCTTGGAAGCACCCAAAACTAACTAACCCCCAGACCTACCTCTGAAAACAGCAACACAAAAAAGACTGAAACTTGGTACAGTTCCACCCCCAAAACAGGGAGAGAGCCTAACTTTAACATAAAGTTCAAAGTCAAGAAAAAGGCTGAAAAAAAATGAACAAACAACAAAAAAAGGACTGGACCATAAAAAGCTAATTTGTTGGCAGGGAAGATAAAAAAATTCAGAAGAAGGTAAATGATAAACGCTAAAAAGCCTCAAAGGGAAATAATGTAAATTAAACAAAAAACAACCAAGAATTTCTGAAAGAGCTTAAATTTTTTTTCAAAATCAAATAGGAGTGGTAGTGAAAAAAATAGATAAAGAATAAGAAATAAAATTAAGATAGGACAATTAACAGCTTGGTAAAAGAAGCACAAAAATATTGAAGAAAATAACATCCTGAAAAACAAAATTGACCAAATTGAAAAAAACAAGTACAAATGCTCACAAAAGAAAATAATTCCTTAAAAATTATAATAGGGCAAGGGAAAGCTAATGACTCTGTGAGATATCAAGAAAAAATAAAGCAAATATCAAAAGAATGAAAAAAAGAAGAAAACATGAAATATCTCTTTAGAAAAATAACAACCAGAAAATAGATCAGGAAAAGATAATTTAAGAATTTTAGACTACCTGAAAGCTGAGATTAAAAAAAATGGAAGATGTCATATTTCAAGAGAATACAAAGGAAAACCACCCCCAATATTCTAGAACCAGAGGGGAAAATAGAAATTGAAATAATACATTAATCATCACCTGCAAGAGATCCCAAGATTAAAACTCCCAGGCATATTATAGCCAAATTCCAGAACGCTCAGGTGGATATTACTTCAAAGCAATAGAAAGAAACCATTCAGATATCATGGAGCCACAGTCCAGATCATATAAGATTTCTAAGCTATTTTGAAGTAGTCAAGTAGTCAGAGGACTTGCAATATGATATTCAATTTAAACTCTTATCTAAATTGGTTCAAAGGAAAGAAAAAATAGCGTGTGTGTGTGTGTGTGTATGTGTTTTTATTTTTGTGTGTGTTGAAAGAATAACAAACATACAGTCAATTGGGTATAGAAATCTATCTTACCCAACAGGAAAGTAAGAGGTAAAGAGGATAAAAGAAAGGGGGATATAGGCTGATAAAAGAGAGGGCAGATAAAGGTAGTAGTCAAAAGGAAGCAAACAGAGGAGAGACAGGATAAATAGAAGAAAACAGAATGAAGTGAAGTACACAGTAATCATAATTGTGAATGGGATGAATTCCCACATAAAAAGGAAGCAGACAAAGTGGATAGAGCACTGGCCCTGGATTCAAGACTACCTGAGTTCAAATCCGGCCTCAGACACTTACTAGCTGTGTGACCCTGGGCAAGTCGTTTAACCCCAATTGCCTCACTAAAAAAAAAAAAAAAAGGAAGCAGAGGGCAGAATGGATTAGAAAACAGAATCCAACAATATGCTGTTTACAAGAAACACCTGAAATTGAGAGATGCACACAGAGTTAAAATAAGGGACTGAAGCAAAATCTATCTTGCTTCAGCTGTTGTAAAAAAGGCAGAGGTAGTAATCATGATCTCAGACAAAACAAAAGAAAAAATATACTTAATAATTTTAAAAGTTAAGCAAGTAAACTATATCTTGCTAAAAGGCAGTTTAGACAATGTTTAGTATTACTAAACATTGAAATTTATTTGGAAACTAAATAATTTAATCTTAAATAAGTGAGTTCCCTAAGAAAAAATCCCTAGGACGAGATGGATTCACAAGTGAATTAATTATACCAAGCATTTAAAGAACAATTAATCCTAATACTATATAAACTATTTGGAAAAATAGGTAAAGAAAGAGACCTACCGAATTCCTTTTATGACACAAATAAGGTTTTGATTTTTAAACCAGAGAGGGCAAAAATAGAGATAGAAAAATTTAGATCAATTTCCCTAATGCAAAAAATTTAAATAAAATAATTGCAAAGAGATTATAGCAATATATCAAAAGCTCACACATTATGACCAAGTGGCTTTTACACCAGGAATGCAGGGCTGGTTCAATATTAGAAAAACTATATGCATAATTGACTATATCAATAACAAAAACAACAAAAATCATATAATTACATCAATAGATCCCAAAAACCCACCCCTCTTTAGACATTACTATTTAAAATATTAGAAAGCATAGGAATCAATGAATGCTTTCTTAAAATGATAAGTAGTATCTATCTATCACAAGCAAATCTTATCTATAACAAGGATAAACCTGAAGCCTTCCCATTAAGTTCAGGGGTAAAGCAAGGATGTTCATTTTCGCTGCTGTTATTCAATCTTCTACTAGAAATGCTGGATATAGCAATAAGATAAGAAAAGGAAATTGAATGGATAAAAATAGGCAATGAGAAAACAATTAATACTCTTTGCATATTATATGTTGGTGTACCTGGAGAATACTAGAGACTCTACTGAAAACTTAATTGAAACTTTACCAAAGTTTCAGGATATAAAATAAACTCAGATAAACCTAGAAGAAAAAGATAGAGCAATTCCATTTTAAATAACTGAAGATAATGTAAAATACTTCAGAGTTTACCTTCTGAGACAAACCCAGGGATTATATGAACACAGTTACAAAATACCTTTCATACAAATATAGACAGAGCTAAACAATTGGAGAAATATTAATTCTCAAAGGTCAAAATGGAAAAACAATTTACACATGAAGGGTAATATAAATCAATTAGGGGAGCATAGAAAAAATGTACCTGCTATCTATGGATAAAGGAAGAGTTCATGACCAAATATAAGATAGAGAAGATCATGGGAAGTAAAATGGATAATTTTGATTACATGAAATTTGCATAAACAAAACTAATGCACGCAAAATTAGAAGGAACGCAAGAAAATGGAGAGAAATTTTCATAGCAAGTTTCTCTGATAAAGTGCTCATTTCTCAAACATAGAGAACTGAGCCAAAATTATGAAAATGAGAGGCAAATTCTCAATTGATGAATGGTCAAAGGATATGAATGCATAGTTCTCAGAAGAAATCAAAGCTTTTGTCACATAAAAATGCTGCCACTATTAATTAGAGAAATGCAAATTAAAACAATGTTCAGATACCACTTCACACCTATCTGATTTGTTAATATGATAGCAAAAGAAAATGGCAAGTTCTGGAGGAGATGTGAAAAAATACAGACACTGATGCACTGTTGGTGGAGTTGTAAACTGGTTCAACCATTCTGGAGAACAATCTGGAATTATTTCCAAAGGGCTATAAAACTGCACACATTTTGATCCAGCAATACCACTACTAGGTCTGTATGCCAAAGAAATAAAAGAAAAGGTAAAGGGGCCTGTTTATACAAAAAATATTTTTAGCAGCTCTTTTTGTGGTGGCAAAGAATTAGAAATGGAGGGGATGCCCATCAATTGGGGAATGGCTGAACAACTTGTGGTATATGATTGTGATGGAATACTACTATGAAATAACAAGCAGGATGGTTTTAGAGAAACCTGGGTAGACTTATATGAACTGATATAAAATGAAGTGAGCAAATCCAAGAGGTAATTAATTGTACACAATAACAGCAGTATTGTACAATGATCAACTATGAATCACTTAGCTATCCTCAGCAATACAAAGATCCAAGACAATTCTGAAGCACTGATACTGAAAAATACTACCCCCCCCCAGGGGAAAAAAAAACTGATGGAAGCATGCTTTTTTTTTTCCTTTTCATGTCTTTCTCCTTTTTTTGGTCTGTGTTCTCTTTTGCAATGGGGCTAACATGTAAATATGTTTTACATGCATTCACATGTAAAATCTATATCAAAGTGCTTGTCTTCTCAAAGACAAGGGGAATGGAAGAGGAAGGAAATTTGAAAATCAAAAATTATTTCTAAAAATTAATGTTTAAAATTGTTTTTACATGTAATTGAAAAAAATTAAAACATGTTCAATAGATAATTTGGTAATGAATGACAAGCTCAGGGTAGAGTCTTGGGGGTTTATATTGATCTGTGAATAATCTATACAGAGATGATAATTTAAATTAACTCAGGGAAGCCGATGAAGTCACTAAGGAAGAATGTAAAGACAAAAAGAAAAAAGAAAAAAGGTACAAGACAGAGTCCAAGAACAATCACATTTACAGGGTATGATATTATTGTTGTTGTTCATCCTTCATTCTTGAAGAGAACCATGACATCAGGAGGTGATGTCACGACTTGCACTGATTTAAGTGAGGGAGGGCTGTGAAAAGTCAACAGCCTCGCTTTCTCCTCCAGAACTATCTGGGTCTAGTGAGTGACAAAATATACATCAGGATGAATACAGATGGCCCCAAATGGAAAAGGCAAGTAGGGTTAAGTGACTTACCCAGGGTCACATAGTTAGTGTCAAGTGTCTGAGACTGGATTTGAACTCTTCTCCTCCTGACTCCAGCGTCAGTGCTCTAAACACTGCACTACCTAGCTTCCCCACAATGTATAATATCTATTAGTTAGCAAAGTAACTAAAAATATTTAAGTACAAATATTGTGTTAAGCACTAAGGATAAAAACGAAAAGCAGAAAATTCCTCAAGATCAAGGAACTCACATTCTGATTAGGTGGTGACAGCCTATAGAGACTTCAACTGCATGTTAGATGGCACTAAGGATTCAGTGGCAAAGCAGATGTTAATCTTTCTTTAATGCCATTTCCACTGATAAAACTATATTTTTGATATTGGACAATTTGACAGTGCCAAGAACTTTGGTAATGGGAACTTTCTTTTCTAGGTCTTCTGTAGCTGTGACTGCAGAGGAGGCAATTAAGTACCTTCAGGGACATTTAACAGATTAGTATCTCCACATGGGTTTCTTCCAATGATGTTCACTATCAGGAATGGGCTAGAAGCAAGAGGAGTGGTCTGGGCCAATGGGGGTGAGATAGGGGGATGAGGGTGTACTATTCCTGGGGCTCTTGGGGTTACCTGATCACTGGTAGCAGTTGGTCAGTGGTTGGTGTTTGTGGTGATGAAATTCCCCTCATTGTTGTCTCAATGAGCAGGCTAGACATTGGACTAATAGCCTGGGTTATTGTTCTTCCCAGGGCTCCTAGGCTCAGGGTCTCCGTTAGTTTCCATCATGGTCTCAGGGAAGATAATGATTGTGATGGTGCAGTAGTTTGAATATACTGGCAAATTTCACATCCTGTCTCTCTTTCAGCCATGCTGTGTCAGGTAGGTTGGTTTGCCTGTTAGTTGGTGGTAGCTCATCAACAGTTAATGGTGATACCATTAATCAGCACAGTATTTTATGTTTACTGATCAACATTTACTTTATCTGTGCTTTTTAGTTGGTGATTTTTTTTTTTGATAAATGCTAGTTGGAAGTTTCAGTGTTTACAATAAGACTCTAGAACCAAACTGTTAGCAAACACTAGGTTCCAAAAGTTCATATCCAAAGGCATTTTCAAAAAACAAAACAAAACAAGCTATTGTATAAGACACCAAAAATTTTCATGGTTTTGAAACTCCTATATCTGAATGACAAACCCCACAGACAAAAGCAAGGCTCTTTGCTGAAAACCATCTTAACTTGATGATCGTACAAACCAGTTCTTGCATAATCTCCCTTTCCTTTATTTTATAGGTCATGTCATCATATTATAGCAAAATTGAAGGCATATTTCAGGTTATTTTATTGTATAAAATATTGTTAGAAACAAATGGAGTATGCTGAAGCTTAGAAATATTTTATTATAGCAAAATTATTCTTGTAACCCTGTTCATTGCCAGGGAATTCATCTATATTAAAGCTTTTTAACAAAGCCTATCATAATAACATGAATGGCCTCTTTAAAATATCATTACCACTCTAATGTGTACCATTACCTAATTGAACTAGTATTTCAAGTAATCCAAGAATGTGTTATTTCATATAGCACACATAATGTCAAATGGATTTTATTGGATAAGGAAAGAAGTAAAATCGGTTGAATGAAACTGTTTGCTTTGTTTAAGTAGCAAGAGTCCTTTTCCACCTAGAACTCTTACCTAAAAAAATCCCCAAATTTCAAAGCCAGAGATGTTAAACACCAGAAACACACATGAATCCCAGATTAGCTCAACTTTCTAGATAGTTTTTCTATAAGTAAAAAGAAGTTACCTTTGATTTTCTTAATTTATTTTCCCCAAAAGTTACCTCACCTGGTGTTAGGAGGAGAACTCTATTACCAAAGATATTTTAGGGGGCCTTTATAATTGAATCATTATATTAAACAAGAGATAAAATTTTAAGTAAGGTTCATAGACCACATGAAAAAATGCTTTGGGAATATCCTTTGCTTCAGAGTTTCCATAGTAAGTATGACATGCCAGTGAGCTAAAGCCTAGGCATTATCTTTTTTTGGGGGGTAGGGTAGGGAAGTGGAGGGCAGTTGTGGGTGGAACACAAATATAATACTTGTCCACTATATTTAATAATGAGCAAAGAAGATGCACTAATAAGACTTCACAAGCCTGTATCCATTCATAAGCAAGGCCACATTTTATACCATCCATCACTCAACTAGAGACCAAGTACAACATTTTCAGGGGCCTCAGAAGCCCATAATTTGCGATAACAACTGCATAGTTGTTTTTTCCTGTCCTACTGTACTGTAGTAGGGGTGTGATATGCTTCAGCATTGCTCCTCACAATGTAAACTGGGAAAGGGTTTCACTCTCACAGCAAAGATCAACAAGCACCTCTGGGAAGTGTCAAAACTCCCTCCTCCTGGCCCCCTCCTCACAATGGCACTAAAGGACAATTGTACCATCTTCCAAGGAGAATCAATCTTTGCAAATCAGGAGCCATGTCATGCTTCATGTCAGCTGACTCTTTCTGGTTTCTTCACAGAGCTCTACCCGAGTTAGCTTTTTCACTTCTACCTCCTCTCTCCTTTCGACCACTCCAGCCAGATGCTTTACCTCACTTTCAGTGGTTCAACCTAGTACTTCCTAACACTTTCTCCTAACACTTATGAGTTTAAAAAAAAAACAAAAAACTCATGAGTTCCCTTTTCAGTTAGTTATAAAGACAGTATTCTTACTTATTCCTTGATAATCTTTAAAACAATATGTGAATTACAATTTTGTCGGTTTTAACCTCTTAAGACTAAAAAACTATCTATGTGCAAATAGTGGAGGGACCACAGCACCTTGCAGCCTGTGCCTTTTCTCAGTCCTTAAACCAATATTTTGTGTCTCTAAAAACTGTTTCTTTCTTTGCCCCTTTCAGCCACTAAACTGTTCACATATGAAAGTGATGTCATCTTATAGCCTTTACAAAGTTAGCAAAACCTTTTTATGCCCAAATCCATTTTCTGCCCCATTTTACAACCAAACCATTTATATCAATCTGAAAACAATTTTTTTGCTTAGAGGTTTTATTCTTTTTGGTTAAGCAAAAAATTTTGTTCTGAGCATTTTGGGCACCAAACTATTGACCTATGAAAAGAGAATTACCTTACATTCTTCACAAGGAGATTTATTTTTTCTTTGCACAAAATTACTTTTTCTTCCACTTTTAGTAGCCAAACTCCTTACCTCTTAAAGGTGTGTTCCCAACCCTACTAGGGAAATGCTTAGTTACTGTTTATATTATACATAACCTTTGGGAATAGTATCCTCAAGAATCCTTCAGACTTGAATTTGAGGGACATGATTTTAATGGGGGCATTGCAGAATTGAATTCCACTCCAGAAAATATGTAATAAATCAAATGTACGAAGTGCGGCATTTTCTAAAATTTATACACAGATCATTAGTGATTTTATCTGCACTAAAAACTGGAAACTTATGGTATAAAACAGGAAGCACAATACATAGAGGCAGCATGTTATAGTCATTGGAGTCAGGAAGACCTGGATTTTAATCCTATCAGACATTTACTAGCTCTGTGACAATAAGCAAGTCACTCAGCCCCCGTAGCCCTTATATTAGTCATCCATAAAATGAAGACTTGGCCACTACCAGTCCTAATTCTCTGATCTTATGATGCCCATTTAAAAGTGAGCATAAAACTTGCCCTCAAAAACAACTGAGCAAATCTTGCCAGGAAACAGATTTTAACAGATTTTTTTCTTGAATTCATTATGGCATCAATTTTCCTATAGGAGATCAATCTTCCCAGTACTACTATCATAACAAAACCTTTAGAGCTTATCCAACATATCTTTTTACCTTCCTATAAGTAAAGTCACATAGAGCATGTCATGCCTTTGGTTAAGCAGAAGTGTACCAAGGATCTATAGAGTATACTTCAGACATCTTCAAAGCGTACTTCACTGCTTCCTCTACCCAACTGCTACTTTAGAAACCAAATGTTTATAGGAGTGCTGACCTTAGCATGATACGAACTGTGTGATTTTCACTAGCCAAGAGGGTGAGTGGGATGCGTCTTTAGAGAATTACCTTGGTGGGCTGTGCAGGGAACTGTCAGCAGGGGAACATATCACAGAATTCATTTTAACTGGCCCCAAATTATATGGTTATAAGACTTCAGGTCAGAAGACTATTTTTAAGGTCAAGAGGATTACATCAAATGTTGAGAATAACACAGAGGTCAATTTTGACAGCTTATGGGATCTGCTGTTTGACTATTACATGGAAAGAGAGAATGACATGGTGTAGGATATGTGTGATAAGAGACACTGGCTGATAAAGCACAAAGCATTAGAAAACACATGGCAAATAGATTACAACAAAAGGTTTTTAAAATACTTCCTTCTGACTGCTGAACCTTTTGATGGGCAATGGTAACATCCATTTTTCATTTATCTTTGTGGAAGCATATAGCATTTGGATAAATAGTATTTTGGGGAAAAAATTAGAAAACAGTGATAAGGTATTGTCTCAGTTTCCATAGAATATTATTTGATGCTATCACTATAAAGAGCCACTGTATCAGTAGTTACATTGTCAGTTTCCAGGCATTCAGTTTTTAGATGGCCTTCCTATCATATTTAAGAATGTGATCTGCTAATCTTGTCAACATGATGATAATGGATAATCTAAATGAACTAAATGTAACAATGATGAATGTGAAAAAGCTTTGACCAATTGTGCCCATCACAAGGGTTCTTTATACAGTCTATTTGATTTCTTATTGGGCTAAAAGAAAATATGTCATCTATCTAAACACTAAATATATAGGGTTCATTTTTTAAGTCACAAGTTACAAATCATAATACAGATAAGAGAAATATACCCCATCCAGTCACACTTCTTTTTGAAGACTGATGATGCCATCACAAAGAAATCCTAAGGATACTTCTTGGTAAATTTAAATGGGGAGCAGCTAGGTGGCACAGTGGATAAAGCACTGGCCCTGGATTCAGGAGGATCTAAGTTCAAATAAAGTCTCAGACACTTGACACTTACTAGCTGTGTGACCCTGGGCAAATCACTTAACCCTCATTGCCCTGCCCCACCCCCCAAAATAATAATATTGTCAATCAGTCAGTAAGCATTTAGTAATCACTTATGTGTCGGGCACTGTGGTGTCAAACATGCACTTCTAAATGCATCCTGAACCAAATTTAAAAGGTAATTGGGAAATCTTTAGCAAAATAAATAAAAATACAATAAGACATATATAGTATTACATTTTTATAGCATTACGTTTTGAAAATAAATAAATATGCATCTCATGGGAATCCTTACATTTATTTGATCTAGTGGGCCCCCATTTCTTTTTTAGTTTGATACCACTAAGTTAGTGTATTCCAGGCATAGGGAACAGCCATTGAAAATGCATGCAGTCAAGGAGATGGAGTGTCTTGTCCAACAAATATTGCAGAGGCCAGTTGTCATCATGGTGTACATGGTATAGAATTATAAAAAGACTGGAATGATTGAAAGAGACCAGGCTGTGAAGGACTTTCAAAGTTAAACAAATTTTATATTTTGTCCTATAGGTAATAGGGAGCCAGTGGATTTTGTTGACATGGTTAGACCACTTCAGGAAGATCAGTTACAGCTGAGTGAAGGATACTTTGAAGTGGAAAGAGATGAGGCAAAGAACAACAAACAAGCTATTGCAATAGTCTAGGGACTATATTAATACAACTAATGGAAATCTTGACAAGAGTTACATGTTTCTAGAGGCTTGAAGACAGCTAGCCTGAAGGAGGCCATTAGGACCTTAGCATATAGTGTTTCATTAGCAAATCTCTCAAGCATCCTGTCATTTTGACTAACCTCCAGAATACATGTTTGCAACCCAGTTAAAGGATAACCTTTTTAGTATTCCTACATGTAAAACACACAATAGTAACAGTAGTTAACAGCCAAACTCCCTAAGAGCTTTTTATACTGAAACACAAAATCTTCAGCATTTTTCTCAGGAAATATAATAAGGTACTTGAGAAAGAGGAAGTTTATTAAAAGCAAAAAACTCATTGAGCTGATAATAAAACCAGGAACTTTTAAAAAATAGATTAATAAAATAGACAAACCATTAGGTAATTTTACATAAAAAGAGGACATTTGAATATTGAAAGTTAGAAATGAAAGTCCAGAACAAATGAAAAGGAAATAAAGTTGTTAGAAAATTTTGCCCAATTACATGCCCAAAAAAATCTGATAATTTAAATTAAATGGAAGAATACTTACAAAAAAATACAAACTTCCCATGTTACTAGAACAAGATATACAGAATTTAATATCCCGATCTCAGAAAAAGAAATTGAATAAGCCATAAATAAATCGCCAAAGGAAAAGGAAAAAAGGCATGGATGGATTTATAAGTGAATTCTATCAAATATTCAAAGAAAATTAACTCCAATATTGCATACTTGTTTTTTTACAAAAATAAAGAATGAATCTCATCACATTCCTTCTGTAAAACAAATATAGTCCTGATACCCAAACCAGTGAAACAATTATAGGCCATTATCTCTAATAAATATTGGTGCTAAAATATTAAGTAAAATATTGGCATTGAGACTATGACAACATATTAAAAGGATTACTAAACAATTTGAATTTCATGTTAGAAATGCCAGTTGGTTCAACATTAGAAAAACTATAAATGGAATAAATCATATTCATCACAAATCAATAAGATCACATGATTTTATATATATGGTTTTTTTTACAAAATACAATATTAATTTATATTAAAAACATGAACAAGAGGAATAAACAGGACTTTTCTTAATTCTATCTCTATAAAAACAAAAGGCTAGTTTTTTATCTGTAAGAGAGACACACTAGACTACTTTCCATTACAATCATTGTTGTTTGTCCTTTCTCAAAGAGTACTATGACATCAGGGTAATGCCATAACGTGCACTGATTTGAATTTAAGTGAGGGAAGGCTGTGCAAGGTCACTAACCTCACTCTCTCCTCCAGAACCATCTGGGTCCACTAACAATATATATATACATCAGGATGACTGGAGATGGCCCTGGATGTTTAAGGCAATTGGGGATATGTGAATTGCCTAGGTTCACACAGCTAGTAAGTGTCTGAGGTGAGATTTGAACTCATTGCAATCATTGATAATGCAAGGATGCCCATTGTCACTACTATTATTTAAAATAATTCTAAGAATATTAGCTATTGCTAAAAAAAAAAAAAGGAAATCAAAGGAATAGGCAAAAAGAAAAAGGATTCTCATTTGCACATATTTTCCTTAGAAAATCCTATTCAACTAAAATTAATTTAAACAATAATTTTAAACATCTTATGCTTTTCATAGCTATATGTGATATATTATTATCTAAATAAGGGATAGAAACAATTATAAAAGAGAAAATAGATAATTTTAATTATATGAAATTGAAAAGCTTCTTCACAAACAAAATTAACACAGTTAACAAAAGAAGTGATGAAATGGGAAAAAATTATCTCTGTATTAAACTCCTCTGATAGAAGTTCATTCCCCAATGATTAAAATAGTTAAAGAATATGAACAAATTGTTCACAAAAGAATTTCAAACTATTAACACCCTTATGTAAGGATGCTTCAAATCACTAATAAGAGAAATGCAAATCAAAACAACCCTGAAGTTTTACCTCAAACCCTGTACACTGGCAAAAAAAGACTCCCCCCCCCAAAAAAGGGGGGGGTAGTCAATGTTGGAGATGTGGAGGAATAGGTACAATAGTACATTTTTGGTGAAACTATGAATTAGTATAAGCATTTTGGACAGCCAGCTGAAAATATTAAAAAATAACTAAAATACCCCTACTTTTTTATCTAGGGATTTCCGTACCAGATTACCCATACCATAAGGGGTCCTTTGTTAAGCAGAAAGACCCATCATGCATAAAAATATAATAGCAATTCATAGAACATTTTCATGGCAAAGAATAGAAAACAATGTAGTAGCTACATTGTATATGTTATTTGTTGTTCAGTCATGTCCAACTTTTGTTACCCCATTTCGGATTTTTGCAAAAATACTGGAGTGATTTGATATTTCCTTCTCCATCTTATTTTACAGATGAAGAGACTGAGGCAAACAGGTTAAATGACTTGCCTAGAGTCACAGATCTAATAAGTGTCTGAAGTCAGATGAGTCTTCCTGACTCAAGACCTAGCACTCTATCCACTGTGCCACCTGGCTACCCCCAACTTTTATATACCATGTACTCTATGCCAGGCTCTATGCTAAATGTTTTACAATTATTTTCTCATTTGATCCTCACAACAACTCTGAGAAGTTGGTGCTATTATTATGCCCATTTTAAATAAATAGAAATTAAGTGACCTGCCCTTTTTATGTTTTATCTCTTTGGGATACAGACTTAGTAGTGGTATTGCTAGGTCAAAGGGTATGTATGCTTTATACTCCTTTGGGCATAGTAATGAAATGATCTCTAGAATAGATGAACCAGTTCACAATTCCACTAACAGTGCATTAAAGCTCTCAATTTTCCCACATTCTCTCCAGCATTTGCCATTTTCTTCTGTCATACTACCCAATTTGATAGGTGTCAGGTGGCACCTCAGAATTGTTTTAATTTCCATTTCTCTAATCAATGGCGATTTAGAGCATTTTTTAATATGACTATAGATAGCCTTGATTGGAAATAGGTTTTATTTTTTAGAAGTTTGACTCAGTTCTCTGTATATTTGAGAAATGAGGCTTATCAGAGGTACTGGCTGTAAAATTTTTTTCACAGTTATGCTTACTATATTTTTCCCTGCATCCTGTTCCCCCCTCCCCAACCCTGTTTGTCCTACTCTCTCCCTCCTTTCACCCTCAAAAGTGCTTTGCTGGGGGCAGTTAGGTGGCGCAGTGTATTGCTCAGGATGACCTGAGTTCAAACCTGGCCTCAGACACTTGACACTTACTAGCTGTGTGACCCTGGGCAAGTCACTTAACCCTTATTGCCCTACCCCCCCTCCCAAAAAGTGCTTTGCTTTTGACTACCACTTCCCTTAATCTGCCTTCCCTTCTATCAGCTCTTCCCCATTTCTCATCCTCTTCCATCCTACTTTCAGATTTCTATACTCAACTGAGTGTATATGTCATTTCCTCTGTGAACCACTTCAAATGAAAGTAAGGTTCAAGTGTTCCTGCCTGCCTTCACCATCTTCCCTTCCACTGTAAAAGCTCTTTTGTCTCTTTTATGTGATAAATGTACCCCATTCTACTTATCTCCCCCTTCTCCCAGTACATTCCTCTTTTTCATCCCTTAATCTTATTTTTTAGATATCATCTGATCATATTTAACTCATACCTGTGCCCTCTGTCTTTATATATATTCCTTCTAGCTTCCCTAATAATGAGAAAGTTCTTGTGTGTTGGCAAAGAATTGGAAATTGAGATGATGCTCATCAATTGGGAAATGACTAAACAAGCTGTGATATGTGATGGTATACTATTGTGCTATAAGAAATGATGAGCAACATGCTTTCAGAAAAACCTAGAAAGACTTACATGAACTAATCCAAAGAAAAGTGAACAGAACCAAGAGAACAGTATACACAGTAACATTAATGGCATTCCTTTTCTTCAGAGCACTACCATTCTTTGATATTAGCCCTGACTCTTCTTTCCCTCACTTCCCCATACCTAATCAATTTCCATTTCTTATCAATTCTAATTCTACAACAAATTTCCTGTCTCCTCATCTCTCATAGTGTCATCCATCATGTCACAATGGGAGAGCTAAGTGGAGCAATGGATAGAGCACTGGCCCTGAAATTCGGAGAACCTGAGTTCAAATCTCACCTCAGACCCTTACTGTGTGACCCTAGGCAAGTCACTTAACCCTAATTGCCTTTAACATCTGGGGCCGTGTCTAATCATCCTGATGTATATCTTGCCACTGGACCCAGTTAGCTCTGGAGGAGAGAGAGGTTGGTGACCTTGCCCAGCCCTCCTTCATTTAAATCCAATTCAGTGCAAGTCATGACATCATCTCTGGATGTCATGGTCCTCTTTGAGAACAAAGGACAAATAACAACATCTTGTTTCACATGCCATTGTCAATTCTCATATTTGCTGTTGAAAAAGTCTTCTAATTGCACTTAAGTGCCTTCAGTAACTCCCCATCCAATCCATCCTCCAACTGGCTGCCAAAGTTATCTTCCCAAATCACAAATCTGACCATACCATCCCTTGCTTAATAACCTTCTTATCAAGAATAACAATTATTAAAAAGATCTTATTGCCTCTAAGATAGAATTAGCTTTTCATATAAAACTCTTCAGAGAATAGCTGTAGCCTACCTTTGTAAAATTATTGCACATTATTACCTTTTATATATTACCCTTACAAAAAAGTCTTTGTTCTTCCATCTTCATCTTTCTTTGCCTTTGTGAAGGTTATCCACATTCCTGTAATGTACTCCCTCTTCACCTCTTGGAATCCCTACCTTCTGTTAAAGCTCAGTTCATATGTCCCATTCCATGAGAAACTTTCCCTGATTCCCCTCATTATTAGTAATCTCTCCTCAAATAATCATATTTACATGTTTACATGAATATTGCCCTAGGCAACAACCATAAACTCCTTGAGGAAAAGGCTTGGTTTTCTTTTTTTTTCTTTTTATACCTAGTGCCTAGTAGGTCAGCGCTCTCTCTCTCTCTCTCTCTCTCTCTGTATATATATATATATATATATATATATATATATATATATATATATATATATACACATACATACATACATATATATATACATATACATACATACATATATATACATATATACATACATACTTATATGGTGCTTAATAAATGCTTATTGGTTTGGATATAATTGTGTATAATAGTTTCTGATAATTTTCTTTATTTTCTTTCAATTGGTTGTGACTTTTCAGTTTTGATTTTGGTAATTTGATTTTTCTTGTACATTTTAAAAATCAATTTTGTCTTATATCTTTTACTTTTTAGATATAACACTGCCCTAGGATGTTGAGTGATTCCCTGAAGGACAGCTCTGTGAAGTTGTATCTCCATAAAGTGGACAATAGTATCCCAGGGCTGTCCTTCAGGGAAACCTCCTTACCTGGGGCAGATATGCTACATAGATTTTCTATATTTGTACTTGTATGGGAATTTTTTAATTTGATGATTTTCTTGTGTTTTTTAAACTTTCCTGCTCAGTTGATTCATCTTTCTTTTATTAGCATGGTTAGAAATATAAATTTTCCTCTAATAACTACTTTAGCTATATCATACAAATTTTATAATTATTATCATTTCCCTTGATAATTATTGTCTACTTGATTTGTTTTTTCTTGTATTCATTATTTAGAATAACATTTCAATTCCATTTATACTTTCTACATATTTCCTTTATCATAATTTTTATTATAAAATACCTTTCATATTTCTATCTTTCATAAACTGATAGCGATAATAATAGTAATTATACCTAGCTTTTATATAGTGCTTTGATTTACAAAAAGCTTTTAAAATATCTCATTTTGTCTTCACAACTACCCCACAAGCTAGATGCTATTATTATCCTCATTTTAGAGATCAGGAAACTGGTGTTTATAGAGTTTAAATGACTTGCCCAGGTTCATTCAGCTAGTAAGTGTCTGAGGTAGGATTTGAACTCAGAACTTCCTGATTCACTACTGGACAACCTGGCTAGATGAATAATAGGATCATAAAATTAGATCTGGCTTTCTGGATTGACTCATGATTTTTTATACCCAAATGAGTGATCAGTCTTTACAAATATTCTATATGATTCTGAAAAAACTAATATGTTTTATGTATTTCCCATTTGATAATCACTAAGGGTCTCTCATATAGTTTTCTAACGTGCTATTTTTAAATCATTTTATTAGATTTATATCCAAATATTTTATCTGCCCTTTGTTACCATTTAAATTTACTCATTTTACACACTGTGATAATTGTGTCTTTTGGTTCTGTTTTGTTCACTTTGCATCATTACATGTATTTCTGTGTTAAATAGTAGTGCTATAAGTATTTTGTAAACATAAGACCTTTTGTTGGCAGTATCCTCCTTGAACTAAGAAGTTGGTAGTTTAATGACTATACATAAAAAATTTTTAATTTTTCTTGCCTATTTATGAAATTTTATTTTTTTTTTATTTATTTATTTTTGCTGAGGCAGTTGGGGTTAAGTGACTTGCCTAGGGTCACACAGCTAGTGTCAAGTGTCTGAGGCCGGATTTGAACTCAGGTCCTCCTGAATCCAGGGCCGGTGCTCTATCCACTGTGCCACCTAGCTGCCCCTGTGGATTTTTTATATCACTGATTAGTGCTAGAAAATTAGTGCTATTACTCTTCAACCCCACCAACATTGAATTTTCCATCTATTAATATGTGTTCTCCATTTAAATGTATAAGTTGATATTACAGAATTGTTTTCAATTGTATTTCTCAAATATGTTTAGCATTTTTAAGATAACTAATAAGTTTGTATTTCTTCTATTTGTTCATATCTATTGTCATATGACTTAGATTTGAATCAATGGGATACCATACTTTTATGAGAAATGTTTTATAAAAGTTTTATTTCCCATTCTAAACATTTTCTCTTTTAATTCTACATTTTTGTTGTTAAGTCATTTCAGTTGTGTCCAACTCTTTGTGACCCCATTTGGGGTTTTCTTGGCAAAGATACTACAATGGTTTGCCATTTCCTTTGCTTGTTTTATGTGTGAAAAACCTTTTTACTTTTATGTAAGGATAGAGGGGTAAACTGAGCAAATTAATCTGGTTATCCCAATCCACATAAATAAGAGAGATAAAATACTAGTACCTTAACTTGATAGGAATATGTCTTAATTTAATCAAATTAATCAGAGGCATTCCAACTAAGTGTGAAAAGGCCTTTTTATTGGAAGGAAGGAAGGAAGGGAGGGAAGAAGGGAGGGAGGGAGGAAGTGAGAGAGAGAAGAAGTGAGGAAGGAAAGAAAGGCCTTGATCAATTTAGATGTCTCTGATCTTTGGATGAACTGGTGTGACATTGCACAGCAGGAGTGTATGAATTGCCTAAGTGAGTCTTCTATAAAATAAGATACTAGTGCAAAATCAAGATGGAACTCCCATTGCTGTCAATAAAGAGAAAATTTCAGCAAAAACCCTGGATAACAGTTGCTTGGGGGCACAGCTAAGATGGTAGCATGGTAGGAAGCACCACATAAGCATTCCAGCCCCTGTTAAGGTTGTGCCTCAGGCAAGAAGAAGTACCAGATCTACCACATAAGGCTGACCTTATATAGGGTAAAAGAATAAATGCCAGCTGGCAGGCCTGTTGTTCATTACGTTGTTCCAGGTTATAGATGCAGAGTAGAAGAATAGGAACTTCACATAGGAGTAGTATTCTAGGGTGAAGAATGTTACAGACCACTAAACAATGAGCAAGTTCAGAAATAAGCAGTAGCCATGTATCTCTGATTCCACAAGCAGAGCAGGATCCCAGTCTAAAATCTGCAGTGGAATTACCAGGGAAGGAATCCCAAACAAATTGGAAACCAGCAGTTCTGTTACTGAACCAGCACAACTTTTCATATAGCTGATAGTGACCAAATACAGCATTAGTCTACTAGAACTCCAACAAGAGGCAAGCCCACAATTGTGTTGCTCAGACCCAAACCCGGGTCAGAAACTTGCAGGGTTCAGATCAAAAAGACTGAAATCAAACTCTGCCCTGGAATAAACCATTTTGAGATTACTAAAAGATTGTAAGTCCCTCTGCTGAACTATCTCTATTATCCTGGAATACAACACTCAATATACCAAGAAAGCAATACCAGGACCCTAGAGGAAAGAAACTCATTCCAGACTCTCTATAGAAATGTGTAGAAACCAGTCTTAAGATAAAGTCCTAAGTCAGGAAGTTCACTGGATGAATTGGGGGAGGGGACAGATTTCTACTCTAAAAACCTACCACTGTCAAGGACACTCAAGACACAAAAGAGAATGTCTCTAATATCTATAAGCAAAGCCACAAAGAAAAATGCAACTTAAGCACAAATACATTTAGAATTCCTGAAAGAGATGAAGCAAAAGGATTAAAAAGAGGATTTGTTTGTTTGTTTAATAAATGAAATGAGAGCACTAGAGGGAAAATTACAAGAGAAATAAGAATTATGCAAGAAAGAATTGGCAAGGAAAATAACAACTTGACATAAGAAGCACAAACAAAACTTTATTCCAGAGAGAAACTCTCAAAAAATGAGAATGGACCAAATAGAAGATAAATCCATAAGAAAAGAAATAATACAACAGTTAAAAGAAGGGGGGAAAATAGAAGAAAATATAACATATGCTGTAGAGAAATACTGACCTAGAAACAGATGGAGAAGAAATAATTTAAGAATTATTGAATTAACTGATACTCATGACCAAAATAGAGCCTAGATATCATATTTCAAGAAATTGTCCAAGTAAATTACACAGAACTCTTAGCACCAGAGGGAAGATGAAAGAATTCACCAGTCTCCTCCTGAAAGAAGCTCCAAAATGAAAAGTCCCAAGAACATTACAATCCAAATACATAGCTTCCAAATCAAAGTTTAAAAATACCACAAGAAACCAGAAAGATACAATTAAAGTACTAAGGAGCCACAGTTAGGATCATACATAATTTAGTAGGCACAATGTAAAGAAGCAGTGAGTTTGTAATATAACATTTCAAAAAGCAAAAAATATAGGCTTATAATCAAGAATAACTTATCCAACAAAGCCAAATGTAAACCCACAGTGGGAAAAATTAACCCATTTCAGTAATGAAATGGAGTACTTCCAAGCATTCCTAATGAATGCACAGAACCATTTAAGTGTAAATACAGGCATCAACAGAAACATAAAATGGTGAACATGAGCAAATAGGCATAAATGAGCATTAACTGTTTACCTTCTAATATGCAGAGATGATACATGTTTCACCTCATAATCCTATAATTATTAGGGGTCCTAGATGGAGTCTAATTAAATAAAGGGCCTGGGAATGGTTTTATCATGTTTGGTAATCTGAGTAAAAGAATGGAAATGGAAGGGAAGAGGAATAATCTGGGGCTGGGGAGAAGGGAGAAGAATCTCACATAATAAGGTTAAACAAGTACAAGTCTATACAAACAAGGGGGTGATAGAACTTCTTGGTGGCCAAAGTACAAAGGATATCCCATGAAGAGCCAGGAGTGGCCTCTCCCTCAGCCTTCTGACTAGTTGACAAGTATGTCCCACCCAGAGGAATGAAAATTATCCCCAACTGAATCAATTCTGTAGCCTTATTGAATGTCCTATCACTCCCATGATTAAATAAACCTCCTTTTGTTAAATTTTAAATTATCTCTGAGTTTCTCATTTTGTTTTGAACACAAATCTGAAAGACCAGACTGACCTGATTTGCCAACACACTCTCTCTTATAGGTTTTTGAGAAAAGGACACAAGGTAACCTTGAGGGGGCCTTGGCCAAATTTACTACTGCACATGGTTAAATGAAGGCAGACGAACTGACAGTCAGAGAAGCAGGATGCTTAAGAAGGTGCTACAAAGTTCAACCACTATGAAATATTAGGCTGAATCTGGAATTTAGGATAAAATGGTTGCTAAATTAGGGAACACAGGGACAGCATGATGATCTTGAATGACCCTAAATGTCCTTTCCTAGCTTCTTTACAGGAAGTATTGGGCTATTGTATTGCCTAATTCATGAGACCAAACTGTCCTGTTCCAAGAGTGAAGAAATGAATAAATTAGAGCCACCTTTTAGCATCAGTCAGAAGGGATTATTGGGCAAATCTAAGGAGAGAATTTGGGTTAAGCTTAATAAGAATGGATGTGGTCATCCAGGCACCTGAATTAATTAGACTAGATGGTCCATAACTGAAATGGGGCCAGGGCTATCTCAAGGGTCTCTGGGGTGTACAAAATCATTAAATCAATGAAATTATGAGAGACAAGAGGAAAGTTACCCCTTTACTGTCAGAGTAGGGAATCTAAAGAAACACTCCATATTGGGTGTGATAATGCTCATAAGTATGTACAGAAGTTTGTTGCCCAGAAGATTCACATAAGAAGTAGGGCTAAGTAGAAAGGCATCCTCATTTGAAATAAGGTCCTGGGAGATAGGCAATTGTTTGGATAAAGGGTGGTATGATATGTGAGGTTGGAAATGCTACTGGTACTCATTGATCACATGGAGCCTGGGGGCATCAGGGAATTCTGAGAGCTGTATGGCAAACTAGGTAGCATCCTTATTCAGTAACTTGAAGATACACTTTCCTTTGATATGCTAAGTGACAAAGAACTCCTTTGGGGGTAGGGAAATCAAAGAGGCAATAATTAAGCCCCTGGCTGTCCTATTCATTACTCAAGTGAAAGAGATTTGTTTGTAAGGATGTGGAGTCCATTGAACAACCAAGAATTCCAGTATTCAGACTCCTGGCAATAGTAGTAATTCCCCAAGGGTAAATACAGAGGACTTCTGTGGTTAGGTAACTTCCTGGAACTACTAGTTAAGAGACTCCCTCATGCCTCTCCACACTGTCCCTATAGAGGTCTCTGCCCTTCCCCACTCCTTATCCCTCCACCCCCAACCCCTGCTTAACTTGCCCTCTGATTTGTCACTGCATCTAGTGCAGTAGACTGCTAACTGGATTAATTTATTCAAGGTCTCTTTCACAGCCCAACCATGTATTGCAAATGCTTTTAAATGTTGGGGAGGAGTCTGTTGACAAAGGCACCTCCAATGTAATGATTTACATTTGTCAAGGGATTCTCTATGCCAGAATGCTTCTCAAAAATCTTTGTAAATCTGTCCAGAAAGCCACTAAGTCTTTTATCCTTTTCTTTTTTGCAAGCATTTTGTTTCTGTCCATTTTCATCTCATTCTCATTCTCTCTCTCTCTCTCTCTCTCTCTCTCTCTCTCTCTCTCTCTCTTTCTCTCATTTTTTTCTGTCTCCTTTGAGTCACTCATATTTCATCTATGGATACAGAAGTCTATAGATCTTTTCTGCCTCAGATATGAGAATATTTTCTGGGATTTTCCCCCCAGTTTATCACTGGAGAAATAGTGGAGTAGTGGGTTAAAGTCAGGCCAATTTAGATTTTAATAAGCAAAGATATTGTCATCCTAGAATAATCCTCAATTCATCCTAGAATTTAATTGGGAATTTTTATTCAGAAATCTCTGAGAACCCTAATGCTAATGTTTTAATACTCTCATCAGCTGACCTGGGAACATGCATCATAACAAGATTACTCCTGGAAGTTAAGATCCTAAAACTCTCATAAGGGTATACTACTGAGGGAACTATCCCTAGTTGTACTAATATGGGGAACAAGGGCAGAGAAATCACTTATGAAATTAGGAAATACATGAAAAAGGGAACAATTTTAGGTGGTATTAAAAGAATAGGAGTAGGGGCAGCTAGATGGCACAGTGGATAGAGCACGGACCCTGGAATCAGGAGTACCTGAGTTCAAATCCGGCCTCAGACACTTAACACTTACTAGCTGTGTGACCCTTAATGCCAATTGCCTCACTAAAAAGAAAAAAAGAATAGGAGTGTCAGGCAAAACTGAGATACCCTTTTCTCCAGTGGTCCTCCAAAGGAACTAATGGATAGATTTTGAGGGAGCTCCTAATAAGATGATGGGCCTTTGCAGTTTAGGATTTCTTCCTCTGGGGTAGGATCCTCATGAGAGGCCTTCTTATTTAAGCAAGGATAAAATTTGGCTTCTTAATTTGATGTGAGAATTTCAAGGACTTACCTCAATGTTTCTTGTTAGATTTTTAACCTTTGTACTTCATTTTCTTTGAAAACCTTTACATTTCATGCTCTAAAGTTGAACCTGTATTTAGCAGCTTATCCCAATCAATTCAAAACTAAACCTACTAGGTATTTTTCTTTTTCCTAGGACACCTCTGATGTCAACAATTTTGTCTAGTTTCAAAGTTAAGTATAGAAAGGTATTACCAGTAGATTGGCCATTGGTGGGCAAGGCAACCCATGAAACAAACAAAAATACAAAATGGCTCTCCTTCCTATATTTGGAACATGTCTACTTCTGTAGTCATGGTGATAGACTAGTGGAAAAGGTGCTAGAGGATGCTAAGCAACTTTAACTGAGCTATTGGTACTTTAAATGTGAGGTTTTTGTCAAGTGACAAGTGGGATGGGGTGAGTGGTCAGAAGAAATTAATCAGTTTTAGATTGCTTAGGTTTTTAGTGCCCTGAAATCTTCCATTTTGCCCATTTCAAATTTTTTTCTGCTGTTTCATGAAGTACTGGCAAAATTCAAAAACTATATGTGTGTATGTATATGTATATATGAATATGTGTGTCTGACTGAATAATAGCTAATTGCCAGATATGTTTATACATAGTCTAGCTAACTGAGACATAACTGTGTCAAATATATATGTATGTATGTATGTACATATGTGTATATTTGTCGGTCTACATACACAGATATAGTATAACTGACAGCTATAATAACTGACATTGAATATGCATGTATACACATACATTCATATATACATAAACTAAATTTGTAGATTTTATGAAAAGTATTACTAATAATAATAGCTGACATGTTAGATTTATATATGTATATAGATAGACAGATGGACAGATGAGTGGGTGGATAGGCAGATAGATATTGTTTTCTTATTTGTCTTTCATTCTCAAAGAGGACCATGACATCAGAGTTATGTCGTGACTTGCAGTGAACTGGATTTAAATGACAGAGGGCTATGCAAAGTTACCAACCCTACTCTCTCCACCAGAGCAATCTTGGTCCAGTGGCAAGCTATAGATCAGGACGACTGGAGGTGGCCCCAGATGTTTAAGGCAATTGGGGTTAAGTGACTCACCCATGGTCACACAACTAATAAATGTCTGAGATGAGACTTGAACTTGAGTTCTTCCAACTTCAGGGCCAGTGCTCTATCTACTTCACCACCTAGCTTCCCTGGATGGATGGATGGATGGATAGATGAATGGATCCAACATGTCAGCTATCATATATCAGCTATACTATGTTTATATATGTGTATGTGTGTAACATACATACACATATATCCAATGTGTCAGCTATCACTAGTAGTAGTAGTTCTGCTTTTCATAGAATCCACCACTTCAGTAATGTTTGTCACTATCTTGTCTGCCTGTACATTCCCATATTTTTCTTCTTGAATTTCTCCTTCAGTTATCTAATTTCCAATAACAGATGCCAGGTCTTCCTTTAAATCTCTATTATGATTCTATACCATTCTGAAAGGTTTTATTGAAATCTTTCCTTTCTTCTAGATGGATATATTTTTACAGTTTCCACCTGTGCTTTACTTTTGGAGATTTCTCCTCACTTGTTTTACAGCATAATATTCATTCATTGTATTATACTGATGATCACTTGTATTTCTATAAAGCTCTAAGGCTGTATACTTCATTTCGATTGATTCTTATAACCACCCTATGAGGGTAGTGCAATTATTGTCCCCATTTCACAGATTGAAATTGAAGCTTGGAAAGATTAAGTTTCCCAGGGCCACACAGATAGTAAATGTCCGAGGTGTGATATAAACCTAGGCTTGCCTCATCTAGCACTCCATCTACTCCATTATTTTGCCTTTCAATTGGGATCCCTTTTAGCTTGCTCTGTTCTTCAGTTTTCCTGTGAGAGGTTTGTTTGCTTTTTTAATTTTCCATTTTCCATTTTTATTTTTATTTTTCCTTTACTTTATTTCATTTGTCATAATCTTGAGGTGGTGCAGGGGAGGTAAATTTAGTAATGACCATTTACCCTTTCATCTTATCAGATGTCAATCTTTGGAAATATTTATTTTGAGGCAACAAAAAGACAGCCAAGTATAAATGTCCATTAGACACTTGCAGATATTGAACTTAAACCAAGGGCAGGGAATGAACAAATAATTCATCTCAGGGATCAATGAATATTTTTCAGGAATGATGTTGATTCTCCATACCATTCCTATTACAAATTAAAAGCATATTTGCGGGGCAGCTAGGTGGCGCAGTGGATAGAGCATCGGCCCTGGATTCAGGAAGATCTGAGTTCAAATCCGGGCTGAGGTTGAGGAAGCAGGAAGGAGGATGGGGATGAGAGAACAAAAGGTAGGGGATAGGGACAGTTTTCTCCTCTATAGCTAATGATTGATTAAGATAAGGATGGGAAAAGAAACAGGTGGGGGGAAAATTGTTAGCCATAAGGGTTATGGTGGGTAGCAGACAAAAAGTAAAGCTCATAGTCTCCAAGGTATGCTGTTTCTGGGCAAGGATAGAAAGATAGGACCTTAGTCACTCTTTCTTGCTCATAATATGAGGGGCAAAGAGGCGGGGGTTACTGGAGTCTAGTCTCTCATTCTCCCCTTCTGCCTCCTAGAGGTCACTAGATCTTGGTCACTTCTGACTGTTCAATATAAATGGTGACCAGGGAAGGAATGGGGCAGTGGGTAGGTGGTACTGGTCCCCATCCCCAACAGACAGAAATTGCTAGACCTGGTAGTATTATTGCAACTACTGCTGTTTCTCCTTCAGAGTGGCCAGAGGGAGAAGACAGTAATGATAATTGTAACACTTTTATTTGCTCAACCATTGCCAATCACATTTTGTTGGCATCTTAAATAAAATGTTGGTTTGTGTTTATGACATAATATGAAGGGCACGTGAAAAGAGATAAGCATCATTTAAAGTTTTTATTAAGGAATATTTTAAGCAGAACTGCGTTTGACAGTATGACAACTGATCCATTATTTCTCTCTATATATTCTTAGTTTCTTCCATTTATGTAACCAGAAGTGATATAATCACTAGCCATATCAACTTTACCAAATATCTTAGTGTCACAAAGCATTTCTGTTTATTCTTCAGATATTAGTGGAGTTGACTTGTCACCAGTCTCTGAATGTTTTTTTTCTTCAAAGGGAAATATTAGACAGTGGATGATGATTATTACCAAGAGCCTTCTAATTTATTTTTTTTCTCAGCAGGCCTTACACTATTACATGATAGAGGAATATAAGGAACTTACTGGCTAAGTAAGGGGTTTCTCAGTAGCATTAGTCACTAAAAGCATTCTGCTCACTATTAGACTTCAAAAACTCATCCTTCAAATTTCAAAAACATGCTCAGTTCATGTTTGGGTGGTATCTCTAATACCACTGAATTCATGGATAGAGATACCAATATTCCTTTTTCATTCTTTCCTTTTGTTACTTTATTCATGAACCCGCAAAAATATAGGTAAAATGTCTCAAGTGTATCATCATTGCTTGCAAACAAGAGATCATGATTTAACAATTGAAAAACAGAACCAACTCAGATTGAGTGGTCCACATTTATTGGGTCACTTATAGGAGTTCAGCTTTGAAAGAGAATGATTGGGGCAGCTAGGTGGCACAGTGGAATCAGGAGGACCTGAGTTCAAATACGGCCTCAGACACTTAACACTAACTGTGTGATTCTAGGCAAGTCACTTAACCCCAATTGCCTCACCAAAAAGAAAATGAAAGAGAATGATTGAGCCCATTATGCTGTTATTAGGGAAAGTTATGTTAATTCATTATTTAGTAATCTAGAAAAGTCATTAGTATTAGTCATCTTTGGCATCTTCTATTTTTGACATTAATTAAATACAAAAATTAAAGAACACTGGAATCATAAAAGGCAATATACAATGTATATGGCATGAATATATAATGGAAGGAACATTCATGATGCAATCACATAACCTGGATTGTGGTTCTGATATGGATTTGGGCAACTACTTGTCTCAATTTTCACATCCATAAAATGATGATAATACTTGTACTACTGAGTTTGCAGATTATTGGGAGGAGGGAAAAACAAGTCTACAGAAAGTTTGAAAAAGACCAAATAAGTCAGCACATCAACAAGCTTACTAAGTTGTGGTGAGCACCTGTGATATAAAGACAGAAATGTGGTCTTTACATTTAAGGATCTCACATTCCAATAAGGTAAACAATAGACAAAAATTATACATAGAAGATATATACAATGTAAATGTAAGGTATTCTTAGAAGGCATTAGCAGTAGGGAAAATCAGAAAAAAAAAGACTGCGGAAGGTGAGATTTGAGCAGAGTATTGAAGAAAGCTAAGGTTAGGAGGCAGAGGGGATGATTCTACTGATGTGGGACAACCAACAAAAAGGCATGGGGTCAGAAAATGGAGTGAGTTGTGTAAGGTACAACAAGATGGTCAGTGTTACTGGATCACAGTGAGTGGACAGGAATAAAGTCTAAGAAGGCTGGATAGGAAAAAGGGGGCCAGTTTATAAAGGGTTATAAAAGGCAAAGAGAGTGTTTTATATTTGATCCTGGAGATAATAGTGAGCCATTGGAGTTTATTGAACGTGGGAGTGACATAGTCCAACTTTCACTGAAGGAAGATGACTTTGGCAGCTGAATGGAGAATGGACTGGAGTGGGGAGAACTTCGATGCAAGGAGACCAAACGATACTATGGCACTAGTCTAGGAGTGAGTTCATGAGTACCTACACTAGGGTGGCAGCTGTGTGAATGGAGAGAAACAGGCACATGTATGATTTGTTGTGAAGATAGAAATGGCAAGACTTGACAACAGAGTGCATATGAAATATGACTGTAAGGAGTTGATGATAACAACCAGGTTTGGAACTTGGGTGACTGGGACAATAGAAGTGTCCTTGGCAGTAATGGGAAAGTTTAGAAGAGAGGAGGGTTTGGGGAGAACTATAGTGAGTTCTGTTTTGAACATGCTAAGTTTATAAGTGTCCTATGGGGACACATATTCAATGTTGAACCTAAATATCTTTTGCATAGTGACAATATTTGAACCTATAGAAGCTGATGAACTCAAAAAGTGGAATTGTGTGTAGAGAGCAGAGAGAAAAATATCCAGGACAGATCCTTGGGGGCCACCCACAGTTAGTGGGTATGACTCAAATAAAGATCCAACAAAGGAAACTGAGGATTGGTCTGAAAGGTAAAAGAAGTACAGGAAGAAATCAATGCTGTGAAAACCTAGAGAGTAGAGTATCCAAGAGAAGAAAGGTAATCAACAGTGGCAAAGATTGAAGAGAGGTCAAGAAGACTAAAGATTGAGAAAAATCCATTAGATTTGGCAGTTAAGAAGTCATTGGTAGGGGGTGGCTAGGTGGTTCGGTGGATAAAGCACCGGCCCTGGATTCAGGAGTTCTTGAGTTCAAATCTGGCGTCAGACACTTGACACTTAATAGCTGTGTGACCTTGGGCAAGTCACTTAATCCCCATTGCCACGCAAAAAAAAAAAAGAAGAAGAAGAAGAAGAAGTCATTGGTAACATTGCAGCAAGTAGTTTAAGTTTAATGCTGAGGTTGGAAGCCAAATGTTAGAGAGTTTAAAACTGAGTGAGAATAGAAGTGGAGACACCATGTATAATCGTTTTTTTTTTTCAAGGAGTTAGAACACAAAGAAAGTGGAGAGTGTAGGGAGAAATATAGAGCAATTGCTACCAGGAATGTTCAGAACAAGTGAGAATCCTTTAAAGATGGAAGAGACATGCATATGTTTGGACAGCAAGTAATAGATGGTAAGAAACTGAATATTAATGAAAGAGTAGGAATAATGGTAGGGAAAATCTACAGAAGGAAATAAACCAGATTATATATACCAAGAACTCGTAAGAATGAAACAAAAAAGAACCATAAAAAGAACTTAAAATGGAATTCATCTGATAATAATTTTATAACAAACTATTTTCTCCATCAATGACAGTGTAATAGCTATGTCATTGGAACCTCACATCAAAATTCTCAATTGGGAAAGCAGAAATAATCTCAAAAAAGAAAAAAAAAAAGATTGGAAGTAAAGCAATACCAGAACAAATATCCACATAGAAGGTCCATGTTGGATGATATATAATTTTAAGAATATGGAGGAATTATTTCTAAAGATGTATGAAAAATAGAGAATACCACATGCTGGCCTATATGCCTACTTTCCTATCTCTACAAATATTTTATAATGATCTACATACACATTAAGGGTATCCTTGATAAAGGTATGAGAGGGCAATAGATAACCTTTCACAAATAATATTCCAAACCATGCTGTATCTATCCTCTGGAGACCAGAGTCAAGATCTGACTTAAGGCCACTGAAAAGCTTTGAAGCTTATATTGGCTTCAGTGCCAGTCAGCTTTAGGATCAGTTATGGGAGCTTACACCGACTTTTCCCGACCTCTGCTGATTTCTGGCCATCTTTCTGTGAAATTCTGACATTTGTGAAGAGGGTTACTTCTGTTTATTATAGCTGGATCTAAGGTCCTTTGGTTTAATTTTTACAAATTATTAGTCTGAATTTGACCAACACCAGCAAATGTGAACATTTTCATATACAGGAAATAGGAAAAGGATATTGTATATTGTATATGAAACTATAAATCTCATTATATATGTATTTTTGTCATGCAAAAAAGAAAGGAAATATGTGTTCTTTGTTTAAACTTCAACAAAGGGATAAAGGCAGAGATAATGAAATGTCAAGGTGAGTCCCTTCCAGAGATAAATGAAATATAGAAACTGAGGCTTTTAATGCCCTCAATTTTATATGAAAATATCAGCAAAGAAAATTATCTTCCCACAGAGTCCTCAGACTGCCTCAATATCACTATTGCCTTCCATTCATTTTCAAAGAAATCTAGGAATACAAATTCCAAATAGGAATCTAGGAAATATAACTGGTTGGTCAACATAAGTAAGGGATCCTTCATTTAGTGAACCCTTAAAGAAATAGGAAGAATTGTTAAATAGTTCATGATGTCCCCAAAGTGGGGGGAGAAAAGTATCCTGAACACTTTGATTTTCCCACCTCCTACTTGGGAGGTGACAAACCCTAAGACAAGGCCTTGAGGCAGTCAAAGAAGAGAAACTTCTGCCAGTTGGTCAGGATGAGGGTCTCTGCCCTTTCCAAAAGAGCAAACCACCCCTCCAGCTGAAAAGAACACCATAATGGTACTGAAGAAAAAGCACAGTGCTTTCCTCCTGCCAAGCCAGAATCTAAAGTGGAAAGGATCACAACTTACCAATGGAGAGCAATCTCAAGGAGTTCATCAAATTGACCCATATAGCAGAGATGCATCAGCCTATGAAGAGCCAACTGAGTGAACTGCCTAACCATTCCAGCAGTAGCCATCCCTAGTGAGGAGCTAGCCCCATGGCCTTAAGATCTTCCCAGCCTAGCCCTGAAGAAGCAAAACTGATGAGGAACCAGTCTATCATGGCAGAAGATTGACCTGTCCTGCAGAAATGGTCTTTGTAAGGAATATGTCCAGCATGTCATCAATCTAGTTTCTGGTGCTTCCTACTCATGTGACCTTAGTCAAATCACTTAATCTCCCTAGGCCTCAATTTCTTTATTTTTAAAGTGAGGGTTTTAGTAACTAACTGGCCTCTAAGATCAGCTCTAGATTTATGATCTTATTTTTTTTCCCATTAAATAAACTTGGACAAAGAGGCTAAAAGCAAAGAAAAAAATTGCTAAAAGCAGGATCAGAAACCAAAAAATTTGTTTCTTACTCTTGCAACTGGTATTGACAACAATGCATTAATTCTGGTGCCTTCCATTTCTTGATTATCCTGTATATAGCTTATTTGTACATAGTTGTTTGCATGTTATCTCCCCCATTACCATGAACCCCTTGAAATCAGGGACTGTATTTTTGCCTTTCTTTGTATGCCTGGCACTTAGTAGGTGTTTAATAAATGCTTATTGACTGACAGTATATTATCTAAAAATTCCCATTAGTTCAAATCTATAAATAATAAGATTTTACCCTGATTTAACAATTAACCTAAATGTAACTTAACAAATTCAATAAGCTTCCACTTAGCAGGAGGTGTATGGAGTTATAGATATATGAAATTTTTATAAAATAAAAGTTTCTTCAATTTTAGGAGCTCAGTGGGAGGCATGGTAGGGGTAGGATTAATTCATATTCGAAGATAATTTTCTTTCTCATAATTGTATTTCTATTCTTTTAGTTGGCAATTATGTATATATTAAACAGTTCCTATTACTGGGAACTCATATCACAAGGATAGCCTACAGTTTGATGTATACATTTTTATTTCAAATTTCCTAAGTGCCTAGATTATGATGTCCCCAAAGTGGGGAAAAATACAATGAATGCCAGGCATTTTGTTTTTCTTTTGTTCATTTTTATTTGTTTTTGTTTTTCTTAAAGTTCCTATAGTTCCTTATAATCATCTGATACTTGTTGGTGAATGCAGAACTGATATTCAGGAAAGTTTTCTTCTTAAATCCTGGAGGACAAGCTGCTTATGATGACCCAACAGAGATGTAAGGAAGGTCCTTGAAAGGAGTATAATCAATCCACTCTAATCCTTGTTTTCAGTAAGGCAGTGTCTTTAAGAGGAGACTAATTAGTGATTATGAGTGAAGGATCTAGTAGACATATCTTTTGTTGGACTGAGATGAACTGTCTGTAGTATAAGTGACTGTAAATCTCTATTTTACATTTCCTTTCTTTTTGAATCAAAGTTTAATGAAAAAAATACAAAAATGTAAAGCACTGTACAAATAAAAGTTAAAAATCATGTGACATTGTTTTCATAGTATAAGCCATTGGGATGTTTCATATTCATTCTTGTGCCCTCCCTCCCCCTGCTATTAGAAACCTGAAAGTTTTTTCTGTTACAAAATTACTTCTGATATACTTTTTTTTAAATTGCAGATGCACTGTGAATTGCTTTGTTTAAAGTTTAAGATTACTATTATCTATTATGCTATTATGAGATTATTATTATCGGTCACTTGGGAATTGTAACCATTAGAAAAATCAATTGACAGTGATAGCAAGAGGACAAATACTGTTACCACTATTAACTGAAAATTATAGTTATCAGTCATGATCATGGATAAAAATCTAGAAAAATAACAGGTTTTAGTTATCTTCAAATAACTTAAAGCTTAAATTTGACATTGTATTGAATGGTAAAAATACATTTTATTTTCTTTCATCCATTTTTATTTATTTGTATGTTACTTAAATTTTCTGTAATTCCTATAAATTGCCTGGATGCTTGCTGATGAATGAAGAACTGATAAGAACTCTTGGCAGGGTCATAGAGTTTAATCTCCTGCAACACATTAATCTTATTCATCTTCTCAAGAAGTGTATCTCCTATGTATAATAAAACTACCTTGGTTATTAAAAACAGGGTTATAAGCTTTTGTTGTTGTTGTTTTTATCATTACCTGTATTATCGATTAGATGTAATTACTACAGAGCAGCTGGTTGCTGGTTTTAGAGAGCATCAGTTGTTCTCCCCACCCAGCTGTTGGCTAATAAGAATAGTCAACACATCTGTTTCAACAGCTGGTAATTAACAAAACCATAATTGCTGCAACTTTTTTAAACATACAATTTATAAGAGGGAGATGTTGAGGAATATTTCTGTGAGCCGTTTATCCGTTTTTGTCTTTCTGTCTGTCTCTGCTTCTGTTGCTCTGTCTCTCCTGTCTTTGTGTGAAGCATTGAATGGCAAGAGAACACAATATGCTAATCCAGAGCTTAACTTTTTCAGATCTTTGTTGGTGTTTCTTATTGCGACATTTCTTTGCTAAATTGCAAAATAAAATGGATCAAAAGCAATTTGAGTACTTCCATACAATAGTTAAAATCCTCAGCAATGTGCCCTAGGCAATTATGTTACCAATTTTTGAAGTATTCAAAAGAAGATGGGGGTGTCTTTTTTTCTTATTGTTTTTTCACATACCTAAGTACTGCTCCCAAATTTAGGCACATCCCCATTCAGAAAGACTGATTGTATGCAGAATTTTAATGCATTAAGTTTATTCTTTTCTTGGTTAAAATAAAGAAAACTCAGTTGATCCCATCAACCTTCTATTAAAAAACCTTTTTTTGTACTGTCATCTCTTTAAAAAAACTTGTTCACCTATTTTGGTGTCCCATAATTAACTTTAGTTGGTTTTTTTAATAACTCAATAATAGTTTAAAATTTTAAATTATTTTATTTAAGAAATTCTGTTTCACTTGCTCTTCTTAAAGGGTGATTAGTATGTTTTTTAAAAGATTCACCATACACTGAGCTAAAATGTTGCTTTGGCTTTTTTTGTGACATCTGAATAGATAATTAGCATCTTTTAAATCTCAGATTGGAGCAGAGCTATTTCATAGAGAAAAAGGTTTGTGACATTTGGAATGTTTTTATTTGAAACCTTTCACTGAATTGATATTTACATTGGACTGTCGCCAGTATGATTTTCACCAATAATCATATAATAGCTTTAATAGATATTAAAGCTTAAAACTGTACTGTGACTTTTGGGACACCTGGTAAAGTTTTCAATACTTGTATATATAAGCTTTTGCTAATTATATTACTATAATCAATACATTATGATTACCCACCAAAATGATCACTAAACAAAACTTAGTTTCATTTTTTTCAGTAGCTAATTCAAAACACCATATTTGTTTACATTTTAATGGTATCTTTTGTTTTTGTATCTACTACATTTCCTATGTACATATCCCATTCTACTCCCCCTCTCAGAGAGTCATCCTTATAGTGAAGAAGAAAGAAGAAAAAAAAAGTTCAGCAAAACCAACCACGTCATTAAAAAAAAAAGTGACATTATATGCAGTAATCCACAACTATAGCCCCCCCCATTTAGCTTGTCATAATTTTCTAACATTTAGTTTTAATTAATCATTGTTTTTCTTTTCATTTGCAATGTAATAGTCATTGTATAGATTGTTTTCCTCATTTCTTTTTTCCACTCTGCATCAGTTCATATAGTTCTTTGCATGCTTCTCTGTATTTATCATATTCATCATTTCTTACAGCCAAGTAATATTCTATTATGGTCATGTACCAGTTGATTGGCATCTGTTTTGTTTTTCTTTCTTTGTACAAGAAATGCAATTTTAAATATTTTGGTTTTTATAGGGCCTTTCTTTTTATCATTTTCCTTCTTTGGGTATGTTTCTACCGTTGGGATCTCTGGGCAAAAGGATATGGACATTTTAGTCTTTTTTTTTCATAATTCCACATTGCTTTCCAAAATGGATGGATATTCCACCAACATTCAATATTCACTATTCCCATCTTTTATTATTTTTGCCAATTTCATCACCAATTTGCTTGTATGAGGTAAAAACTCAGAGTTTTAAAATTTTTTTGTTTTTTTATTAATGATCTAAAACTTTCATGTAGTTTTTAATAATTTATCTTTTTCTTTTAACAATTGTTTGTATCCTTTTCTGACATCTATTGAGGAATATATTTTGGCCTTTGATATTTCTGATTTCTGCCCATGGATCTGAAATATCATACCCTTGACAGAGATATTTAATATAAAAAGCTTTTTTTCTGAGATGACTGCTCCTGTTCTTAGGCCAGTCATTAATTTAGTTAATAATTTTTTAAAATTTCATGTTGAAACTATCTAGTTTGTCTTGTTGTAATCTCTATTCATATTTTTTAAAATGTACTCTGTAATCATAGCTGTGAAAAGTATGTGATCTGATTCTATTCTAATTTTTGTGGAATTATTTTAAATATTCAGTTCCCATCTATTTTGAATTTATTGTGGTATATGGCTTAGGATGTAGATCCTACCTAATTTCTGTCAGACTACTTTCCAAGTTTTCTAGCAATTTTTCTCAGATAAATGTCAGATATGGAATTCTTTCCTAAATAATTTGTTTTTAGATTTATCAAATACTGGTTTAATGAATTGAATTTTTTGTCTACTTTGTTATATTGACTGATTTTTTTTAAACTGAATGGTTTTTCTGTTCCTTTCTTTATAATATAGTTTGAGGTCCAAATATGCTAGTCTCGCTTCATTCCTACATTTCCCCCCATTATTTCTTTTGATACTTTAGATCCTTTGTTCCTCCATATGAATTTATTCTTTTCTAGATTTATAAAGTACACCTTCGCTAGTTTGGTTGGCATAGCCCTAAACCTTTAAAATACAATGGCCGGGGTGGCAGTGGCACAGTGGATAAAGCAGCAGCCCTAGATTCAGGAGGACTTGAGTTCAAATCTGGCCTCAAACACTTGACACTTACTACCTGTGTGACCCTGGGCAAGTCACTTAACCCTCATTTCCCTGCAAAAAAAATAATAAAATGATCATTTTTATTTCAGTGGCATGGCTTAGTCATAAGCTCTAAATATTCTTCCAGTTTCTTTAAACTGTTATTTATTTCTTTAAAGAGCATTTTCTAAATGAATCTATATAGTATCCTTTGGTAGGTTGACTCCCAAATATTTTAGGAAACTTTTTAGTTATTTTTAATGATACTTACTTATTACTTCCTCCCAGCTTTTTTTTATTGTTATATATAAATACTGTTGATTATAGCTTTTATTCTCTTTATTTCTTTCCCTTTTTTTTTCTTTTCTTTCTCCTCTCATTTAGGCTATTTGTTAAAAAAAAAATTCCCTCCTCCACTCCTCTCCAACTTCTTTAGTTTGATGGGGTTTTTCCTACACTTATTTCTAAGGAATTTTTTTTTTCTTTTGGTCTCTTCATTAATTTTCTTCCCTTCCAATCTATTTTGAATATTTGTCTTTGATTCATGGTCTCTACATACCCTTATTTATTCCTCCTTTAATCTCTCCTTGTTCTTCATGAGGTTCAAGGTTTTGAAGGCCTAGTTTGAACTCTATCTTGTAACCAATAGCTGTGTTACTGTATTCGTAGCCCTTGTCCCCTTCTCCCCTTTTTTCTGCTGTGCATCACTCTTAGAGATATCAATTCATATTGAAGAGGTAGTCTAAAGGGGCCAAATTTAATATCTAGAGAGTTAATTAGGTGGCTTACCATAATATTGGGGTTCAGAAAATGAGGGACCTCTAGATCCAATACTTCCTCCTCTCTGAACTGCCTTTTTAGATATTTCTCCCAGGCCAATAAGAAAGGAGTTTAACAGCTTCTTTTCCACAAACAAATCAGGTTTTATTAATGGGAATAAAATATATAGCAAAGGTGAAATTAATAAAGTCAAGGACAAGGGAACTAACAAAAACCTATACAATCCCCAAACTTGCTTCCAGCTCAGCTAATTCATAGAGCTGGATTTACCTCACCACCAGGGGTCTGTAGTTTCTATGGGAGTCAGCAGCCAGTCTAGACAGCTCTGAAGCCAGAGGGAGAGTGTGAGAGAGTGTGTGTGAGTGTCTCTGTGAGAGTGTGTTACTTCCTGTTGGGGGTCCTCTTTTCTACCTTTTTCTCCTCCCTCAAAGGGGAGGTCCTTCAAGTAGCATGGCTGAGATTGGTTCCCTGTTGATGATGCAGTCCACAGCCTCTGAAGACACTCCTTCTCAGGGCTGGCTAAATTTAGACTAAGGTCTGACAGAGCAGGCCAGGTGTGGCTCAAAATGTAATCACCTTAAGTGGGTACTTAGTGGTTTCTCATTCACATCCAACTCAAACACTACTAAGTCAATCAAGTCAGACCCCTGGGCGTCTACCAAATTCCATTATTTTGCCACAAGTCCTTGATAGAAATTATGTTGGGTCTTTAAATTATGTGTGTTTTTTTCCTACCCCCAGCATCATCAAGATCATTCTTCTTTCCATTGACCATTACATCTGATCTCTGGTTCCATTTCACCCCTTCTTTGTAGATGCCAACTTTCCCTCACACATCTCTTCTCTTGGGATAGGATATTGGGATGCAATCATAATACTCACTCAAAAAAGGTGATGTCCCAATGCAACAATTACCCTTGGAGGTATGAGGAGGATGAAGTCCACATCTCCACTAGAAGCATATATTTCTTTTCCCTTTAGAGTACTCTTTAGTTGGATCCCCTCACTCCTGTTGGGTTGAGGCCTCTCCCTTTAATTCCACCACATTAGATCTATATTCTTCTGCTGCCTCTTCAATTCCACCAAAGCCCTTCTTATTATGATATATTATAGTTTATAGGAGTCATTATTTTTTCACTGTTAACCCATTAACTTGGTATGGAAAAATAACTAATTGCCCTTTGACCCCCTTCTCCTCTCTCTAAAGGCAGCACGCTGGCAGTGTGGATTGAACAGTGGGCCTAGAATTAGGAAGACTTGAATTCAAATTATGCATGAGACATTTACTAGCTGTGTTACTCTAGGCAATTCATAACCTCTGTCTACCTCAGTTTCCTCATCTGTAAAATGGACATAATAATAGCAGCTCCCTCCCAGAGTTGCAAAGTTCAGATGAGAATATCTGTAAAGCATTGAGCTTAATGCCTGGCTTACAGTAGGTTCTTCCTTCACTGTCTCTCCATCTATGCAAGCTCTCACTCTGAAGTTTTGTCTCAGATCATATGATGATTCTCTTTTTTGAGGTTATGCGGTTGTTTACTCCATAGTGCTCTAGTGTTTCTTCTTTACATCTTTTTCTCCAATCTCGTTAAGTTCAGTTTATATCTTTATGCCTCTGTATGCTTTCTTATCTCTTGATGGTCCCTTTTAAAAAATATAACATGTCGCTTTATCTCTGTATCAAATAGCTTCTAAACATGGTCATTTTTTTTTTAGAATTGAACTTATTTAGCTTGCTTGTATTTTTCTTGTTTAGGGTGTCTGTAATTTGAATATTCTGTTCATTCCTGTTTGTTTTGGTGGTGGTGTTTGAATACTTATTCCTTAAATGTCCATTGTTTTTCATTGATAATTGGCTCAGGTTTGCAAGAAATGTCATTTTGGATTGTAGGGTTTTCTCCTTTTTGGAATATACTATTCTCTTCTGCAATTTCTAATATGTGCAGAAGAGTTTTGTCTTACTTGAATTTCATTTCGTTTTATTTGAAGGTATCCTGGCCACAACTATCTGTTGCTTGTCATTGAAATTATTCAGTTTAATCACTCTATATCTTGGAGTTTGGAGTTGGAAGTTGGAAGGTTGGGAGTTGGTTTTTTTTTTCCCTAACCTGGTGTTTGTTTAATTTCTGTATCCAGAGCTCTAAATTCTGACATATTAATTATTAGTTTCTTCTCTTATGAATTTCATTTTTCTTTCAAAACATTCTAGAATTTATTGTTAGTCTTTCTTGCCTCAAGATTTAGTTTATTTAAATTTATCTTATAATATTTGTTAAGAGAGCTTTGCAGTTAGGTTTTAGTACTCATCCATCTTTGTAATTTTAAGATTCTTCCTATTAGTTTATCTGCTTGTGGCCTGAAATTTTATTTCATTTTTTTTTCTATTGAAATCTTTTGTGTTTCAACGTTCTTCCTTTATACTTCTCCATCATTTACTTTCTAACTCCTCCCCCCTTAGTTGCTAGGTACCCTCAAGGCTAGTCAGCAAAACTGCTTCAATCTGTTCCTGAGTTGGGGAATTTCAGGTTCATCAGTCTGGAATTTTGCTATGAGTAACCTTTGGTGGGATCAGATTGACCATGCATACTATGCATACTGTACATGCATGCTGGCCCCCTAACCCAATTTCTCCCTTTGGTTCTTTTCCTTTCATTTTCTAATTGAGGTGAATTATAATCTCCTGGTTTTATAAGGTGAGAACAGGAAGGACATGGATAGTATTCCAGGTAGTGTCCACTAACCAAGGGCCACCTACAGTAGGTTCTCAACTTCTTCCTCCCTTTTCCAACACCCCTCACCATTCTATATGACTAGGCAAAAACAAAATCAGCATCTACTACTTTTCATGGGTTAGAAATGGGGCAAGTACTGGGATGCATCAGAAAAATCTGTTTAGTAAGAGAGAATCACATTATAATCTTCAGTCCCAAACCCATGGGTCAATTTATATAATCCTGATGATACAGTAAGTCACTTAACCCCAATTGCCTCACTAAAAAAAAAAAAAAAATTGTTGCCTTATCAAGGTTGTTTCATCTTTGTCCTGTGAATTCTGCTATAATTGTTCTATATTTGATGCATAATTCCTTTCTTTCTTGCAGATTTTTAGAATTAAAAGCATCTAAAGAAAATATCTAATCCATTGGACCTGTGATCCAATAGTAACAGATTTTTATTTCAGTGTAATTTTTCAAGGTTATTTAAGCTTAAAAAAATAGTCTATAGCTCTAGATCTAGATAGGCAACATGTAGAACATAGAGACCTGACCTTTCAGCCTCGTAGACCTGAGTTCAGGTCTTCCTTCTTACACATATTGTGTGACTCTGTATAAGTCACTTAACCCCTCAGCACTTGAGGCCACTCTATAAAGATTCTAAGTGACAGGGAAGGAGCTAATTTGTATTGGTTAAAGGAATTTCCTCTTCTAAGAGGTCCCTATACCAAAGAAATAACAAAAGTCCAGTTCCTAACTCTATATCCTACTTATGGATCTATAATCAAATGTTTCTCTATGAGTAGGCCAGCAAGAAACAATTGCATCTTATGACTATAAAATAAACATACAATCATGCTACTTTTCATTGAGACAGACAAAAAGTTCTTTCTTTGAAGAATTACTAAAGTTAATCTGATAAATAATATTTAAAGTACTTATTTAGTTCTTAAAAATTGAGATGTCTTTAACAAAAATGTTAGTCAAGTTCACTTGATTAAACTTGCTTCACTAACATTACAGTTGGCAAATATTTCTATATAGTCAGTTCTTTAATTGTCTCTTAGGTATGTTGAAAGGTATAGAAGAAATTCTACCCAAGTGCTTGCCATTGACTGAGTGGAGATTGCATAATTCTAAAAATTTTTGCTGGCAAGACAAGTTTTGTTCAGCAGGTGTTCAGGTTATGGGGTGTACCATAGGTACAATCAGAAAGCATACAAGATCCTTTGAACAAACAAACAAAACACTGTTGGCTGAGATGCTAACTGGAGAAGGACATTGGCATGTACAGAAATGTTTATTGCTTGAGTTTAAAGTAGGGCATGTATGTAAGTACTGCAAACTCTCATAGTCCTAGGAAAAACAACCTGGAGAAAGGAGGGCATCTAGAATACACTTTTTTGATCACCACCCCATCATCAAAAAGTTTTTGACATGCACCCAAATACGTGTGTACTTTATAAATTGTATGCAAGCATTTATATAGTAATAATTATTTATATTGTAAAATTTACACAAAGATAGACACTCTCAAAAGATAAAAATTAAATTATATTTGACTCTAGAATCAATAAAGAACCACTGTAGTTTGAGCAGAGAAGTGATATGGTCAAACCTGAGTTTTAAGAAATTCATATTGGCTGGCTACCATATGGAGGATTGAATAGAGATGGGGTGATTTAAGCAGGATATTAACCAAAAGGCTGTTGCAGTAGTGCAAGTGAGAGATGCTGGAGACCTGAACTAGGATGATGACTTTGTGAGTAAAGAGAGGGAACAGATGTGAATGATGCTGTGGTGGTAGAAAAAAATAGGATCTGATAACTGATTGGATATGTTCTGTGAAGAAGAGTGAGGATTTAAAGATGCTGACCATGAATGAATGAATGAATGAATGAATGAATGAATGAATGAATGGTGCCCTCAAAAAAAATAGAGTTCAGAAGAAAAAATTAGTTTGGGGAGGAAGAAAATATAATGAGTCTGATATATGGATCACAGTTCACCCATACCTGTGAACTTCATTCCATACCACCCAAAATGAAAAAGAGGAGAGCCTTCACTCACCAGCCACTGACCTCAAGGGCCTTCGAGGGGTAACTTTTTATAACTGTGAGGCAATCTGGAGGGCAAGAGATGGAGGGGAAAGTATCTATTCAATTTCTGCTGTAAGTGCTAAGATCAGTCAATGAATACATGTTTATTAAGCATTGACCATGTACTAGGAATTGTGCTAAGTAAACAAAGAAGCTCAAAAACATAATCCTACCTCTCAAAGATCTCTGTTCTAATGTTGGAAACAACATGCAATAATTTTACATACAAGATATGTATATTATATATACATGTATGCAGATATATGTTATAAATGGAAGGTCATTTAAGAATGAAGAGTAAAGGGACCTCCTACAGAATATGGGATTGGAGCTGAGTCTTGAAGGAAGTTAAGGAAAGTAAGAAGAAGAGGTAAAGAAGGAGAAGATTGCAGTCATGGGCCATGACCAGTGAAAATGCATGGACTCAGGAGATGTAATGTCCTATATAAGAAACAGTAAGTAGTTTAGGGTAGCTGGATATTTCTTTGAGTGTGTGGAAGGGAGTAAAGTGAAAGAAGAAAGAAAGGAAGGAACCAGGTTGCAAAGACAGAGAATTTTATATTTGACCCTAGAGGTAAGAGCAAGCCACTGGAATTTACTGAGTAGGATATAACATGGTCAGACCTGCCCTGAAGGAAGATCACTTAACAAAGCTATGGGGAGGATGGACTAAAGTTGTTATTGTTGTTGTTGTTGTTATTTGTCCATCATTCTCGAAGAGGATCATAACAGATGTCATGACTTACACTGAATTGGATTTAAGTGAGGAAGGGCTTTGCAAAGTCACCAGCCTCACTTTCTCCTCTAAACCCATCTGGGTCCAGTGGCAAGATGTTATCAGGACAGCTAGAGATGGCCCTGGATGTTTAAGGCAATTGGATTTAAGTGACTTACCCAGGGTCACACAGCTAGTAAGTGTCTGAAGTAAGATTTGAACTCAGATGCTCCCAATTTCAGGGCCAGTGCTCTATCTGTACCACCTAGTAGCCCCATGAACTAGAGTAAAGAGAGACATGAGGAACGAAGGTTATTATAGTAGTCCAGGTGATGAGGGTCTATATACAAGGGTGGTGGCTATTTAATTACCTTAAAAGAAACATGTGCAAAGTACATTGTTTAAGGTAGAAATGACAGGACTTGACAACAGATTGCATATGTGGAATGAGAGAGAATAAAGAGTTGAGGGTATCTAGGTTAGGAGTCTGGGTGACTGGGATAATGGTGTCCTTAAAAAGTTTGAAAGAAGGAAGGTTTTCAGGGAGTGGAATAATGAATTCTATTTTGAACATGCTGCATTTGAGATGCCCAGGGACATCCAAGTCCAGATGTCCAAAAATAAGTTGCTTATGTGGGACTGGAATACAGGAGAGAGATTGGTGCTGGATGTATAGATCTGGTAAATGAACCCATGCATGGGAGCTGGTGAGATCACCAAGTGAGATTAATGGGAGGGAGAAGAAAGAAGGCCCAGGACAAAACCTTAGGGGCTATTTGCTAATTGTTAGCAATAAAGAAATTATTCATAATGTTGGGGAGAGCAGTTTCAGTTTATTGCTAAGGTTGGAAGCCAGGTAAACCTCTGGGTTTAGAATTGAGTGAAGTAGGGGCAGCTAGGTGGCGCAGTGGATAGAGCACTGGCCCTAGAGTCAGGAGTACCTGAGTTCAAATCCGGCCTCAGACACTTAACACACACACTAGCTGTGTGACCCTGGGCAAGTCACTTAACCCCAATTGCCTCACTTAAAAAAGAAAAAAAAAAGAATTGAGTGAAGTGGTAGTCCTAAGTATAAATGACTTTCTCAAGGAATGTGACCAAGAAGAAAAGGATGAAAGAGAGTCAGGTCAAGTGAGGATTTTTTTTTTTTTAAGATAGAAGATTTATAGGGGAGGATCAAGCATTTATTTGGTGCTTACTATATGCCAGGCTCTTTGTTAAGTGCTTTACAGATGTTATCAAATTTGATCCTCACAACAGCCCTGGGAGATAGGTATTATTATGAATCCCATTTTACAGTTGCAAGAACTAAAGGCCAATAGAGGGTAAGTGACTTGCCCTGGGTCACACAGCTAGTATCTGATTTGAATTCAGTTCTTCCTGACTTCAGGTCCAGTACTCTGGAGATCCACTATATAGTAAATAGGGAGAGACTGAAGGCTAGCTGGAGAATGGGGATGATATTGTGGCAGGGATGATGGCTTGGGAAAGAACTGAGGGGTGAAAGGGATATAGATTATGTTAAGTGATAAACAGTGGCAGGTGTCATATGGTAAAGAAAAATGAGATTATCCACTGTTTAGGGGAGGGCAGAGTCAAGAGATGGAGGGAGAAAATTTTGGAATTCAAAATCTTACAAAAACCAATATTGAAAACTATCTTTACATGTAACTGGAAAAAATAAAATACTATTAAAGAAAAAAAAAGAAAATGAGATTATCAAAGATTATGGTCTGATAAAGGAATTTCAGAATTCATGAACATGGAAGTGGAACACTTGTGGGTAATAGCAAGACCCAAGGTCAATACATTTCTGTGTGTAGCTGAAGTGGGTCATTGAGAACTGAGTAGAATGAGGACTAAGACATCAGGGTATTGAGAGAGCATCAGCATAGCATGGATGTTGACATATCCTCTTATATGAGAACAGGAGCTGAAATAGAGAAAACAACTTGGAGACAGGGGCTGAACTCATTGAAGATAGAAAGAGAATGACCTGGGGGTCAATAGATAATGGCTACCAGGATCTGCTTTGGGTACTACATTTGAACAAAAGGATATGTTGTTTAATGAAGAGGGTAGACAGAGAAGCTGGAAGTAGGAGTGGAAAACAAGTAGTAGTACAGTGCCTCCACCATGACCAGTCCTTAGGGGGAAATGGGCAATGAATTCAAGTAAATTCAAAGAGCATCTACTAGGTGCCTGCTTGTGTGCCAGCTCCTGAAATATAAAAAACAATTTAAAAAATAGCCCCTGCTCTAAAGAAGCTTACAGTTTAATGCAGGAGACAACATACAAACAACTATATGCCAACAAGATATACACAGGATAAATTGAAGACAATTGGTAGTCAAACACACTAGCATTAAGAGAACTAGGGAAAGGCTTCTTGTAGAAAATGGAATTTTAGCTGGGATTTGAAGGAAGCTAGAAAAGACCTAGAAATGTAGAGATGAGGAGAAAGAAAATTCTAGGCTTGGAGGGCAGAGCCAGGAGATTTAGTAGGGAAATATTGAGATAAATAAATTTATAACCAGTCCTTGAAAAAGGTGACTAGGAATTGTGTTATCAGGAGGGATATGTCTCATTGTGTGCCAAAAGATTAATTGAGTGTTAAAGCAAGCGGTAGGCTTGATAAAGAAAGGTATCGTCCATTCTTGAATATCATTTTCTTTTTTTCTTTCTTTTTTTTTTTTGCTTTTTAAAAAAATATATTTTCCTTTGTGGGGCAATGAGGGATGTGACTTGCCCAGAGTCACACAGCTAGTAAGTGTCAAGTGTCTGAGGCCAGATTTGAACTCAGGTCCTCCTGAATCCAGAGCCAGTGCTTTATCTACTTCACCTAGCTGCCTCCAAATATCACTTTCCAAAAGTTACTTGTTCTCCTCTAAGATTGATAACACCTTCAGCTCACGTATAGATGATTCTCATAAAAATTTCGTAGAAATACGTGTATTAATAATCAGTAGTTAATTAATGTTCTTTCAACCATGTTTTTGGTATTAATAAGGTCTGGATTTTTTTCCATTTCTTTAATATCTTCCCCTCTTTCAGATACATTGTGTGCTAACATATCAGTGCTCTCACAATTGTGCTACCTCTAGTACTGATTTTCTCTACATACATTTGGTCCAATCTGACTGTGTTTTTCATCTTTGTTGTCTTTTAGTGTCTTTTCTATCTCTCTACATCCAGAATTGTGATGTTCGAATCTAAGGGTAGTGTTCACTGCCCTTGATAGGGAAAAAAAAACATTTTGCTATGATTTTAACTTTTCTACCTTTCTTTTGGTTCTTGTCTTTCATTTCCATCCTTCAATGCCCTTGGGGTGATTTTGTTTAGTTGAATGAGTTGCTGGCGCTTTTTTAAACCACTAGTACTTACTAATACTTTATGAGATCACACTGCTCCTAATTGTCTCATCACCCTATTTTTTGTATGATTAAACAAATATCCTATCCCTTATTTATATCCTAACCTTTGTTTCCTTTGTTAGCCATCTTTCTGGCAAGTAAGTCAGATGCTTGCCAACTAAGGAGCTTTCTGGGCTATTTTGGTAGTTTTATTGTAGCAATCAGTTTACATTAGTTAAACTTTTGTATAAAATTATTACAATTCTTTTTAATGTCATTTCTATAGTCTATTTTTGCTATAAACTAAAAGAAAAACATTATAAATAAATTGAAGTATGACTTACAAGTATTCCTTAGAATGGCAAAGAAAGGAATTGAGGGAATTGGCTTTAAGAAACATTACTTTATGGAATAATTGGTCAACATATGTTGGCATTATAATTATCATCACAATTGTAAGTAATCAGAAAAAGATTGCCACGGAAAATAACTGTAGCCCTAACATTGGTTGCTGAGGGTGAAGAATAGAGAAACTCTATGGAAAAATTTGATAATACACTCCAAATTAAACCTATATACACTCTGATACTTGATGACTTCAATCCAAAGGGAGGAAAAGGTGACAATAGGAATGAAAATGCATGAGAAAGTATGATTGGTGAAGAAGGAATGAGAGGAATTAAAGAAATAGATACACAGAAGACTCATGTCTTTCCAGCATGCAAACTTTCTTCAAGAAAAGAATTGATATATGTTGGGCATGGTAAGCATCAAACAATGCCACAAAAAGAAATAGATTATATTTTAATAGACGTGAATAGATTTGTTATTCATATTGGGGTTATTCTTGAATCAGCTGTCTGTGTACAATTAGACCACTGACTTGTCAGAGCTAAGAACAGAATTGGTAAAAAGCAGGAAGAAAGAATAATAATGAGAAAAAGATATGCTGTGCAATTGAAATAACTTAATCCTGAACTATTTAAACAAGTAATTGACAATCAAAAATAGGAAATGGACAACAGTATGTACACAAGTGAGTAAATAAAAAGTAATTTTGTGAGGGAAGGAGTGCTAATAAGTAATCAGGAAAGATCTCATGTAGGAAGTGGCACCTGAGCTGTGATTTGAAGGAAGGTGGGGATGAGAAGGATCCATTCCAAACATGAGAACTACTTGTACAAAAGCAATGTTGTGAAAGATGGAAGGTCAAATACAGGAAATAGTTTGAAGGTCAGTTTGACTTGAACAATGAATTCATGAAGAAGAGAAATATTGAGCCAGATTGTTGAGGGTTTAAATGCCAGCCTAAAGAGTTTTTCAGTTCAGCTTAAAGGAAGGTATTAAAGAATTTTGAGTTAAATATAAGGATAATTGGTCAGATCTGTGTTTTGTCATTATCAATTTGACCACTGTGTTGAGGTTAGAAATGAAAGAGACGGAAAGCCATGAGGTAAACTTGGTTGTTTTTCTTCCCATGGGAAAGAACTCCTAACAATGCGTGAAAGATGCAGAGGCAAATTTTAAGCCTAGGTGGCAATGTGATTGACCCTAAAATCCACAATTTATTTTATATGAAAAGTTATGAGTTCCGGAGGTACCACCTCACAACTATCAGATTGGCTAATATGACAAAAAAGGAAAATAATAATTGTTGGAGAAGATGTGGAAAAATTGGAATATTGATGCATTATTGCTGAAGTTGTGAATTGATCCAACCATTCTGGAGAGCAATTTGGAACTATTCCCAAAAGGCTATAAAACTGTGCACATCCTTTGACCCAGTAATACCCCTACTAGTTCTTTATTCCAAAAGTTCATAAAAAAGGGAAAAGGACCCACATGTACAAAAATATTTATAGTAGCTCTCTTTGTGGTGGCAAAGAATTGGAAATCAAGGGGATGCTCATCAGTTGGGGAATGGCTGAACAAGTTGTGGTTTATGAATTTAGTGGAATACTACTCTGCTATAAGAAATGATGAGCAGCCAGTTTTGAGAAAAACCTGGAAAGACTTAAATGGACTGTTGCTGAGTTAAGCGAGCAGAACCAGGAGAAAGAACATTGTGCACAGTAACAACATTATGCAATGATCAACTTTGATAGATTTAGCTCTTCTCAGCAATACAATGATCTAATGCTCGTGATGGAAAATACTCTTCACATCCAGAAAAAAGAACTGTGGAATCTGAATACAGATTGAATCATACTATTTCTACTTTTTTTGTTGTTTTTTTTTTGTTTTTCTTTTTTGAGATTTTTCCCTCTTGTTTTGATTCTTCTTTCACAACATGACTAATGCAGAAATATGTTTAATGTGATTGTACATATATACCCTATATCAGATTTCTTTCTATTTTGGGGAGGGGGAAGGGAAGAGAGGCAGGGAAAAGAATTTGGGACTCAAAATGTTATAAAAACAAATGTTGAAGACTATCTTTACATGTAACTGCAAAAAATAAAACACTTTTAAGATTGGGGGGAAAAAAGAAAAGAAAAGTTATGAGTTCAATCACAATTACTCTGAGACTCCATTTAGAATAATTCCTAACAGGCAGAGGTTAAGCCCTCTGCCTCTGACCTCTTTTGTTGAGGCAAAATTCAGATTACTGAAAATGTTCAGTAAATAAAATAACATATGGATGGATGGATGGATGGATGGATGGATGGATACAGACAGACAGACAGGCCAGGCAGGAATGGGAAGTTCAGGGGACATCTCATTCAAGGACTCTCAATCAGTGAGTACACTGGTAGAGTGTGACTGAGTTTTATGCTTTCAGATGCTTTTAGGGCCTATGACCATCCTCAATATCTTATTTCTCTGCCATATCCCAGTCCCACCTTCTCTTTCTCCTTTTGATGTTTATCCCTGGGCCACAAGTTCTTTATACTCCTTATGATCCTCCTCCTTCCTCTTCATTTCCAGGCCTTTAACATTTCTATCTTTTTGTTAAGTAGTACCTGCTTTTTTTTTGAGCATAACCAAGTATCTCATTAAATGTCTTTGATTTATTGAAAGAGGTATACAGGCACTGTTGACAATTTATTCTGATTGACAGATTAAGTCTATGAAAAATTATTAAATAATAAAGATAATAACTTGTAAATGTGATAGGATAATCAAAGGAGCCCCATTCTTACATTAGGAAAAACTTGCTGGTAATTATAGGTGTTGTTTCTCCTTTATTCTTTTTTTTCTAGGGCAATGAGGGTTAAGTGACTTGCCTAACAAAGCAAATACCAACAAAAAAAGAAAGAGAATCAAATTCATTAATGAATATTGATACACATTTTCAATATTTTTTTTAATTTTGGACTTAAACACCAAAAGAAAAAATAGCATTTTTTATACACAGCAGAATGCAGATATTATATTTGCTGCAATGAGTCTCTACTTAATACAGATTGCTCTAAAATATTAGGTGCATAACATACCTAGTTCTCCCTAACAGCCAAATGTTCATTATACACAAAAATGGTTTTATAGTCCTTTGAGTATAGTTCCAAATTGTGCTACAGAATGGTTGAATCAGTTTACAATTCTATCAACAATGCATTCATGTCCTATTTTTCCCACATCCCCTCCAATATTTGTCATTTCCTTTTTCTGTTCTATTACCCAATTTAATAGGTATGAGATAGTACACTTGAATAGTTTTGATTTGTATCTTTCCAATGAATAGTGAGTTAGAACATTTTTTCATACAGCTATAGATAAATAGCTTTGATTACTTCATCTGAAGACTGTTCATATCTCTTAATCATTTATCAATTGGGGAATGACTAATTTTTTTTTTTTTTACAAATTTGACTTGGTTCACTATGTATTTGAGAAATGAGGCCTTTTTCAGAGAAATTTGCTTCAATTTTTTTTCATACTTACAACTGCTAACTGTATTTCCCACCATCCTATTTCTCCCTGTTTATTCTATTCTCTCCTTTCACCCAGTCCCTCCTCAAAAGTGGTTTGCTTTCAACTACTGTTTCGCCCAATCTGTCCTCCTTTTCTCTTATCCCCTTCACCTCCTACTTTCCTGCAGGGTAAGATATATTTCTATATCCAATTATGTGTGTTTTTCCTCTTTGAGCCAATTCTGATGAGAGTAAGGTTCACTCACTCCTCTTCAACTTCCTGATCTTCCCCTCCACTGTAAAAACTTTTTCTTGTTTTGTTTATGTGAAATAATTTACCCCATTCCACCTCCCCTTTTCCCTTTCTCTCAATGCATTCCTCTCTCACCCCTCAATTTTATTTTTTAGATATCATCACTTCATATTCAACTCACACTTATGCCTTCAGTCTATATGTATACTCCTTCCAACTTCATTAATAATGAGAAAGTTCTTATGAGTTACAATTATTATATTCTCATGTAGGAATGCAAACAGTTTAACCTTATTAAATACCTTGTGATTTCCTTTTCCTGATTACCTTATTATGCTTCTCTTAAGTCAAGTATTTGAAAGTCAAATTTTCTATTCAACTCTGGTATTTTTATCAAGAATGCCTTAAAGTCTCCTCTTTCATTGAATGCCTATTTTTTTCTCCTGAAGGATTATACTCAGTTTTGCTGGGTAGGTAATTCTTGGTTGTAATCCCAGTTCCTTTGCCCTCTGGAATATCATATTCCAAGCTCTCTGATTCTTTATTTTAGAAGCTGCTAAATCTTGTGTTCTTCTGATTGTGAATCCATGATACTTGAATTGTTTCCTTCTGGCTGCTTGCAGTATTTTCTCCTTGATCTGGGAGCTTTGGAATTTGACTATAATATTCCTGGGAATTTTCATTTTGAGATCTCTTTCAAGAGGTGATTGGTAGATTCTTTCCATTTCCTTCTGGTTCTAGAATATCAAGACAGTTTTCCTCAGTAATTTCTTAAAAGTTGATGTCTAGGCTCTTTTTTTGTTCATGGCTTTCAAGTAACCCGATAATTTTAAAATTATCTCTCCTGGATCTATTTTCCAGGTCTGTTGTTTTTCCAATGAAATCTTTCACATTGCCTTCTATTTTTTCATTCTTTTGGTTTTGTTTTATTGTTTCTTGATTTCTCAAAAACTCATTAACTTCCATTTGCTCAAGTCTAATTTTTGAGGAATTATTTTTTTCAGTGAGCTTTTGTACTTCCTTTTCCATTTGGCCAATTCTGCTTTTCAAGGCATTCTTCTCATTGGTTCTATGGACACCTCTTTTTTTTACCATTTGGCCTAGTTTGTTTTTTAACTTGTTATTTTCTTCAGGATTTTTTTTTTTTTTTGCATCTCCTTTACCAAGCTGTTGACTCTTTTTTTCATGATTGTCTTGCGTCACTCTATTTCTCTTCCCAATTTGTCCTCTACCTTGCTTACTTGATTTTCAAAATCCTTTTTGAGCTCTTCCATGGCCTGAGACCAATTCATATTTTTCTTGGAATTTTTGGATATAGGAGCTTTTACTTTATTCTAGTCCTCTGAGGGTGTATTTTGTCTTCCTTGTCAGCATAGTAGCTTTCTATGGTCAAAATTTTTTTCTGTTTGCTCATTTTCCCAGCCTATTTCTTGACTTTTAACTCTTTGTTAAAGTAGGATTCTGTTTCCATGGTGGAGGGTGTACTGTCTCAAGCTTCAAGGGTTTTGTGCAGCTATTTTCAGAGATATTTCTAAGGACCTAGAAGTTTTCAGTTCTTCCAAGATGGTATGATCTAAGGAGAGATGTGTTTGCTACTCTCCTGGCCTGTGCTCTAATCTGTGAGAGACCACAAGTGCTCTTTTATGCCCTGGGACCATGATGAGGATCCCTGCTCCCCTGCATCTGCAACCTCTAGTGTGCCACTGTTCTTTCTTGCCCTGGGACTCCCCTCTGGTACTACAACCCAGATCCAACTATGGGCAAAGTAAGAGTCCTGCCCCCAATGCTATCCTTGTAATCTCCCTTTGACCAATTGTTTGACCCCCTTACCATCTTTGGGCTGAAAGTTCCAGAAGCATCAGCTGCTACTGTTGCAGATTCAGTGGCTTCCAAAGCCTGCTCCTGGTTTCCTGGGGCCCAATCTGTGCTGGTGTGGCCTGCACTGGGCTGCAATCCACTCTTCCTCAGATATGATAGACCTTTCCTGCTTACTTTTTTTTTTCCTGGGGCAATGAAGGTTAAGTGGCTTGCCCAGGATCACACAGCTAGTAAGTGTCAAGTGTCTGAGGTCAGATTCGAACTCAGATCCTCCTGAATCCAGGGCCAGTGCTTTATCCACTGCATCATCTAGCTGCACCTCCTGCTTACTTTTTAAGTTGTCTTTGGCTAGAAAATTATTTCACCCTCTCCTTTTGTGGGTTCTGCTGCTCCAGGAATTATCTTATGGCATTATTTAGAGGGCTTTGAGGAGAACTGCCCCTTTTTGCCATCTTGGCTCTACCTTGATTATAAAATTAATAAATGGTCTTAGGATATGAATACACATTTCTCAAAGGAAGACACCCAGGCTATCCATATCCACATGAAAGAATATTCCAAATTACACATAATTTAAAATGTAAATTAAGGTAATTCTGAAGTTCTCCCTCACTCCTATCTTTTTTTTTCTTTTTAGGGCAATGAGGGTTAAGTGACTTGCCCAGGGTCACACAGCTAGTAAGTGTTAAGTGTCTGAGACCGGATTTGAACTCAGGTACTCCTGAATCCAGGGCCAGTGCTTTATCCACTGCGCCACCTAGCTGCCCCCCTCACTCCTATGAAAGTGGCAAAATTGTCCCCCCAAAATGGCAAATGCTAAAATAACTGTGAGAAAACAGGCACATTGAAGCACTGTTGGTGGAACTATAAATGAGTCCAACCATTCTAGAAAGTATCTTGGAGTTAGACTTACTAGTGCATTCCTTTGACCCACTTTGACTACTTGTAGGCTCATACAGAAAGAAATATTGTGTGTGTGTGTGTGTGTGTGTGTGTGTGTGTGTGAAATCAGCCCTTTTGTGGTGGAAAAAACAGGAAACTAAGGAGATGTTCATCAATTGAAAGATGGGTAAATAAGTTATGGTATGTGAAGATAATGGAGTACAGTTGTATTATAGGAAATAGACTCCAAAAGAGTTGTGAAAAGACTTGTACTGATAGTGACATGGAAAGAACCAGAAGAATAGTTTATAAAATGACCCAATATTATAAAAATGATTTTGGGCATTGTTGTAAATTGATGAAGAATGAAATAAGCAGAACCTAGAGAATAATTAATACAATAAAAGCAACATGGAAAAGGCAAACAGTTTTAAAAGCTGTAGCACTGTGATCAATACAATGGCCATCTATAATTTCAGAGAACTAATGATGAAGCATGTTCTCACCTCCTGACAGAGATGGTGAGTGCAGGATGAAGAGACATAATTTTTGGATAGCCAGTGAGAGGATTTGTTTTGTTTGATTGTTTCCTTATGCATATTTGCTACAAAGAATTTGGGTCTTTTTTTCCAATGGGGTGGAGGGAAGATGAGAAAATAGATGTCTGTTAATAATAAAATAAAATTTAATTTGAAAATAAATAATCTATCTAATAGATTCCACATATTTATTTCAAACTTCTCCTGCTTTTCTGTACTTCCTTCTATTATATAGATGTTTAAATGTTCCAATAGCCCTCTTTTTTTTTTTTTGGCATTACTATTGCTAGTCCTCTCCATTTCTCCCCCAACCCTTCACTCCAATTAAAAAAGAGAAGAGGAAAACTCTTAAAACAAATAAACAGTCAAGTAAAACAAATTTACCCAGTGACCATGTTTTTAAAAATCTATGCCTCTTTCTGCACCTTGAATCCATTACTCTCTGTCAGAATTCATGTAATATCTTCATCATAGATCCTTGGAAGGTATAGTTGGTCATTACTTTGATACTTTGCTTTATTCTGAAGTTCTTCACAGTTGTTTTTCTTTACAACATTTTCTTCCTTATATACATTCTTCTCCTGGTTCTACATACTTCACTCAGAATCAGTTCACACTAATCAGGATTTTATGAAGTCATCTTTTTCATAATTTCTTTTGCAGCAATAATATTCCATTAAATTTTATGCCATAGTATTTTCAGCCATTCCTTAATTGATGAACACTCACCTTAGATGCTGGTTCTTTTTTCTCTTCTTATCTTTCTCTTCTCTTTTACCTTCTTCCCCCTTTATTTTTATTTCCCTTCATCTTCTTCTCTCCTTTTTAATCCCCACTTCAGGATCAGGAAGTTCAATATTTGACAATTCCCTCCCTAATATTACTTTTCTTCTTAGTTTCTACATTTGTGTATCCCTTTTATCTTCCCTTCTCGTTCCCTTCTTAAACCCTCAGAACAGAACCAATCTACCTCCTGGTCCTCTGTTTTTCTTATTTAACTCCTTCAATACCCTTTGAAGACATAAGGTTCTAAATGAAGACTTATTTTTTCTCTCATCAGTGTTATTCTGAATCATAATATAGCCCCTTCCAATTGCTCAAATAAATTTACTTTTCTAGGTTTCTCTTGACCCTTGTGTTTGAATTTCCAAGTCTTCTGTTTCTTAAAAATCACTTTTGTGTAGCTTTGCCTCTCTCTTTTACATTTTGGAATATTGTATTCCAAGTTCTCTTATTTTTAAAAGAAGTTGCCAGGTCTTGTGTTCTCTTCACTGTGACTCCTACCTATTTGAACTTTTTTCTTTATACTTGCAGTATTTTTTTCTCTTTGATTTTTGAAGCTCTGTATTTTGATTTTGCATTCCTAGGACTTTTTCCTTTTCGGATTCCTTTCAGGAGGATTCTTTGCACCATTTTTGCCCATTGGTTCTCATAGATAAGTTTTCATTATGATTTCTTGAAATGTATTATCCAGGCTTTTTTATATCATGATGTTCAGGGAATCCAATGATTCTTAAATTATCTGTCCTTAATCTGTTTTCCAGGTCAGTTGCTTTTAATGTAATGTATCTTATATTGTCTTCTACCTTTTTTTTTCCAATCTTTTGATTTTGTTCTAATATTTTTTGCAGTTTTATAATCGTTGATTTCTTAGTCTATTCTAGTTTTCAAGGAGTCATGTTTTTGAATAAGATTTAAAACTTTCCTTTCTAAATAATTTGTTCTTCTTCCTAGTCTTTTCTTTCTAGATTTTAATATCACTGTTGTCTCTTTATTTCTCAGTATTCATGTAATCCTTGGGGAAAGTCTATTTTTCCATGAGTCTCCTTTGGAATTGTTATGGCATTACTCTCTCCAGGGTTGGATTTTGGGGCTTTTGGGGGTCTATAATAATTATTTAGACTTATGGGAGTTTCCTTTGATTTACTCATCTCTCCCGCCTTAGTTCTTCACCTGGGATTTTATGCAAGATCTAATTTCCATCCCCTTCTGTGCTTCTAGAAGAGATGCCAGCCCAAATTCATCTCATCTTTGGTCACCTAGGTTTCTGCACTGACCTAATGCTGGTGGTGTTAGGTTCCTTAAATCTTTGAGGTTCAAAGTGCTGAATTTTCAGTGCCCTCTTTAGTCTCAGGACAGTATCAGACACCTCAGAGCCCAGGAATGTCTCATTGTGGCTTCCAAGGGTTTCTTAAAATCCCCTAGAGCTTTCTCTTCAGAACTGCTCTCTTTCCAAATACAGAGCTCTGCAGGCAATAACTATACTTGACCCATCTCTGTGAGGTTGCTGGCTTATTTACATGGGCTCATGTTGGCTTTACTGGCAACTCCCTTTTCTTATGCCTGTGGGTTTCTGGCCGGCTTAGTGTACTGTTCTGGAGGAGGAAGATGTCACTTACTATTGTTTCTCATTGGATTTCTTAAACATTATTTATCTGGGTATGACCTTCAGATTTTTACCAGAACAGGTGTAGGGTACCAAGACTTACCTGCTTTTGTTTTTTAAGGCTGAAATAACTGATATATAAAGATATTAAATTACTTCAAAGGTCATTGAGATATACATATCAGAATTGGGATTCAAGCTCAGGTCCTATGTGTACAAGTTTGGGACTCTGAGATATAACTTTTAGCTGTATGTGATAAAGTGAATCCATTTTAAACTATTGCTTTTGAACTCTGTGAAAAAAGGAGAAAAGAATAGGTCCATCAAACTTTTACCACTGTGACTAGGGGTAGTCTATGATTCTCCTTTAAAAAACTAATCTCTGACATCCAGACTACTTGTTGGGAATGTTAGAGTGGAGATGCCTTTCATGTATAGGTTGGACTAGATAGTCACTGAGATCCCTTCCAACTGTCAAGTTTTATGATTCTGTAGATGTTGCAGTACACTTATTCAAAATGATTGGCATAAGGGGCAGCTAGATGGCACAGTGGATAGAGCACCGACCCTGGATTCAGGAGTACCTGAGTTCAAATCTGGCCTCAGACACTTAACACTTTCTAGCTGTGTGACCCTGGGCAAGTCACTTAACCCCAATTGCCTCACTTAAAAAAAAAAAAGCTTCTTTCCAAAATGATTGGCATAAAAGAACATTAAAATACCAAATGACTCAGTCATAAGATCAACTTTTGATCTTACAGATCTTTTTTCCCCCAAAAGAGAATCCAGAAAATGGCCTGTTCACACTTGAATTTTCTGAGTTTCATGGATAATAATCATAATCAACTGTAATATTTTAGGGATAAACCTGTGGAATAGTGCTAAAATTGGTTCCAGGTTTCAAACATATTAATAAATCAATTACCTGTATAACACTTAACTTTGTGACATAACAGTTAAAGAGCTAGCTTTGATGCCAGGAAGAACTGAGTTCAATATCCTCTCCTGACACATACTAGCAAGTGCAAGTTACTTAATCTTGGAGTACTTTAGGCAACTCTTCATGACTATAAATTGCAGGGTAAGTGATGATCTATATTGTATGGTACAGGAAGTTACCCCAAAAAGAGTTCTCTATAACCAATGAAATTAAAGGCCATTTCTTGTTTCTGTATTATATGGAAGTTATTATTTTGTAAAAATTACTAAAAATAGCACCTTTCATAAATTCTCAACCATCTATTTGCAGGCAAGGTTGTTAGCTATGCAACAAGATAGAGAAACTGCCATTCAACAATATAAAAAATTAAAAGAAGAAATCCAGACTCTGCGGATTTACTACAGGTAAGATTACATCTCTTTTACCCTAGAGTAAAATGTTGGCTAACTTGAACCTTTTTCTGCCTGACCTCACAACTTAAGGAAGTGTCTTTATAAAATCAAACTCTATTCATTTAAACTGTTTTTGTCATTGAAAAAAACAAAACATAGGTCGTATCACAAAGAATTCATTTTTTCAACTTTTTCCCTTTATTTAATAAAATATTATTACTATAGTCAGGAAAGATTTACTACAAGTAATACAACAAATACTATAATTCATAACTAATTTGTTTAGTAGAGTCTCCATTGACTACTAGATTTTATGAAAATATAAATATAGAAGTTAAGATATATTGTTCATTTTATTAGTAATCTTGGCTATTGATTCATTACAGTATATTAAGGGAAGCTCCTAAGTGCCTATGCCTATGAAATAATACATATGTATGTATGTATGTATGTGTGTGTGTGTATATATATATATACACACATATTTACTTCTGTCTCTAAAATTATACAAAAGATTTATAATGGTTTTATATTTTTGCCTTCCCAATGGATGGGGGAAGAATTGGAGAAGAGAAAGAATTTGCAATTGAAAATAAAATTAAATAAAAAGTAAATTATATAATAGAAGAAAATTAGTCTGATAAATAGTATATGACCATCTTTTCACCAAATCTCAAATACCTCCAGTGGGAAAGAACTTATTCCCTGTGATTAAAATCTCTTAATTAGGACTTCATGAGTCCAATTATTAAAGTTTCTTTAGAAATAACAAAGCTCAAGCATTGTTCTTAGACCTGTCTTTTACCCATTTGGCCCTAACAGATGCTATCAATTGGAAGAGATTTTCAAAGATCAGGGTTTGGTAATACCTTATTACTACTGAAACTGTTCCCAAACCTGTTGACCAGTTCACCTCTATATCATCCTCTGATCTTGAATCCCCTCCTCCCAGTATCTGCCACCTTTGCATTTATTCACATGTGCACAGTGCCTGGCACCAAGTAGGTGCTTAATAAATACTTATTGAATGGTTATTGAATGGAATGAAATGAAACTGAAAGAAATCATTCACCAAAGTCCATTATAAATTTCTTATCCAATCTCAAATGGGCCCTCAGCTCAGCAAGACAGTCTGATTATTCCTAATTGATTCTCTGTCCCACTTCCCACAGAGACTATTAAGGACCTTCCCTTCTCTAGTTCTTCCACACCATTCTCTGTCCCCTTCCTTTTAGCTGCAAATCTTGCCTCACTTTTTTTTTTTTTTTTTTTTTTTTTAGTGAGGCAATTGGGGTTAAGTGACTTGCCTAGGGTCACACAGCTAGTAAGTGTTAAGGCCGGATTTGAACTCAGGTACTCCTGACTCCAGGGCCGGTGCTCTATCCACTGTGCCATCTAGCTGCCCCATTGCCTCACATTTTAATGAGAAAATGCAGATGGGTCACTGTGAGCTCCCTCTTCTCTTCTCTACCTCTTAAAATCTTCTAACATAATTCCTCATTCTCTCTTCCTTCATTCCAGTCTTTGATAAAGAGATGACCATTTTCTTGCCAAGGCCATCTTCTCTACATGTACTCTTTTTTTGGGGGGGGGTTGTTTTTTGGGTTTTTTGCTGGGCAATCAGGGTTAAGTGACTTGCCCAGGGTCACACAGCTAGTGTCAAGTGTCTGAGGCAGAATTTGAACTCGGGTCCTCCTGAATCCAGGGCTGGTGCTTTATCCACTGCACCACCTAGCTGCCACTAACATGTGCTCTTAATCCCATCCCCTCCTGTCTTCTCCAGCATATTTTCCCCACATTTTCCCTCTCCCTAATCTGCAATTTCTCCTTATCTGTTCTTTTCCTTCCTACAACCTCCAAACTTGACCAATTCTCACCCATTCTGAAAAACTAATTAAATCCAAACAATCTATAGTTCTCTTTCTCTTCACAGTCGAATTCCTTTTACTTACTTATCAATTCTTTGAAGTTTGGCTTCTGAAGTCATTAATCAACTGAAACAACTCTCTCTAAAGCTACCAATGATCTCTTAATTAACTAGTCTGATGACCTTTTGAGTATAATAGTGATGAGTATAATAATAATTTTCATCCTTGTTGAGGTCTCTTTCTCATATTCTCTATGTTTTCATGACACTGCTCTCTCTTGGTTGTCCTCATACCTATCTAACTACTACTTCTTAGGTACTCATTTCCTGGTTCTTTTTCTACATGCCATCCTTTAACTGTGGTATACTCTAAGCCTCTTTCTGACTTTTATTCTCTTTTTAAACTTTCTCTATACTTGATCAACAGCCCCCATGGGTTTAATTATCTCTATGCAGATAACTCACAAATTTGCATATTAACTCTCATATTTCTCCTGAGCTCCAGCCTATTGGATATTTCAAGCTTCGTGACCTTAAACTCCACATCTTAAACAGAACACATTGTCTTTTCCCTTTTCAGACTTCCCCCATTTCTATCAAGGCCACCACCATCCCATTCTATTTCTATTAAATATTTTAGCTGTTTGATTCAAGGGTCTAGTTTAGTATAGTGTATACTAATATAGGAACATGAGCCATACTAGAATAATGATTATTTCCTAAAATACCCAGTGCTGAACTTGGAAGTAGAGGTCCAGAAATGAGGGAATCTTAAGCTATACCCAGAGCGTATACATGTTTGTGTGTGGGTACACACATACATATATATATATATATATATATATATATGTCTTGCCTCCCCAGACAGACTATAAGCTCTTCGAGGCCAGGATTATTTCATTTCTGTCTTTTTATCTCCACAGTTTACCAGAGTGTCTGACACAAAGTAGGTACTTGATAAATGCTTATTGACTTATTGATTCCCTCTTGTCTTCATGCTTACTGCTCTTATTCATAAACCACCCGTCTCTGTGGTCACAAGAGGTTAATCTCCATCATAGCTCCATAGTAATCATAGGTTTGGGAACAAAGTCAGCAAAAGTTTCCTGGTACTTGTATCAGGTAATGTTGCCAACCCCTAAGTTGTGTAGAGACCGGGCTAAACCTACAATTCTATCCTAAAACATCAACAGAGAAGGAGGTTCCACCATTTCCAGGGGCAGTCCAGCCCAAGGGCTCTAGCATCAGAAAGCTATTTTTATCGTAGCTATATCCTTCTTGCAACTTAAACACAATTCTACTTTTTTTCTTCAGTACAAAAAATGGAAGAAAACTTTCAGCAGTCTCCATGTCATTTTATTGAAGATACTCTTTCTAAATCACCCACAAAAATGGATTGTGAAACTCCTAATCTTACCTTTTACATTTTTTTTACTCATTAAAATAGCTTTCTAACTATTTTGAAGGAAATTAAAATTTTGAACATGGTAAGCATTTGCAGAATTATAAAACTTTATGCAATTATGCATTTTCTGGTTTTTTATATATTTATTATTCAGTATAATCTCATCATTTCATATGCAGTTAATAGATTATTCAACCTCTTTTCTTTTATGATACTCTAACAAGTTTATCTTTGAATCAGAGCAAGGAGTTTCATAAAAATTATAGTGGTGAGGAATTTTATAGAGATCTAATGCAGGCCCCCTATTTTAGAATTAAAGCCCATCGAAATGAAGAGGCTTCCGAAGGGTCACACAGAAATGAGTGGTAGTAGAATGAATATATTTTATTTTCATAAGCAATTTATAGTTTGTCTGGACTCTACTGTTATTTTATAGGAAATTATTATATTTCTGGTTTTATTTTTTCCTATTGTTTGGGGCAAACTGCTTCAGTTTACCCAAATAACTCGAGGAGACCACCAAGTCAAGCAGAGACAGATTTATTACATTCCTGCAGGAATGGGCAAACTCAATAACTGAGTCGCAATAGCTAATACATGCCTTGAGCTTTTATAGGAATGTTGGTCTGGGGGGAAGTCCCCATGCACACTAGGGCAAGCTCACAATCTAACATCCAATCCTGTCTCACCCAGGGTGCGTGTTTAGCTCGTGATTAATGTATGGAGACATGCATACGTGTTCCAGGAACAAGGGGGAAAAGGGGAGGGGGAACAAGGTCAAACTGAAGGAAGAGGGAATGAGGGAGTGACAGTCAGATGTTTCAGATCTCACAGTTCCCACTGACTCCCCCTTCCCCTCTCCCATCCCCTATCTCTAAAGATATTCAACTTGAATAACAGGAAGAATCACTCAGGTGTTTCAGCATTGTTTTGTAGTCATGTTAATTTTATAAGGATGACAAGGTTAAAATTTATCTTCAGCTATGTTGGGAAATCAAAGAAATAGAATAAAGAATAAAAGAATAATCCATTGTTGGGACCCTAGGGGCAAGGGGACTCCTCTCCAAGAAAAAGAGACATGTCATTTAACATCTGGTCTCAACTTAATTGCCGCATCCTGTGCTGAGCCTTGTCCTTTCTTCTTGAGTCCCAAGTATTGAATTGGTGGGCAAACTCCCCGACCCATTCAGCAGGGACTGGGGTTCTGACACATGATGGATTCCAGATAAAACTAATATGTAGCTGATAAGTGGGGAGACTGAGCAGAAGTAAGTATTCCCTTAAGTGCTATTCAAATTGGCAATAAAACTTAAAGGAGACAGTGAGAATTTGACAAGCAATAAACTTTTAAACTAACTATACTGGGGCGGGGCTGGGTACCTTCCAGACCCCCTCCTCAGAGTTTAATCTGACTCAAATTCATAATCATCTCATACACTATGATGATGATAATAATGATTAGCTATTAATTATAGTGATAATAATAATGGCTTAATGCAGTTAGATGAAGCAGTGGATAAATTGCTGGCCTTGGAATCAGAAAAACCTGAGAGAGACAGAGACAGAGAGACAGAAAGAGACAGAGACAGAGACAGAGAGACAGAAAGAGAGAGACAGAGAGAGAAAGAGAGAGAGAGAGAGAGAGAGAGAGAGAGAGAGAGAGAGAGAGAATCCAATTTAACATATCTGGTACTGTGGTACCAGAGCTCAAGAGAGAGGCTAAGGCTGGATATAATAGATCTTGGAGTGATGGTAATTAAACTAATGAAAACTGGTGAGATTACAAAAAGAGAGGGTATATAGAGAAAAATTTTAGATTTAGCAGTGGAAATCTTTGGTAACATTGGAGAGAATGCCTTTAGTTAAATGATGAACAAATAAAAAAAGGCATTTATTGGTGTAAATGAAACTGGAGAAAATTTCAAAACCATCCTAAGTGGGTCCACTGCAAGTTTATGTTACATAATGACAACTTGTCTCTCATTCTGGCAAGACAGTCCTTTTATATCTCCCTAAATTAGTTCAGTATCCCTTTGACTTTTCCAAAACTTTTCATCCCTTTTCAAACTTGCCACAAACTCCCCCTTCCTCTATTCTTTCAGGTGAGAATCTTGCCTCATGTTTCACTGAAAAAATTGCATCTGAAAGCTCCTTCTTCTTCCCTCTTTGTCATCTCACATAACTCAGATACTTTCTGCCACTATTTCCTCCTTTATGCCTGTTTCACATGAAGAGGTGTCCTTTCTCATCAAGATAAATCTTCCTACATGTACAAGTGATCCCATTTCAAAACATCTTCTGTAGCAGATTGCTCCCTGTGTCGTCCCTGTTCTTTCATTAATGTTCAGCCATTCTTTTTCTACTGGCTGTTTCCCTACTGCCTACAAATCATGCCTATGTCTTCCCCATTCTGAAAAAAACCTCACTTTATCTTTCCATCCCTGCTAGCTATCAGCCTATATCAGTCTGTATCTCTCCTTTTTTTTTTTTTTTTGGACTAAACTCCATGAGAAGGTCTTCTACGATCGATACTTCCACTTCTTTTCTTTTCACTCCCTTTTTAATTCTCTAAGCTGACTTCTGATCTCATCATTCATTGGAAACTGCTCTCTCCAAAGTTACCACTGATCTCATAATCGACAAATCTAATGACCTTTATAAGTCTTCACCCTTTTTGCCCACTCTATAATCTTTGACACTGTTGCTCACCCTCTTTTCCTTGAGACTGTCTTCTCTAGGATTTTGTGACACTGTTCTGTCCCAACTCTGCCCTTACCTATCTGGCCACTCTCTCTGACCATTATCCTCTGCTAATCTGTCAAACTGATCTTCCTGAAATGCAAGACTGACAAAATCACTAGGAAGCCTCCTTTGCTCCCTACCTCCCTGCCCCCATTCACTAAACTCCAGTGGCTCTCTGTTTCCTCCAGATTCAAATATAAAATTCTCTGCCTTTCAAAGCCCCTTTCCCAGTCATAAGTTTTGGGGTTTTTTTGTGACACAATTGGGGTTAAGTGACTTGCCTAGGGTCACACAGCTAGTAATTGTTAAGTGTCTGTGGCCAGATTTGAAGATTTTAAGTTATAAACCTTACTCTCCCTCCCCAACATACTCTTTGCACCTGTGAAACTGTCCTCCTGCCTGTTCTTCACACACAATACTCCCATCTCCCTATGCCTGGAGTGCTCTTCCTCCACATCCCTGCCTCCTGGCTTCCTTAACTTTCTTCAAGTATCAGCTAAAGTACTATCTTTTGCAAAAATGCTTTTTCCAGTCTTCCTTAATCTTAGACTACACCACTATATCTGATAGAGATCTTGTTTGTACATCATTGTTTCCACGTTGTTTCCTCCATTAGATTGAGTTTCTTGAGAGGGAGGACAGTTTTTCACATTTCTTGAATTGCCAGCACCTAGCAGTGTCTGGTACCTACTGGGCACTTTATAAATGCTAATTAAGTGACTTCCTGCAAAGCACTGTGCTAAGTGCTGGGAATGCAAATAGAAAAGGAGAGACAGTCTCTGTTTTAAAGGAGCTTTAAGTCAGATAGATAGACCCAGTGGTCCTTTAAGGTACAGCAGCAAAGCATATATTAATGTATCTGTAATGTTATTACCATCCTAACACCACATTGGTTTCTGATGTTGAATCATTTGATGGTGCCAAGGACTTTGGTGACAAGAATTTTCTTGACTTATGAGGATTAGAATGCATAGAGAAGTAAAAGAGAAGAAAGTAAATTACCTCAATTATGAATTATTTTTACCATTTTTATAGATGAGGAAACTGGCTCAGAGAGATTAAATGACTTTAAATGACATGGTCACACAGGTACTGTCAGAGGTGGCTTAGGAACCCAGGACTTCCTGATGCCAAACCTATCCTTATCCATTGTTTGAATCAAGTACAAGATTTTTAGAGATTATTTTGACTAAGATATTATATTAACTGACATCTATAAATGTTCTTTATTTTTCACATAAAGATATAAAAAAGTACACACACATATACATACCCAGATAGATAGATATTTATTATTGATAAATTTCAGCCATAATGTGCCTTTAAATACTCAAATAGAACCATGTTCATCTGAATTAGTTACAGCTTATTTTGTCAGTATCTAGTGTAAAAGTATTCTTTTCTTTTTCTTTCTTTCTTTCTTTCTTTCTTTCTTTCTTTCTTTCTTTCTTTCTTTCTTTTTTTTGGTGAGGCAATTGGAGTTAAGTGACTTGCCCAGGGTCACTCAGCTAGTAAGTATCAAGGGTCTGAGGCTGGATTTGAACTCGGGTCCTCCTGAATCCAGGGCCAGTGCTCTATCTACTGCACCACCTAGCTGCCCCTAAAAGTATTCTTAAAAATTACATTCCACTCCATGAACTTTCTCTGGACATTTCTGATTAAAAAAAAACCTTTGCTTGGGGCAGCTAGATGGCACAGTGGATAGAGCACTGGCCTTGGAGTCAGGAGTACCTGAGTTCAAATCCGGCCTCAGACACTTAACACTTGCTAGCTGTGTGACCCTGGGCAAGTCACTTAACCCCAATTGCCTCACTAAAAAAAAAACAAAAAAAACCTTTGCTGTTATAATTTATAACTACATTAAACCTGTGTTGTAAAAAAAAAAAAAATCTGCTTCTGTGTTGTCTTTTAATTTTTACCAGTTAGTCTGGTAGTCATATTGTTATTTCAATAGTGGTATTTGAAAGACCAAAATTTATTACTTGTTAAATTAGCTCAAGTTACTTGTGCTCTAAACAATTTTTGATCCCTTTGGAGAGTTTTGTTTCTCTGGATTGTTTGCTTCTTTTTAATTTCCCAATTTGACTTTACATGTCAGGAAAAGAAAATTGTTGGCCTTAATTTTATTTTTTTTATTCCCTGCTTTTAAAATAAATCAAGGACAGGCAAGGCAGAAAAATTCTTGAAGATAAATTTAACATATTCCCTTAAGTGCTATTCAAAATGAGGTACTTTTTTTAAGGAGCTAAATGCATTACCAATTTCTGTATTAGTCTAACCCTAAATAGTTTCATCAAGTAAGATTCTGAAACTCTAAGGGGTCAGAGTTATACTTTGTACGTTATTTTTTCTCCTGTTGTTACAAACCTGTAGTGCTGCATTCCAAAGTTCAGGAGCCATAATAATGACATCCTCTTCTCTAACTGAAGAAATGCCCAAGTCCCAATGTTTACTGATTTGCAGCGCTTCCTTATATTTCCTTTTGCTTAAAGAAAATGTAAATTGAAGTGTTCAAATGATAACTGGATCCTGTTGTTTGTTGCCAGTAGAACAGGATTTAATCGACTTAGTTACAGTGATATTTGTGGTTTAATGTATGTAATCTGTCACCTGTTACAAGAGGCCTGAGCTGACATGGATACACGCTCAATCTTGGGGTTCTCAACAATTAGTTTGTTCCTTGGATCATGCCCTCAATTAGAATCTTTATGAGAAATTCCAAATCTGGCTAGTCCTGAACTCTCCTTGGTAATGCATTGTTTCCCTTCTTTATGCAAAAGACTAACAGTAAACATATAATCATTGAATAATCATTAGGGGCAGGAAAAGGGACTAAGAGAAGGGGGTTTATATCCTAACTCCCCCTTATTCAGTACAGTAGGAAATAATTATAGACCACCTTCCTGGCAGGTATCATTTCCTATCTTCTATCCCTAAAATGGTTTTGTCTCTATTCTAGAAAAACTAAGGAAATCGAATAACAGAAATCTGGTCAAAGTTGCAGTAACCTTGACAAGTCTTATGGTGGTAGAGGCGGCAACCCTGGTTTCATATGGATCGCCTCATCACAGTTGCCATCTCCTTTCATCTGCTCTGTAGCTACCTTCTGTTTTCCTGAATTTTCATAGTTCCATGGCACTGCCATTAGTTTTTCAGATTCCTTCTTTCTTCCCCTTCCCAGTGGCCCTTGCTCTTCCAGCAACTCTGTCATCCCACAACATTCCAGCAAATAGTCTTTTACTACTGTTTTCCAAATGCTGCTGCCTGCTTCGCTAAGTACCCTCCTACCTCCTTCCCCTGTTCTTCACAAAGTATTGAGAGAAAGAAATAAAGAAGGTCAGGGCCACTTCTACTGCTTGCTATAGAGCCCCAGGACCTCTCATATGTGTTTGCTGTATGTGCTTCCAGTCGCTTTGTGCATATGCTTATATGAAATTTATAAATGGCAGCCTACTATAAAATTTTACCTAAAGTTACCAACCACAAGATATTATACAGAACATAGAATTTAATACTAGGCTCATAATCTAAATGTGTCACATAAGAACCAAACATGAAAGAAAGATTTACATTCAAAAGAAGATGTTTAAACTCCTCTACTGTGTTTGATCCCCCATCTTCCCTATGAATTCTGGATTATTTCAGGAAAGTAGGAGATGGGGGCTGAGAAGTAAGGGGTAATGAGGCCTTTACTCATATAGGCTTTTTCTTGCCTGTTTTGTCCTTTCCTCTGTACATAATAAACTATTGACTCACAAGCAATAGGACATGCATAGTGGTAATAGTTTTGTACAGAACCATGTACTCTGTTCCAGCCAAATAGATGCATTAAAAAGGCAGGTAGGGTTAAGGAATAAAATCTTGCAGTAACTGAATTATTTTCCTCTCCATAAGCTTACTGGTCTTGATAGGAAATAAACTTTCTACTTAGACTTCATTAATAAATGCTCTAAACTTAATGGTATCATTCAAAAAAGGAAAAAAAAAATTGATCCCTACAGGCTACAATTGACTTAAAATCACAAATTAACATCAACTGTCTTGTATTTTATTTTTATTTATTTTGTTAAAAATTTCTAAATTCCTTTTTTTTTTTTTTTGGTGAGGCAATTGGGGTTAAGTGACTTGCCCAGGGTCACACAGCTAGTAAGTGTCAAGTGTCTGAGGCCAGATTTGAACTCAGGTACTCCTGACTCCAGGGCCCGTGCTTTATCCACTGCGCCACCTAGCTGCCCCTAAATTACATTTTAATCTAGTTTGGACCTTACTCAGAGTTTTGCTCACCTGCTTCTGGCCTATGGCCCTTGAATTTAATGCCTTTGATAAACAGCTGTGGTATTTGGCTCACCTAATGTTTGGTACAGAAGGATGTGATCATGCATATACTTTGTTCTTGAAAAGTTGGGCCTAGATAACTTCTGAGGTCCCTTCTAGCTGTAAATCCAATATTGCATGATACTATAAAGCTACAAAGCATCCAGAGGAGGGAGCCAAGGTACTTGGAAGGCCTAGGGATTCATTTCTATGGGAGGACCAGTTGAAAGAGTTGAAGACATTTAGCCTTGGTAAAAAGAAGATTTATGGGGCAAAAATAGTTCTATTTGAGTATTTCTGTCAAACAGACAATCAATAAACCTATGTGCTAGGTGTCTACAATGTATGAGGCAGCATGCTTTGTATCTGAATAATTATCTTGTGGAAGAGGGATTATGCTTGTTTTGCTTGGCCCCACAGGGCAAAAGTAAAAGCAACAATTGGCAGGTACAGAGAATCCGGTTAAGGATTGATAGGATGTCTTGCACTTGTGCACATAAAAATCACCCTCACAATGGGAAAAGTATGGTTAGGGAGAAGTTCTGAAAGAGATATGGCAATTGTAATGATTTGTTATCTTTATACAAGTCAGAAGGGCTATATGACAACCAAAAAATAGCTAATGCAATCTTAGGTTTCATAGAGAAGCCTAGTTCCCAGGACTGGGGAGGAGAGTGCCCCCTAGAAACCATCGGCCCTTCCAGGCTTCTTCTAGGGCAAGCACCATGTGTTAAGTCCAGGAGCATCCAAGTAGAAGAGGGTTGTCCAGTGTGTGAAGGGTAAAGGACCTTGATCCCATCTCTTATGAGAATTGGTTAAAGGAACTGGTGGCATACAGCCTATAGAAAAGATAACTCAATAGAGACATTACAACTCTTAGACTAGTTTTCCCCAGAGGAGACAACCAAGGGCAGTGGGGAAGAAGTTACAGGGGCCAATTTAAGCTAGCTGCCAAGAAATGCTTCTGAACAATCAGAGCTGTCCAGAAGTGGAATGGGCTGCTCCAAAGGGTGGTCATTTCTCCCTCCTTGAAATTCTTCAAGCATAGGCTGGACTACCATCTGTCAGAGGCAGATGTATAGGTTCATGTATAGGTTCGACTAGGTAGCTGTTGAAGTCACTTCTAACTCTTAAACTGTGATTCTAGAAAATGATACTATTAGCTGCACATAATGCTTGCACATAATGCTTGTTGGCTATTAACTAAAAACTGGAAAATCACTTTTTGTTCAAGAAAACTCAGGTCCTTGTTTAAACAATTTTAGTTTTAGAGAATACCATATATTTCATGTGAATGGGAAGGACAGATTAGAAGTACTAAATTCCAAATCCTTCTGTTACGTAGTAGAAGCCCTCAGAATAAGGATAATGGGGAAGGGAGTACAATTGCTATTTTCCCCTTACTTCAATCTAAGGAACACTAGTTAATGGAAGGAATTGTTCCATGTGGTGGTCGCTTTAACCCTAACCTCTTAATCAGATCATTTGTCACAACACAGTTATCTTTTTTTAAAAGAATACACTCAAAATTGATTTAAAGTCTTTTACAAACCTAAATAATAGCCATGATTGGAAGAGCTCAGCATAAAAACATTGTTTCTAAATGGAAAAATATATGGATGATAACAAGGTATAATAAAAACCAGCATCTGCAGACTTCTCAAGATCCACACCACCCTCTCTCCTGCCATTGTTGGCCTGGAGCACTAAGTTAATATTGACTTGATGATGATGTGATATAGCAGTATTCCTGAGGCTGGATGACACTGGCAATGAAGCCAAAAATCCTGGACCCACCACTGTGTTACTTTGCCATCGGCTCCTTTCCACCTGTGCCTCTCCCAAAAAGATAAATGTTTACCTGTGGTTGGACATTTAAATGTATAAATATCCCAATGCCAGTGTTATGTATAGTGGCTCCATTTCACTTATGTTTGAATCTCCAAGTTAATTCTCTATCCTATCTTTTTCCAGAATTCCAAATAAAACATTTGGTTTAGCTTTTTTTTTTTTACAAATATATGCAAATACAAAGTTTTGCATTCAGTTCAGAAACTCTAAAACTAAGTTGTATGATATGACTTCTGAATTAATAAATGTCTTAAATATCCTTTTTATTTAGTTCTAAGTTATAAACCTTAGTGGATAATGACCTTGATCCCTTTTTTCCAACATAGATTTAACAACAATAAAAACTGTTAAATCTGTCCCATTATTTTCTCATAGGTATTTTATAACATTACTGCTTGTGATAAAGAAAATACAAAAGCCATGGATTTTTAAAATTGGATTTTGTTATATATTTCAACCTTGAAAATGGTTTTCCTTTTCTGTAATATAAAGGAGAGTTGTACTAGTTAGTTTTCCTGAATTGCAAGTACAAAAGAAAGGTGTGTGTTCTGTTTTGCAAACTAAATTTAAAAAGTGACATCAGATTTTTTTGGTGTCTGATTCAGTATTAAACTAGCAGTTTTGCGATCTCTTGTGATTCAGAAATTAAATAGCAGCCACTACTTACTATGTTGTTGTTAAGTCATTCAATCATGTCCAACTCTTCATGACCCCTTGGACCATAGACACCAGGCCTTTCTATCCTCTACTATCTCCCAAAGTCTATTCAAATTCATGTTAGTTGCTTCCATGGCACTATCTATCCACCTCATCCTCTGCCATCCCTTCTTCCTTTTACCTTCAATCTTTCCCAATATCAAGGTCTTTTCCAATGAACCCTGTCTTCTCATTATATGGCCAAAGTGATTTTTTTTAGCCCAAGAATATAAAATCTGTCATGACCTCTATTTTGTGAGGAAGTGATGGGACCAGTTGCCATGATCCTAATTTTTTTGATGTTGGGCTTCAAGCCAGCTTTTACGCTCTCTTCTTTCACCCTCATCAAGAGACTTCTTAATTCTTCATTTTCTGTCATTAGAGTGGTATCATCTGCATATCTGAGATTATTGATATTTCTCCCAACAATCTTTTTTTCTTTAAAATAGAATTTTATTTTCCAAAATATATATAAAAACAAATTTTAACATCAATTTTTTAAAACTTTGTGTTCCAACTTCTCTTCCTCCGTCCATTCCCACCCCCCACCCATAAGAACTCAAGCAATTCAAAATAAGTTATACATGAATAGTCATGGAAAACATTCCCACATTAGTTAGGTTGTGTGAGAAAACAATAAAAACCCCAAAACTTCAAATTAAGTAATTGTCAAAGAGGGAGAAAAAAAAACAATTAAAAAATGTGTTTCCATCTGTTTTCAGATACTATCAGTTCTTTCTCTGTAAATGGGTGGCAATTTTCATAACTCCTTCAGGGTTATATTGGATCATTGCCTTGCTGAAAATAACCACATGCTTCCCAGCAGATCATCTTACATTATTGCTGTTATTTTGTATACAGTACATTTCACTCTGCTTCATTTCATGTAGGTCTTTCCAGGTTTTTCTGATACTATCCTGTTCATCATAACCTGTATATAGTACCTTAAACTTGACAGAGAATTTTCTTCATAATAGCTCAGCAAAGTAGGTACCATACATTTTGCCATTTGTGTAATTTAAGATTCTAAAAGTGGATTCTGATCTGTTCCCCCAGTTTTGGGGGAAACTGACTAAAATCACTGATAAAACGAGTTTAGGTTTTTAAGAGTTTATTGAAAAATAGAAAGAGAAAGATTGAGAACAGAATTCCAACAGCCTGGCATTCCTATCTTTCCTCAAATTTCCTGTGAAGTCCTCTGCTGCCACCACCACCATCAAGTCAGGAACCCAAAAGAGAGAGAGCTCTCCGCGCAGGCCCTCTTTGCTCCTTCATGTCTCCTCCCAGAAAATAGGAGGCTCCTCAAGTTGATTGGCTGGTAGCCTTGATAGACAGCACCCATGAGCAAACTTCACTTCCTGACGGCAAGGAAAAGCCACATGGCCTTGCCCTCTGAGGCATTTTCCTCATGGTGGAGCTTTCCTATAGTAAGACTCCAGTAGGTGGCATCATTCCAATCATTACACATTATAATCAATCATCATAACTATTTCCCTCCATCCTATTCCCTTCCCATGATATTTACTCTATTTTCTATCTATCTTCTTTTTACCTATTCCTCCTCAAAAGTGTTTTACTTCTGACTATCCTCTCTCCTGCTCTGTACTCCCTTTTTTCACCCTTCCTTCCTTATCCTCTTCCCCTCCTACTTTCCTGTAGGATTAAATAGATTACTCCTCCCAACTGAGTGTGTATGTTATTCCCTCCTTGAGCCCCACTCTGATGAGATTATGGTCTTTGAACAAATTCTGTGTTCTAAATTTTTCTTCCTCCCTTCCTCCTCAATCCTCCCTATGAGATCAAGCAATTCAGTATGCCATACTTATGCAGTAATGCAGAACATCTTCACCTTCCTCAAAAGTGTTTTGCTTTTTACTGCTCTCTCCTCCAATCTGCCCTTTCCTCCTTCCCTTCTCCCTCCCCTCCCTCAGGGAAAAAATATATTACTATACCTACTTGAGTATGTATGTTAGTCCTTCTTTGAGCCAATTCTGATGAAATAAGGTTCACTCACTCCCCAACTCCTTCCCCCTCTTCTCCTCCCCTCCATAAGCTTTTTTCTTGTTTCCTTCATGTGAACTACCTTTCCCCAGACCATCTCTCCCCTTCTCCCTCCCCTAGTCTATTCCTCCTACACCTGAACCCTATTTTAAAGATGTCATCATGGGTTAGTTAGGTGGCACAGTGGACAAAGCACCAGCCCTGGACCCAGTAGGCCCCAAGCCCATATCCGACCCCAGTCATACCCCACCCTGTCTGCCCCACAAAGAACAAAACATAAATGCTTTACAGATATCCTCCCTTCATATTCAGTTCAGACCTGTAAATTCCTTACTGAGATAGTTCTTATGAGTTCAAAGTATTATCTTCCCATCTAGTAATGTAAACAGTTTGATCTTTTAATGTCCCTCCTGAAGTCTTTTTCCTGTTTACCTTTTTATGCTTCTCCAGGGTCTTGTATTTGAAAGTCAAATTTTCTATTCAGTTCAGGTCTTTTCATCACAAATGTCTAAAAGACCTCTTTCTCTTTGAAATCCCATTTTTCCTCTGAAAGATTATGCTGAGTTTTGCTGGGTATGTGATTTTTGGCTGTGGTCCCAGTTCCTTTGCCCTCTGGAATATCATATTCCATGACTTCTATTCCTTTAATGTAGAAGCTGCTAGATCTTGCTTTATCCTTATTGGAGCTCCACAGTATTTGAATTCCTTTTTTCTAGCTGCTTGCAATATTTTCTCCTTGACCTGGGAGTTCTGGTATTTGGCTATAATATTCCTGGAGGTTTTCCTTTTGGGATCTCTTTCAGGAGGTGATTGGTGGATTCTTTCAATTTCTATTTTCGCTCCTGCTTCTAGAATATCAGGGCAATTTTCCCTCACAATCTCTTGGAGGATGGTGTCTAAGCTTTTGTTTTGTTCATGGTTTTCTGGTAGTCCAATGATTTTCAAATTATCTCTCCTAGATTTATTTTCCAGGTCAGCTGTTTTTCCAAGGAGATATTTCACATTGCCCTCTATTTTTTCATTCAATTGGATTTGTTTTACTGTGTCTTGGTTTCTCATAAGGTCACTAGCTTCCATTTGTTCAATCCTAATTCTTAGGCAATTACTTTCATTAGACAGTTTTTTAATCTCCTTTTCCATTTGGCTTTTCAAACTGTTGACTTTTTTCTCATGACTCTCTTGCATTGCTCTCATTTCTCTTTCCATTCTTTCCTCTCTTTCTCTACATCTTCCTTCTATTTCTCCTACTTTCTCTTCAAAGTCTCTTTTGAGAGCTTCCATGACCTGAGACCAGTTCATGTTTTTCTTGGAAGCTTTGGATGTTGGAGCTTTGACCCTGTTATTATCTTCTTCTTCTGAGGTTGGATCGTGGTCTACCTTTCCCCCCAGAGAAGTTTTCGATGATCTTCTGCTTTCTCTGCCTACTCATCCTGGCTTACTATTTCTTGGCTTTTAACTCCTTCTTAAAGTGTAGCACTGCTTCCAGGATACACTGTTCGAGCTACAGCATGGCCCGGGGGGTGATAGGGCTTCTTCTCAGCTTGCCTGGCCTCAATTTTATTTGATTTTAAACTCTCCATGGGGTGGGGGGAGGGGGGGCTGCTTCTCGGCTCCACTCCTGTTCCCAGCTTCAGAGGGTCCCAGGTGTTTTGGTTTGAGGGGGCAGGTTTTAATCTCGCCTGGCCTGTTCTCTGGTCTGGAGATAGCCTCAAGCCTACTTACTAAACAACCAACCAGCAAAGTTTTCTATGGTGTGGTTCTTAGCTTTGACAAGCTTGCTCCCCTGCTCCCCTGCTCCTCTGCTCTCCTCCCCCACCTGGACCTCCTGCCGCTCAGGATTTCTTCCTGGTTCCCTGCTGGGGTAGGACAGTCTAATTCTTCCCTCCAGTCCACTGGTACCCCTGCACTTACCCTGCCCCGGCCAGTCATTTAACCTGACCGCACACTCAATTCCAGAAGACACCAGTGCTGCAGCCTATTCAGAGGCTCTGGGGTAAATTTCTCGGGCAAGTGTCTGGTGTGTTGGCCCGATTGTGGGGTTAGACTTTACTCATGGCCCAGCATGGCCCCCTGAAATCTATCTATAGCTGGAGAAAACTCTCAGCCCATATTTTTGTGTTTTTCTGCTCCCAGGGTTCTTTTATTACTATTTTGGGGGCAATTGTATAAGGAACTCTGTGTGTTTAATATCTTTCCTCCACCATCCTGGCTCCGCCCCCTCCCAGCAATCTTAATTCTGGATTTTGATTTTTCCAGCCTGGCATTTCATATGATGTACTCTACATATAAGTTAGATAAATAAGGTGAGAATATACAGCCTTGTTGTCCTCTTTTTCTAATCAGTTGTTCTGTGGTTTGTTCTAACTGCTGCTAAGAACCTGCATATAGGTTCCTCAGGTGACGAGTAAGATGGTACTCCCATCTCTTTGAGGACTTACCAGATTTTGTGGTGATGCACACATTAAAAAAGGCTTTGTAAGCAATGTAGCAGAAGTAGATATTTCTCTGGAACTCATAACCCAGTGAACATTTGCAATTTGGTCTCTAGTTCCTCTACCTCTTCAAAATCCAGCCTGCTCTTCTTGTAATTCTCAGTTCACATATTACGGAAGCCTTGGAGTATGTTCAGCCGCAATGTGAAATGAGTACAGTTGTTCAGTAATTCTAACCTTCGTTGGCATTGGCCTTATTTAAGGTTGGTAAATAAACTGGTCTTTTCCGATCCAGGGAGCATTGTTGTTTTCCAAATTTGCTGGCATATTGAATACAGCACTTTAATAGCATCATCTTTTAAGATTTTTAAATAGCTTGACTGGAATTCCACTAGACTTATTGTTAGCAATGCTTCTGAAAGTCCACTTGACTTCATTCTCCAGGATATCTGGTTCTAGGTAAGTAACCACATCATCATGGTTGTTGATGATCTTTCTTGTATAGTTCTGTATATTCTTGCCACCTCATTTTAATTTCTTCCACTTCTGTTAAGTCCCTACCATTTTTGTCTTTTATCATGCCCATTTTTTCATGAAACATTCCCCTGCTCCCTCTAATTTTGTTGAAGAGATCTCTTTCCCATTCTATTCTTTTCTTCTATTTCTTTTCATTGCTCATTTAAGAAAACTTTCTTCTCTCTCCTTGCATTCAGTTGGTTATATCTTTCCCTTTTTCCTTTCCTTTTTGCTTTCCTTCTTTCCCCAGCTTCATCAGAGAGTCATTTTGCTTTCTAGCTGCTCTTTTTCTTTGGAATATTTTTTATTGCTGCCTCCTATCCATAGTTCTTCAAACACTCTTACTTACCAGATCTAATCCCTTAAATCTATTCATCACTTCCATTTCATATTCAGAAGGGTTTGTGCCATACCTATATGGTCTGATGGTTTTCCCTACTTTCTTAAATTTAAGTCTGAATTTTGCAATAAGAGACTGAGCTATCATAGTCAGCTCCAGGTCTTGTTTTAATGGACTACATAGAGTTTTTCCACTTTGGGCTACAAAAGGTATAATCAATTTGCTTTTTATATTGACCACCTGGTAATGTCCATGTCCAACCTTTTGGGTTGTTGGGGGAAAAAAGTGTTTGTTATGACTAGTAAGATATCTTGATGAAAATCTATTTGTCTCTGCCCTACTTCATTTTGTACTCCAGGGTCAAACTTGCCTGTTATTCCAAATTATCTTTTGATTTCTTACTTTAGCATTATAAACCCCTATGATAAATGTGATGATAGGTGTGTGTGTGTGTGTGTGTGTGTGTGTGTTATTTCTAGAAGATGTTATAGGTCTTTGTAGAACTGATCAATTTGGGCCTCTTTGGCACCTGTGGTTGGAGCTTAGATTTGAATTCTTGTTTTGTTGAATGCTTTGACTTGGATTCAGATAGATATCATTATCATTTTTGAGATTATAACCCAGTACTACTTTTCTCACCCTTTTATTGACTATGAGGGCTACTCTATTTCTTCTAAAGGATTCTTTCCCACAGTAGTATATGTGATGATCCCTTTATTAAATTTACCCATTCCCATTCATTTAAGTTCACTGACACCCAAGAAGCTGTTGTTTAATCTTTCCACCTGTGTGACCACATCCAACTTACATAGATCTTATTCCTATGCAATACTGATCATTACATAATCAGAGTTTCCTTTTGTAACAAGACGCATCTGCAGCTAAGCTTCCTTTCAGCTTTGGACCAGCTGCTTCATTAGTACTGATGCTACTTATAGTTGTCCCCAGCTCTTTCCCAGTGGCGTGTTGGATATCTTCCAACCAAAGAGACTTGTCTTCTAGTGTCAAATCTTTTATCATTTTAGTACTGTCTGTGCTTTTTTTTTTTTGGTTGGTTGGTTTTTGGCAGATACTAGAGTGGTTTGCCATTTCCTTCTCCAGTGGATCACCTTTTGTCCAAAGTCTCCTCTGTAACCTGTTGGTCTTGGGTAACCCTACATAGTGAAGCTCATGGTTTCATTGAACCATGCAGTCCCCTCTGCTATAACAAGTTAGTGATCCAGGAGATGACTCTGTGAATAGACTGCTGGGCCTGAAGTCAAAAAGACTCATCTTCCTGCATTCAAACTCACCTTTAGACACTTACTCAGACACTGTGGGGAAGTCACATAACCTTGTATGCTTCAGTTTCATCATCTGGAAAACTAACTGGAGAAGGAAATGGCAAACCACTCTAGTGTCTTTGTCAAGAAAACTCCAAATGGGAACATAAAGAATCAGACTGGACTGAAACAACTGAACAACAATAACAACAACAACAACAACAAAAGGCAGCCCTTTTTAAGGACAGCTGCCTATTATGTTTATCTGAAAATGAAAAGTTAAACTGGAATTTGCATAACAGTTGAGTCACATTGTCACTTTGTGCCTTGTCTTTTTCAGGTACTTCCTTTAGAAATCTAAATATTGACTGATAGGGTTATTAAAATGTTGAAAAGTTGGATTAAAAAAAAATTGAAGAAAATATGCTAAAAGGAAAGTACTACCTAATTTCTTTTTTTTCTACCTAATTTCTAATCACCAACTGGATATTTGATTTTCTTTTATAAAAATTGTCATTTAAAAAATTGAGTTCCGATTAGATTTTCTTTTTTCTATTTTGTGTCCAATTCCAATAAATACCTTTCCAAATTAAGACCAAATTAATGGGCTATATGTAGCCCATTCTTTATGCTCAAGTGAATTAAAGTGACCTCAAGAAGGAAAGAGTAAACTATTTTAGGGGAGTTAATTATTTACAGGTATGAAGAGAATGTATTTTTCTAGACTACTAGATTGTCAAAATGTCACTTTAAAGGCTTTGATTCATCTTCCCTTAGATTAACAGTTTACAGAGAGTTTTGCCCAAAACTTTGTTTATACTTGCTATGATAGGTAGGTTAATATAATGATTAGGAATTCTCAAACATGACATTACAGTCCTTCTGTTACAGGGTATAAATTCTAAATGTACTTTTCACACCTTTGTACTTAAAATTTGTACTGTCTTTATGTGGGAATGGCTTAAGAGGAAACAGATGAGTCATGAAAGTTTTAAGAAACTCACCTAAAGGTACTCTTAAGCACTCTTGTTCAAAAAACCTCCTAATTTAGAATTCCTGTAAACACTTGCTTATATAAGCATTGCACTCAACTTTACAATTTAAGGAAGTTTGTGTCTGATGAAAAGACATAGCAAATTGTCATTTGGGAGACAAATCAACCACTTCACACCAACTGCTGACTCCAGTAAAAGTGTGTGTGTGTGTGTGTGTGTGTGTGTGTGTGTGTGTGTGTGTGTGTGTGTGTGACATTAGGGCAACAATATTGGTAATGCTTTCATTTATTTTGCATTATTTCTGAATTTTGTGAGTGTGGCCAAGATAGGAGGCTCTGTGACAGGCCATACAGAAAGGGCTAAGTGTTTTGTCTATGGTAAATGCAACAAATTCCAGTGGACCATCATATAAAGCAAGGCTAGGAACAATTAAAAAGCCAATAACCCTTAAAGTGTAAAAGGTCAAGAAGGAGTAAGTAAAGATTCTACCTGATTCCTTACCAATTAAAATGCTAAGAAACTCAAACTAAAGAATAAGAAATAGAGAACAGAGCGCTCTCAAGAAGTATAGAAGTATAGAAGGAGAACTCTATCCACAAACACATGTCTGCATGGAACACAGACCAGTACCCACTAGGGAATTGAATTGGTAAATATTGGGAGCAAATACAGCCATGTCTCATACTTAACTAAGCTTGTAAGCTGTACAATGTGTGTCCTTGGAGGTATCAGAGAATAAAGGTGGAACCAAGGGTGTTTAAGTGCCAGGGTTAAGAGGATAGTGCCTTGCTACTAAGCAGATTTCCAAGGTAGAAGGTACCTTGTCAAAGTTCATCATAATGTTTGATCATTGCCCATATACTATGAACTTGCCATCTCAAAACAGTCCTTAAGAACAACAGAAATGTAATTTTGCAATTATATTTATAACCCTTTTCATCTCTTAACTTGGAATTCTTTACAGACATTATCTCATTTATCCCCACAATACCCTAGGGAACCGGTATTACCTTCTCTTTACAAACAGGGAAAGTGAAACACTGGGAGATTAACTGACTTCCCCAAGGTCAGACCCAGGTCAGTGATAGAGCCAAGAACATAACCCAATTTGCCTAAAACCCAGACCTTTGCTCTATCCAATAGACTGCCCTCCCCACCCCCCACCTTTTACCTCAGACATACTAGTGCAGCTAAACTGGTACTTCAGCATTATTTTCCAGATTTGGATAGGCTTGATATGCTTATTTCACAAATGAGACCACGTTAGAGACGTGTTAAAACAGTAAAAGAATATGACCTGCTTTGGAGTTTAATAGTCTTTGTGTTCAACCAAACTATACAAATTACAACCGCAGTCTGTGTCTGGAAGTATAAATAGAGTGACTGCTTCTGAAAAAAAATTGTTTTGAGAACCCCTAAGCTTTAGAATAATATCATATATCAGGCTGCAAAAGGGAAATACTGTGTTTGAAAGTAATTTAATCCATGCTACTGTGCCCCTCATTATCATTAATAGTCATAGTCGTGTTGTCTCATCATTGCTCTAATACTGACTACACACAGTGTAATAAGTTCAGAAGCAGTAAGAAAACCAGTAATAATTCAATTCAAATCAACAAATATTATAAAGTGCCCACTATGGTGCTAAGTAAGCACTATGACAAAGTGCTTCTTGAGACATTCAAGAAGGTTTTGTAAGGTTTTATAAGAGAAAATTTTAGAGTTCAGTAGAAGCATGTATAAAGTGTCACTTTCTAAAAACACAAGTAGAAATTATTCTGAATGAAGTTCTCTTTTTTTTGGGGGGGGAAGACTGAAGAAGAACTCATCGAACAGCTCAGATTTTTTTTTTAATGTGTAGAGACATAAAAGCAAATTTAAATCACTGAGGATGAATGTGAATGTCAAAAAGTCCTATAGCAATAACATCAGGAGTGCAAAATGTCAATTGAACCAGAGTTGTTGGTGTATACTAGGGGCAATAAGGTGATTTGTTTTAAAAGCTATGATTGGAGCAAGAGGTGAATCAAAGAGGAGCTAGGCTTATAATTTGAGTCTGGATGGCATGATGATAGCAGAGGGTATTGAGAAGGCTCATCTATATGACTCCATTTTTTCCATTAAAATGTTTAACTTCTTTTTATTATGAATTTTAACACTTACAAAACCACAAGCATGTATATACAAAGATTGAAAACAAACACTTTGTAAGGTGCCTAGCACATAGTAGGCACTTAATAAATGCTAAAGTCATGGACCTTTGGGATATAGTTTCTTTTTTAGAAGCATATATTTAATTAAAGCAATAACAGAATTTCTCTTTTTGTTTCTATCCCTCTATAAACTTTTGAAAATCTTTTAAATATAGATTTTACTTGTAATCTTTTGTTTATATATTACCTATACTTTTCTCTTCATTCTTCTCCATAACCTCTCCAAAAGAGCCATCCCTAAAAACAAAGCTAAGTTTTTTGTTTGTTTGTTTTTGTGGGGCAATGGGAGTTAAGTGACTTTCCCAGGGTCACACAGCTAGTAAGTGTCAAGTGTCTGAGGCCGGATTTGAACTCAGGTACTCCTGAATCCAGGGCCGATGCTTTATCAACTGCGCCACCTAGCCGCCCCTGCTAAGTTTTTTTAAGAAAGAGAGGAAGATCGTTTTTTAAATTGGAAAAATCAACCAATATAAAATAAACACCCTAACATTATATGCACTGTACCATCCCTAGGTACCTCTCACCTCTACATAGGAGGAGGTTTCTTCTCATATTTCTGCTTTGAAGCTATGCTTATTCTATGCAATTTTGCAAAGAACATTTGCATTTTAATGTAATGCAATGTATTTTACATTGTTTAGGGATTGTTATTATTTCCATTCATATTCTTATAGTCATGTATATTATTTTTAGTTCTATTTGTTGCAATTTACATCAGTTCATGTTTTTCCATGAATTTTTATATTCTTGTTCTTCTTTTCAGCACACCAAACATTTCATTACATTTCTGTATCACAATCTATTTATCCATTTTTCCAATCTATGAACATCAATTTTATTTATATTTGATTGCTACAATAAAAATTACTACTATATATACTTAAGTATATGTGGGAAATTTCTTTTGATCAGTGATCTCCTATGACCAAAGTATATATCTTTAGCATATATGCCTAGTAGTATAATCTCCGTGAATGGATATTTTAGCCCCTTTATTTGCATGATTCCACATTACTTTACCAAATACTCATACTAATTCCCATCTCCTCTAGCAATGCATTAATATGTTCTCCAATACTGATTATTCCTGTATTTTGTCATCCTTGACATTTTGCTGAGCATAAGGTGAATCCTCGGAGTTGTTTTGATTTGTATTTCTCTTATATTAGTTCTTTAGAACATTCTTTCATATGGTTGTATATTCTGAAATTTTCTTTTGAGAACTATTTGCTCATATCCTTTGAGTCAGTAAGTCAACAAGCATTTATTAAGCTCTTACCATGTGCTAGGAACTGTGCTGAAGATTGGGTATACAAAGAAAGGGAAAAATAGTCCCTGCCCTCAAAAAGGTCATAGTCTAATGGGAGCATAATATTTTAAATAATTTTGCATGTATTAGAAATATACCAAGTAAGTGGAAGTAGTTCCAGAGGAAAGGTACTAGCATAGATGAACCCCACGAAAGGCTTCTTCTAGAAACTGGCATTTCAATGAGACTTAAAGGAAGCCAGGGAAGCTAGGTGGCATAGATGCAGAGGAGGGCATTTCAGATATAAGGGACAGGGGTAGCTAGGTGGCACAGTGGATAAAGCACCGGCCCTAGATTCAGGAGGACATGAGTTCAAATGTGGCCTCAGACACTTGACACTTACTAGCTGTATGATCCTGAGGAAGTCACTTAACCCTCATTGCCCTGCAAAAATAAAAAATTTAATTTAAAAAAATTTTAAAAACAGACATAAGAGACAGCAAGGAAAATGCCATGAATCAGGAGCTGGAGTGTCTTGTTCAATTAACAGGAAGGCCATTGTCACTGGAGGGGCTAAAGTGTAGGTTTGACATGATCAGATCTGGGCTTTAACATGATCACTTTGTCCACTGTATGGGGAGAGACTTAAAGAAGAGAGCTATTGAAAATAGTCCATGAATGAGGTGATGAGGGCCTAGAGCAAGGTGGTAGCAAGGTCAAAGAAAAGAAAGGAGAGATATGAGAGATGTTGTAAAGATTGTTGTTTGTCCTTCATTTTTGAAGAGGACTATGACATTGGGGTGATGTCATGGCTTGCAGTGAATTGGACTTAAGTGAGGGAGGACTGCATTGTGAAGGGAAAATTGACAACAATTGGCAGCTGGCTGGATATGGGGTAGGAAGGTGGTAAAAGAGAGTGAGGAGTTAAGAACTAGATTGCCTAAGTGACAGTATTAAGGACTCTATCTTTGTCAATACTAGGAAGAGGATAGGATTTGAGGGGAAAGATAACAAATTCAGTTTTGGACATGCAGATTTTAAAATGTCTATAGGGTATCATTTTGAGATGTCTAGTAAGCAGTTGGAAATTTGAAACTTGGTGTCCGGAGAGAGGATAGAGCTGGATAAGTAGAACAGAAAATCATCTTCATAGAAATGATCATTGAATCCATAAGAGCAGATGAGATCACAAAGTGAAATAGTAAGGAGAAGAGAAGGTAGAGTCTTGCAGAATCCATGAGCACAGCCTGGCTGAAGATCCAGCAAATGTGATTGAGAAGTGGTCAAACAGGTAAGTGGAGAACCAGGAGAAAACAGTGTCACAAAAACAGGTAGAGAGATTTTGGTGTTGTTCAGTCATATCAGTCATGTCCAACTCTTCATGACCCCATTTGGGGTTTTCTTGGCAAAGATACTGGAGTAGTTTGCCATTTCCTTCTCCAATTCATTTTCCAGATGAGGAAACTGAGGTAAACAGGGTTGGTTAAGTGACTTGCCCAGAGTCACACAGTAAGTTTCTGAGGTCAGATTTCAATTCAGGTCTTTCTGACCTCAAGACCAGTGCTGTATCCTCTGCACCATCCAGCTGTCTACCTAAACATAAGAGATTATGAAAAAAACTGATCAACAGTGTCAAATGTGGTAAGATAATTAAGAAAAAAGAGACTTGAAAGAGACTTATTTGGCAGATCATTAGTAACTTCAAAAAGAGTAGTTTCAGTTGCATGATGAGGTCAGAAGACAGACTAAAGGGTTTAGAGGACCATGAAAAAGAGAAACTGTAGCCATTGATTACAGACTGCTTTCTTAAGGAGTTTAGCCACAAAAGGGAGTAGAGATTTGGGGTGACACCTGGCAAAGATGGATGGATTAAGTGACAGGATTTTTTTAAGGATGAGTGAAACATGGATATGTTATAGGCATTAGGGAAGCAGCCAGTAGCTAAAAAGAGATTGAAGATTAATAACAAATAGGGAATGATGGAGGGGGGCGATATGTTGGAGAAGACAGGATGGAATGGAATCAACAGTACTTGTAGAGGAGTTAGCCTTAGTAAGGAGTAGCACCACCTCTTTCTGTAAGAATGACAGTGGGGGAGGGATGAGAAAGGAAGAACAGAGAGCTCTCTTGGCAGTTAGCCTCAATTTTTTCAGTGAAATATGAGGCAAGGTTTTCATCTGAGGGAACCAAAGGTGTGGGAGGAGGAGGAGACATGGTAGGTTTGAGGAAGAATAAAAAGATTTGGAAAAGTCACTGTGGTATAGTGAATCATTTAAGGTGATATGAAAGTATTTCCTTGTTACACTGAGGTCTCAGTTGAGATTATGTAACATAAATTTGTAATGCACCCAGTCAGCACAATTCATTGATTTTTTTCCCCCAATTCCATTCAGCAGTACAAGAATAGTCTGTCAGTCAACAAAAATTGGCTTGGTATGTGCCTGGTACTGTGCTAAGTGCTTTACAAATAACTTATTTAATCCTCACTGCAACCTTGGGAGGTAGGTGTTATTATTATTCTCATTTTACAATTGAGAAAACTGAGGCAGACAGAGGTTAGGTGACTTGTCCAGGGTCATACAGCTAGTAAATATCTGAGGCCAACTTTGAGCTCAGTTATTTCTAACTCCATTTCTACCCACTAAGCCTCACTTGATCATTAAGGCCTGTTATTTCTAATACTCTCCTGACTAATAAGTTCCATTCAGCTATTTCTCTGTTTTTTAATGAATAATAATAGTTTGAGGTCTTGAAATACTATTCCCCCTTCCTGCTTTTTCCATTATTTTCCTTGATATTCTAGATTGTTTGTTCCTCCATTTTTTATTATCTTACCAAGTTCTAAAAAGTGTCTCTCTTTTTTTTTTTAAGTGAGGCAATTGGGGTTAAGTGACTTGCCCAGGGTCACACAGCTAGTAAGTGTTAAGTGTGTGAGGCTGGATTTGAACTCAGGTACTCCTGACTCCAGGACCTGTGCTCTTATCCACTGCGCCACCTAGCTGCCCCAAAAGTGTCTCTTTGATAGTTTAAATGGTATGGCATTATAACTATAAATTAGTTTTAGCAGGATTGTAATTTTTATTATATTTGCAAAACTGAGCCACTAGGATCAATTATTCTTCCAGCTATTTATAATTTTTAAAAAATTTCCTTAGGGAGTATTTTCTAATTGTATATATGCAACTATTGGTTATGCTTTGGTAGATTAACTCTGAAATATTCTGTGTATTTTGTAGTTATTTAGAATGGGATTTCCATTTCTATTATTGCCTCTTGGATTTTGTCATCCCTGTATAAAAATGCTTTTGATTTTGGGGGCTTATTTTGTAGCCTGCAACTTTACTGATGCTATTGTCCAAAACAGCATCTTTACTGATTTGCTAGGACAATCTAAGTAAACAATGTCATCTTGTTTAGTACCTCTTTTAGGGTTTATTTGTTGTTTTTAATTATTTTAAATACAAGTATAGTTCATTAATCTCCTTTTCTAAATTGCTAATATGTGTTTTTAAGGATATAAGTTTTCCTCTGAGGACTGCTTTAGTTGAAGTTTTAGTATGCTGTTTCATCATTATCATTGTCTTTTGATGACTATTTCTATCATTTGTTCTCTGATCCCCCCTCTTCATTTTTCAAGATTTCATTAATAGGTTTTCCTTTAAGTCTATGTCTTTTGTTCATGCTCCCTGAATGCATCGTGGTCTACAAAGGATGTGTTTAGTATCTTAGTCTTTTTATACTTACTTGAAACCCTAAAAAATCATTATTTTTTCCTTGTCTTTTAGCTCTGAATCCTCCAGTAATTTATTCTAGTCTATATTTTGCTTTTGTTTATCTTTGTTAGACTTGTCCAATTCTAAGAAAGGAATATTAAAGTCTCCTATTATTTTTGCAATTCAGTGTATGAGTCATTTGACTTATCTGATTCTTAGGTAAAACCATGTTTTACTTCTTTCATTATTTGTAAATTCTTTAGAATGCTAAAGAACATCGGTAACAAAGAGATAGAAAAAGTCATAAAGTCTGGAGTATCTAAAAAATTTGCATCAATCAGTGTATTTGATTTTTCTATTAATTTTTCCTTTATTAACTTAGATGTTATGCTGTTTGGAATATGTTTAATATTGATATTAGTAGTAATTTTCTTGTTTATCCACTTTTATATTGTTAATTTTTGTGGTGTTTTTTGTTTGCTACCATAATTACAAGTTCTGATTTTTTTGTATTCACCTTATGCATGGTAAATTTTTTCAAATCTCTCATTTTTGTTCTCTCTATTTCTTTGGTTTTTTGATATGTTTCTTCTAAGTAGCAAATTATATTTTGTTTTCTTATCCAACTGTTTTATTGGATTTTCTATAATCATCTATATTTAAAGTTATGACAGGTTCATATTTTCTTCCATTTGTCTTGCTAGTATTACTTTTCTAAGAAAGATTTTTAGAAAATCTTTAAGTTCTCTTTCTTTTAAGTCAGTACTTCCCTGTTATTAGTATTGCTTATTCTATTTAAAGCCAAGCATATTCCCACAGGCTCTTTTTCCCCGACCCCCATCCCATTTCCTTCCCATCTTCCATTAATTCTCTTCCTAGATTTGGAGTTTTACTCAGCTTATTAATTCCTTTTTCTTTCTTCTATCAATTTAGCTATCTAATTCTTCCCAATTTTCCATTTTCCCCCTTTACAGTTAAATAATTCAAAATTCCTCTTTCTTGACTCTTTTCTATGTTCTTTTATTGTTTTTTCTGTGCCTTTTTCTTAAAAAGTATTCTTTTCTTTATTCTCTTTATTAGTTCTCCTCTTTTTCCATTTTAAATCTTTATTCTTTGATTATCTGTATATCTATTTGTTCCTTCTTCAACCTCTTTGTGTTTCTTACAGTATTGTCTTCTAAAACAGAGGTGTCAAACCTGCCACCTGCTGGCCACATATGGTCCACAATTCTCTGCTATCTGAACCAGATTAAAATGTAATTGGGAAATATTTAAGAAAATAAATAACAATACAATAAAACACAAGTTATAATATATGGTTTCCTAAGTCAATATGCTGTCTGCATTAATCCTTATTATGGTCTAGTTGCCCCAGTTTCTATTTGAATTAAGTACCACTGTTCTTAAGTACCAAATTTGAGTTCCATCTTCTAAGCAGTTTCTTTGTTATTGTTTTTGTGATCTTTCCCCTTCATCCTTTTCCTACATTGTCCCCTACTTTTTTTTTTTCAGGGCAATGAGGGTTAAATGCCAGGGCCACACAGCTAGTAAGTGTCAAGTGTCTGAGGCTGGATTTGAACTCAGGTCCTCCTGGACCAGTGCTTTATCCACTGTGCCACATAGCTGCCCCCCATTGTCCTTTACTCTTAAAAGTATCAACTTCCTTGGGAGGCCATGAGGCAGAAATCTGCTTGTTTCCCAAATCATTCTTTTTTGTATTTGCAATTAGAGAAAGAAAATAGCAGACCACTCAATGTCTTTGCCAAGAAAACCCCAAATAGAATCACGAAGAGTCAGACATGACTGAAACAGCTCAACATTTTCCATGTGAGCTCTCTGAATCCATTCCTTCCCACTCTTCTGGATGCCAGTTACCCCCAGGAGCTTCTATTTTCCATCCCTTGGGACAGGATATTGCCTGTGCAGACATAGCATTTTCTCAAAGGAAATAGTCTTCCTGTGCCTCAATTCCCTTAACTTAATTAATCAATATTAATTAAGGACCTACTATGTGCCAGGCACTGAGCCAAACCCTGGGGATATAAAAAGAGGCTAGAGTCAGTAGTGAGAACAAAAGGAGGGAAAACTGTTCCAAGCATGAGAGACAGACAGAGAAAATGCCAAGAACTGAGAGATGGAATGTCTTCTAAATGGAACATCAAGCAAGCCAATCACTCTGTCTAACATGTCAGGGAGTAAGGTGTAAGATTAGAGCCATTTTAAGGTCTCCATATTCTATTACAGAATATATCTATTCTTCCATGAGAGTGTTCTTCAGTGGATTCTCTTCCTCCAACTGAGTTATCACCCTTTCTTCCTGGCTGTTTCAGTCCTTCCCTTGCCACCTCACCAATCCTCCTGTATTCTCTTCTTAAAATTGTCTTCTTGCTGAGAAATTTCAAGAGTTATTACCCCATTGTTGTTTACCAGTGGGCTTGATAAGGGTATATCCCACATTCTCCTGTGGGCTCCAACCTCTCCTCTCCCTACTATGCTTTTAGACAACACTCCCATTCTGTAACTGAGGCCACAAAATATATTGATTTGCCTATTAGTTCCAGGTGTTTCATGACTGCTCTTCCAGCATCACTTCTATTTATTTTTTTCTGCTTTTGTCTTAATCAACTTGTGTACTTTTATATAGAAATCTCTTGTTTCCCTGTTGTTGTCGTTGTTGTTTTAACCCTGGGAGTGTCTTTCTCTTTCTAGTTATTTTCTCTTAATAGTCTCCAAAGAAGGAGACATTTATAACTTTATTATTTCCTTGGTAGTTGTATTTACCTTTCTCATATTTCTTTTGTGTAGAGTGTTTGCAAGTCAAATGATCTGCTCACGTCTGATTGTGTTTGTTTTTTCACAAATACTTCAAATGTCTCTCTTTTATTGAATATCTTTTTTCATTGCTATTTAGGTTCATGTTTGTAGGATTTGTAATTTGGGGGTGCATTTTGCTTTTCAATACATATTATTCCATTGCTTTCTACTGTTTCTGGTGAGTTAAGAATTCTTGAATTATTTGTGCAAATTTTCTTTCTTTTATATTTGAAGGTCTTTCTTCTGGTTGCTTATATAATTTGTTAGGAGCAGGGGTGTTATTGGAATTGTTCAATTTAATCCACTATGTGTCCTGAATTTTGAAGGATAAGTATTTTTCTCCCTACAAATGATCTTTGAATTTTGTATTGGTGTTTTGTTTTCTATATTCAGGAGCCCTGTGTATTTCTAAAATTTATTATTTCTTGCATCATGACATCCAATTTTTTTAAAATCACCATGTTCTTCTGAGAGAACAATATTCCTTAAGTTATATATAGACATCCTATCTTCAAGTTTTTTTCCTATAGATCATGTTTTGTTTTGTTTTGTTTTTAACAGGATTGCCTTTTCATCTTTTTCCAGATTGTCCTCTACTTTAGTATATTTGCATTCCCAATCTGTTCTTTTTCTTTCACTTTGTTGGATAGATACATCAAAATGGATTCATGGTTTTCTCTTCTGATAATGTACTAAGACTCTGGAACATTGGAATGCTGAAGTGCCAAAGACAGTGCCTTTTTCTCAGGATCACAAAGTCTTATAAAGGAGAATACCCTAAGATGTCTCCTCATAGCATTGTATCTCACTGAAAGATGTGAGCAAAGGTGTCAAATTCTAAGTAGCACAGTCAAAAGAACTGATCTGAAGAGAATAGGCTGTGACTAATTCAGACAAATTAGATATAACAATCCAATTTTTAAAAAACTGGACCTCGGGTTTTGAAAATGACCCCAATTCTGGCTTTGAAGCCAATTGAAACTCCTAACTATATGAATAGCTAACTGGAACCAGTTACTGAATGTCAGTGCTACAGTGTCTACAGTGTATTTCCATTATATGCCATTAGTGTTCTCCCTGAAGTAGGTTCCCTAATGTTTCCATGTGGAGATACATCATCAGAGGTATTCTGTGCCTGTACCACAAGATTATGCTAATTATGCTGTGAATGCCATCAATTCTACCATTTGTTTCCTTTTGTTGTCTTCTCTCAAGATTCTTATTCTCTCAAACCATTCTAGAATATACTGCTATGGCTTCATGTTCATAGATAGATAGATAGATAGATAGATAGATAGATAGATAGATAGATAGATAGATAGATAGATAGATAGATAATGTCTATATTTCATCATCATCTTTCTTGCAATTTTTATTTAGAAATATTAGTAATCTCCTGGATGTTATAGTAGTCCTCTTCTAAATTTATTAGTTTCTCTATTGATACATATGTACATATGTGTGTGTATAAGTATGCATGTATATTTATGTATGTGTGTATGTATGCTTGTTCTCTAGGTTTGTAACTGAATTTTCCTCCTCTTGAGATATGTTGTGGTTTTTAGTCTTTTTTTCTTTTTCTGCCATTACTGTTGCTTTTATGACTTCTTACCCTTTGATTTTAGGTTTAATCCTGGGACATGACCTCAAAACTGTTTCAGCCTCTTCCTATATTAGAGAGTTTACTTTTCACTGGTCTTTTTCCATGCCCAAAAAGCTTCTGCAAGGATAGAAAAACAGGAATTATTCCAGTTATATTCCAGTCACCTTTCATTCTGCTCCAATTCCCTTCAGTTTTTAATTTTCTGATTGGATTAAACCAGTGCCTGCTACTTTTCATGAGTTGGATAATGGTGATATAGGTGTTCCAAATAAACTTGAAGTTTCCTAAATTAAAAGTTGCCCCAGAAAGCAGAAATCCCAATACTTTTTTGGGGGGGGGGGCAGGGCAATGATTTGCCCAGGGTCACGCAGGTAGAAAGTGTCAACTGTCTGAGGTCAGATTTGAACTCAGGTCCCCCCCGAATCCAGGGCCAGTGCTTTATCCACTGTGCCACCTAGCTGTCCCTGGAAATCCTAATACTCTTATCTTATACCTCTCCCTGCACTTCAGGTGTCTAGACAAAGTAAATGTGTGCTGCTTTCTGCAATGGAATGCTTTTGTAAGGACAGGAGTGAGATGTCCCAGCAGAGACTACAGTAGAAAGAAAATCCAGCTAAGTCCCAGAGCACAAGCCCATAGATTGTACACCCTTCCAGAGGTTGGAGGCTGGTAGAGTAGGGGTGCTAGGTGAATTCCATCAGGTTTGGTATTTCCCATTGTTGATTTACCCTTTGTTACCTTATTATTTCTCTTGGTTTCTAGTCCTATAGAAACAGGTATGATTTTTCTCCTCTGGCACAGATTTATTGTTTGTTTATTATTGTTGTTGTTTCTAAGAATTAATGAGGACTAGAGATAGTATATAGTTGTCCATCTTATCCATCTTTTTGTTAGTTTTGTCTATATCTGAAAAGCGCACATTGAGGTATCTACTATCACGGTTTTGCTGTCTATATTTCCCTATAATTTACATTTCCCATAAATATATATATGATATGCCTTTCAGATATATAAGTTTACATTTATATATATAATACAAATATTATTTTATTATCTATTGTACCTTTAAAAATAATGCATTTTTCCTGATTTTTTTCTCTATTAACCATGTCTATTTTACTGTTGCCTTGTCTGAGATCATGAAGGTTGCTTCTGCTTTTTAGAGTTCATTTGAGGCATAATAGATTTTTCATCAGCCACTTATTTTAATTTATATCAATTGTTATATTTCAAGTGCTTTCTATTCCATTCTACAATTCACTTCTGTTTGATGGGTGAATTTATCCCATTCATGTTTATGGTTATGATTTTAAATGTATATATCCATGCTATCATAACATACATTTTCCTCTCTTGTGTCTCAGACCCCTCTTCATAAAGAATAAGGAAGTGGTGGAAAAGAATTAGTATGAGTAACACTACTGGTCTGTAATTAGAGCAATCTACTTCTACTTTCTTCCTCAAAACCAGACACAGATCACTGGATCTTAACTATTCTTTTCTTTTATCCAACCTCTAAAGGTCAAGGGTGTGTGTGTGTGTGTGTGTGTGTGTGTGTGGCTGTTCCCACCCTGATACTATCTCTCATAAACTCCCATACCTTTTCTCTGTCCCTGCTCATTTCTCTTTTGAATCTAATGCATTTTTATGTCAAACTCTGTTGAGTATCTAAGAACATATATGTGTTCCACCCTCTTTTGTCCAGTTAAGATTAGTAGGATTCATGTGGTGCACACACCATCTACCCCTACTTCTTCTTCTTCTTTTTTTTTTTTTTGCAGGGCAATGGGGGTTAAGTGACTTGCCCAGGGTCACACAGCTAGTAAGTGTCAAGTGTCTGAGGTCAGATTTGAACTCAGGTACTCCTGAATCCAGGGCTGGTGCTTTTATCCACTGCACCACCTAGCCGCCCCTACCCCTTCTTCTTTGTTCTTATATTCTTCTTATGATGTCCCCAATTATTAAAAATAGTTAAGTTTCAGCCCCTTCTCCCCTAGTATACCCCTTGTTTTTTCCCTTTTCTTTTCTCTTTATGACTATTAAAATAGAAAAAATCTCCCCAGGTTCGCTGTTTTATTTGTGACATTTGAAGACTTTGTTTTTTCAGTGACACTTTTTTCTTCTCTCTTTATTAGACTATTGGCACTATGCCATTGGTGAGCCCCTTCTTTTTTCTCAAATATGGTTTATCTTTTTTAGGTTTCTCCATATTAAGATGTTTGTATTTCAAGGAATGATTTAAAGTCCTCTGTTCTATTACAGAGCCATTTTTTTTTTGTCCAAAAATCTTTCATGTAACAACGAGGAGGGGAATTAGTTTTTGTAGCCTTGGCTGGTGTGGCAGCATGCACAAACTTTCAGCCCTTGGATTGGACATATGGTTTGGTGGGGCTGTGGGGAGTGCTTGGTGCCTTCCCAAAATGCCTGTATACCTTGCAGTCTTTCCAGGGACCAGGCAGCAAGACAGTGCCCTTGCCCTTGGGTGAGC